>NC_090437.1:337154958-337507458 GCF_031143425.1 Pleurodeles waltl | reverse complement strand
CTTTTTGGGTCCAGACAGTGAAGTTGCCCCTCTTCCTTGGAGGAGTGTGGTGGAGAATTATAAGTATGCAGAACCAGCTTGCTTAGGTAAATGCTCATATATGGAGCCTTTACTAAGGCCTGATCTCACTGACTCTCCTGGGCAGATGTCACAGCCACGAAAAAGGCTGTCTTGATGCTAAGATGCCTGAGGGGACAATTATGCAGTGGCTTAAAAGTAAGCACAAGATTGAGGTCTGATGAAGGGTGAAGGTGGAAACGTGCTGTAACACTTTTAAGAATCTTTTAACAGGAGATCTGAAGAGGGAAGGTTGATCAGGCAGACACAAGAAGGCTGAAATAGCAGAAAGATGCCACTTTAGAGTGCCCAGGTGAGACCTGCTGGGCAAGAGAGGGAAAAAAGAAAAAACCTGAGACAGGAGAGCAGAGGGAAGGGGGGGGGGGGGGGGGTGGAGTGTGGGGTTCAATCTGCTTCTCTACACATCATGCCATGAAACTCCAACAGGCATATACAGTCTTGTCTGAGGGGTGCCTGGTTGTCAAGATAATACAGCAGACTTCGGGTGGAAGGATGAAAGCTCTCTACTGCCACTGTTCAATCTCCACGCGTGACAGGTTCGGGTGGAGGACCCTCCCCAGCTGCTGCGACAGGAGATCCTCCAAAAGGGGTAGTCTGCTCAGAGGACTGATGGCCATGCTCAGCTGCTCAGGATACCAAATTCTGAGCCCAGTTCAGAGCCACAAGGGTGACTTGGACTCAATCATTCCCGATCTTCTTGAGAATTCTGGGCAGGAGTGGCATAGGCTGATAGCATGCAGGAGGAATTGGGTGCCCAATATTAGTCAATGTGGATTGGTCCAGTTGTAAAGAGGCTGCAGGTTAGGACTGGGAGTTCAGTCTGGGTGAGCCACAAAGTTAGCTTAAGTCTGGCGATACTCCGGGACACCAGTGACCCTCTTTCTCCTCGGTCTGGGGCATAAAGGTGCAGAGGGTTCTTGGACCGTCAGGTCTCCATTACCCGCCGCAATGGGGGTGGAAGGGGCCCACAGAACCAGGCTGCAGGCAAGGGCTCGGGGGACCAGTCCGAGTGAACCAACAAGTGGGCTTAAGTTTCACGAGCCTTGGGGACACAGACGCCAGTGGTCCTCTTCTCCTCGGTCCGGGGCATCCGGGTGCCGAAGTGCAGTGGACTGTCAGGTTGCTGACACCAGAGGCATTCGCCATTGAGGGGGGGCCTGCACAAAGAGACTGAAGGCGGTGGAGTTAAAGGTCGCAGTGGGGAAAGCCACAAGGGCCTTTGTCTCTGGAGAGGTTGGAGACCATGCTGGCACCGTTGGTCCACTTTGACTTGGGCTAGGCAGCATGAGTGCACTGGTGCTGTCCGGCGTCAGGTTTTGGCAGTCTGTAGTCCTTTTAAGGGTTTCTTGGGTGCTTGCAAAGGTGAAGGGAAGCAGCTCCGTTACTCCATGGGCATTCCTTGTGCTGGGGTGAAGGATGGCTGTCTTCCCGGGCTTTTGGAAGTTTCAGCAGATGGAGGATGAGCCATCTTTCTCGCAATTGTCGAAGTCAGCAGGCAGGCTGGGCGCCAAGTTTGGGGCATAAAAGTTTCCTAGTTCTGCCATCACGAAGATGGCAGACTTAAAAAAAATTCTGTCCATACGCCCCCCTGCCATGGAACGCAGATTTGCAGGTCATCCTTTTGAGAGAGGTGTAATACCACCCCTGCCAGAGCAGGCTTTGTTTTTGTCCGTGCAAGAACAAAGTCTCTCGCCCCAGGGGGTCAGAAACGTGTCTGGTGGTGGCAGGCTGGTTAGAACTAGTCATCCAGCACACAGGTAGTGGGAGGATTTTCAGGGGGCACAGCTAAGGTGCCCTCTGGATGCATGTATTATTAAATCCATCACTGGCATTAGTGAGGGTTTATTACTATGAGACGTTTAATACCAAACATCCTTGTTTTTAGGGAAGCCATCATGTAGCTGGGGAACTCGTACTGTTGTCCAGCACATGCATCTAAAATAGCTTACCTGGTCTGAGAATTGACAAAGACATAGCAGGAGCATATCTGCTCTTGTAGATATGCGCTATATGTAATCTGATGCATCCTGCCTTAGGGCTGTGAGCCATGCTGTAGGGGTGAGCTAGTCAAAAGAACGCATCTCTCTGATTCAGTGAAGATAAGAATACCCTTGATGTGCAAATTGTGTAACACAATCAGCCAATACAGACAAAAACGGACCACGGGAGAAGGGGCGAGTTCTGAGGAGCACTCAACCTTTATTGGAAACTGTGAGAGTCCGAGGAGCACAGGGCTTTCAACTGACATGATCCTGGCTGATGTTGGACACCAAAAATATGCTTTCCACAAAAAACTTCGTCTCAAGAGGCTATGATCTCAAAAGGTTTATATATTAACCTGAACCAGATGAAGTAAAAATTCTATAATGTAGACAAACACCTAACTGGAAGAAACAAAGGTACGGGGCTTGTTAAATGCCTTATAAGAGGTGTACCGACCATGCAGAAGGATTCTTCATGCCTAGTCCGAGATAAGTACTCAAGTTACTTAACTACTAACTGGTCTAGCCAGTTGGAAAATATATATGAAAAAGCAGCACTTACTGGAGAATACTTGAATCAATGGAGTGAGAGGGAAGGAATACAACAACAGCCAGTCGAAACCAGCATCAAGCAGTTCTCTAGGGCTATGAGCACCCATCTATCAAATAAGTGAATTGGTCATATCTGATGTACAGTTGCATGCTAAAGGGAGTCCAAGGGTGATGGCCCCTGGACTATCAAAATGAAGTCGAAGACTTCTTGGAAAAGGTCCTGCTCTGATGGAACGCAAAGACACCCGCACAGGCAGTTTGATTTGATGTTGTGATTCCCAACAATAAGGGAGATTAGCAGGAAATGGCTGTGCTGTAAGGTCCAGTGGTAAAGGAGCCACGCCACAAAGATGTCATGAGTGGGTGGCCCATTGGCGAATATTCACAACAGACAAAACAGTTGTTAATGGCAGAAGGACAACAGGACTGTGTTTATCTCTAAAATGCTGATAGGAAGGGACAATTATGAACTGGCCAACAAGGAACTGATTGAGCTACTCCTAAAATGTGACACTCTTCCCCCCCCCCTCCCTTTGCCCCTTCCTAAGCCATCTTCACATGACTATGCCAGCCTTGCACTGCTCGAGGACTTCCTCTATGAAGGGATTTATCAAATGTTTCACATCAGAGAAGTGGTCAATAACTATCCTGGGCCTGAGACTTAATAACTAATGATTTGCAACACAACTGCAGGCACACAGAGAGAGTGCAGTACATGATCCCTATGACAGGATGTCTAAAGGAGCAAGAAAGAAGCAATTTTATTATATATGCAGGCTAATTTCTCCATTTAAACATGCTCACACACACTTTCATAGCTTAGTTTGGGAGTACGGCAGTGTACCTGTGGAACTCCTGCAGCCCAAACCTGTCCACAAAGGCACTGGCATTAGTGCTTCACAATTAGACCCTCCAAACAAGTATTCACTCCTGGCAGCTCTTGGTCTCCTTGTCAATTGTAGGAAGGCTTGGCCTTGCCCTTCAAGGAAGGCTCCACCACCACAACACACTGAGCTGGTGGGGTTCACATTACAAAGACCCAACTGTTTTTGGGAGCCAGATGCTTCTTACCCAAGGGCTTTGAAATTAATGAGTCAGATAAAAGTTTACTTCAAATCTCTTGAGCCTAAATGAGAACTGCCAGGGCTGCTTTGGTGAAGAAGTGGTTTCTGTCATCAGCACAGATATGCACACATTCCTTGCTGCATTGCCATGTATTTATAAGAGTTACAAAGGATTTGTGATACTTAGATGCCTGCCACTTAGCAGGTTAACAAGATACAGTTTGAGATCAGTAACTGGTCTTGTCATCAGCTTATTTGTGTTTTGAAGACCTTAAGGTTCACGTTTGTAAAGTTTGTATGCCTGACAGGTATGTCAATATTGTTAATATTGCTTTAATTAGATTGTACAAATGCCGTAAGTTTAAAAAAATGTAAAAAAAGGAAACGGTGTTGGGTCTCACAAGATAGAACTTTCAATGCGTTGAAGCATCTTCTTTCATGCAAGTTTTCATGGATACTCGTTACAGTGACTGAATCTATGTGTACTTAATCCACAGCTGGGACCTCCTGCACTGGAGGTAAACATGAAACAATAAGGACCAAAGCCAATTTGAGACCTACAGGGAATGGGGCTGGTTCTCAGGATCGTATAGGAGTCTGAAGAAGCAGCAGCCAGGGATGGTGGGAGCTGCACCAGCAATGCAGAATAAGGCATACATGCTGATTTCCTAGGCTGAACATTCTAAATCTTTGCACATGAAGGAAGTCAAAAACTCAGAATCATCTCCCATTACCAACGATTGACAATCTTTGTGCCATCCCTATTTTCTATTGATACAAAGTCTAAAGCACTTCCTCCAATGAAAAGAGAAGATTGCTAATATCTTCATTCAACAACTGAACTCTGAGCAATTCATTGAAAACTCAGTGTAAAGAAATGGCTCCCTGTTGCAGTTGCCCCCCATCTTTTTGCCTGATACTGATGCAGACTTGACTGAGAAGTGTGCTGGGACCCTGCTAACCAGGCCCCAGCACCAGTGTTCCTTCACCTAAAATGTACCATTGTATCCACAATTGGCACACCCTGGCATTCAGATAAGTCCCTTGTAACTGGTACTTCTAGTACCAAGGGCCCTGATGCCAAGGAAGGTCTCTAAGGGCTGCAGCATGTCTTATGCCACCCTGGAGACCTCTCACTCAGCACAGACACACTGCTTGCCAGCTTGTGTGTGCTAGTGAGGACAAAACGAGTAAGTCGACATGGCACTCCCCTCAGGGTGCCATGCCAGCCTCTCACTGCCTATGCAGTATAGGTAAGACACCCCTCTAGCAGGCCTTACAGCCCTAAGGCAGGGTGCACTATACCATAGGTGAGGGTACCAGTGCATGAGCATGGTACCCCTACAGTGTCTAAACAAAACCTTAGACATTGTAAGTGCAGGGTAGCCATAAGAGTATATGGTCTGGGAGTCTGTTTTACACGAACTCCACAGCACCATAATGGCTACACTGAAAACTGGGAAG
Organism: Pleurodeles waltl; assembly: GCF_031143425.1. NCBI lineage: Eukaryota > Metazoa > Chordata > Amphibia > Caudata > Salamandridae > Pleurodeles > Pleurodeles waltl. The sequence goes on along the minus strand of NC_090437.1, from coordinate 337,502,318 downwards.
TTTGGTATCAAACTTCTCAGCACAATAAATGCACACTGATGCCAGTGTACATTTTATTGTAAAATACACCACAGAGGGCACCTTAGAGGTGCCCCCTGAAACTTAACCAACTAGCTGTGTAGGCTGACTGGTTCCAGCAGCCTGCCACACTAGAGACATGTTGCTGGCCCCATGGGGAGAGTGCCTTTGTCACTCTGAGGCCAGTAACAAAGCCTGCACTGGGTGGAGATGCTTACACCTCCCCCAGGCAGGAGCTGTGACACCTGGCGGTGAGCCTCAAAGGCTCACCCCTTTGTCACAGCCCAGCAGGGCACTCCAGCTTAGTGGAGTTGCCCGCCCCCTCCGGCCACGGCCCCCACTTTTGGCGGCAAGGCTGGAGGGAACAAAGAAAGCAACAAGGAGGAGTCACTGGCCAGTCAGGACAGCCCCTAAGGTGTCCTGAGCTGAGGTGACTCTAACTTTTAGAAATCCTCCATCTTGCAGATGGAGGATTCCCCCAATAGGGTTAGGATTGTGACCCCCTCCCCTTGGGAGGAGGCACAAAGAGGGTGTACCCACCCTCAGGGCTAGTAGCCATTGGCTACTAACCCCCCAGACCTAAACACGCCCTTAAATTTAGTATTTAAGGGCTACCCTGAACCCTAGAAAATCAGATTCCTGCAACTACAAGAAGAAGGACTGCCTAGCTGAAAACCCCTGCAGCGGAAGACCAGAAGACGACAACTGCCTTGGCTCCAGAAACTCACCGGCCTGTCTCCTGCCTTCCAAAGATCCTGCTCCAGCGACGCCTTCCAAAGGGACCAGCAACCTCGACATCCTCTGAGGACTGCCCCTGCTTCGAAAAGACAAGAAACTCCCGAGGACAGCGGACCTGCTCCAAGAAAAGCTGCAACTTTGTTTCCAGCAGCTTTAAAGAACCCTGCAAGCTCCCCGCAAGAAGCGTGAGACTTGCAACACTGCACCCGGCGACCCCGACTCGGCTGGTGGCGATCCAACACCTCAGGAGGGACCCCAGGACTACTCTGATACTGTGAGTACCAAAACCTGTCCCCCCTGAGCCCCCACAGCGCCGCCTGCAGAGGGAATCCCGAGGCTTCCCCTGACCGCGACTCTTTGAACCTAAAGTCCCGACGCCTGGGAGAGACCCTGCACCCGCAGCCCCCAGGACCTGAAGGACCGGACTTTCACTGGAGAAGTGACCCCCAGGAGTCCCTCTCCCTTGCCCAAGTGGAGGTTTCCCCGAGGAATCCCCCCCTTGCCTGCCTGCAGCGCTGAAGAGATCCCGAGATCTCTCATAGACTAACATTGCGAACCCGACGCTTGTTTCTACACTGCACCCGGCCGCCCCCGCGCCGCTGAGGGTGAAATTTCTGTGTGGGCTTGTGTCCCCCCCGGTGCCCTACAAAACCCCCCTGGTCTGCCCTCCGAAGACGCGGGTACTTACCTGCAAGCAGACCGGAACCGGGGCACCCCCTTCTCTCCATTCTAGCCTATGCGTTTTGGGCACCACTTTGAATTCTGCACCTGACCGGCCCTGCGCTGCTGGTGTGGTGACTTTGGGGTTGCTCTGAACCCCCAACGGTGGGCTACCTTGGACCAAGAACTAAGCCCTGTAAGTGTCTTACTTACCTGGTTAACCTAACAAATACTTACCTCCCCTAGGAACTGTGAAAATTGCACTAAGTGTCCACTTTTAAAACAGCTATTTGTGAATAACTTGAAAAGTATACATGCAATTTTGATGATTTGAAGTTCCTAAAGTACTTACCTGCAATACCTTTCGAATGAGATATTACATGTAGAATTTGAACCTGTGGTTCTTAAAATAAACTAAGAAAATATATTTTTCTATACAAAAACCTATTGGCTGGATTTGTCTCTGAGTGTGTGTACCTCATTTATTGTCTATGTGTATGTACAACAAATGCTTAACACTACTCCTTGGATAAGCCTACTGCTCGACCACACTACCACAAAATAGAGCATTAGTATTATCTCTTTTTACCACTATTTTACCTCTAAGGGGAACCCTTGGACTCTGTGCATGCTATTCCTTACTTTGAAATAGCACATACAGAGCCAACTTCCTACACTCAGGACATCCAAAAAGTAGTCTAACCCGAAGAGCAAGGGCAGCTTTGAAGCCATGACTGCACTTAGTTTTGAGTGCTACTGGGCGGTGGTCTGCAATTCCTGGTTTAGTTACTCCTGGTCCGATAAGTTCAAAGAGGAAGACATGTTCACCATGGAGCCTTACCTCAGAGGGCCAAACAAGAAAAGGGGGGGACTGCCAGGGTAGAGCCCAAATGGAATAAAGTCTTTACGAGACTACTTGGTCTGCATTCACAAGTACTCGCTCTTATTTGTGTTTTGAAGACCTTAAGGTTCACGTTTGTAAAGTTTGTATGCCTGACAGGTATGTTGTCAATATTGCTTTCATTAGATTATACAAATGCCGTAAGTTAAAAAAAAAAAAAAAAAAGGGAACGGTGTTGGGTCTCACAAGACAGAACTTTCAATGCGTTGAAGCATCTTCTTCCATGCAAGTTTTCATGGATACTCGCAACAGTGACGATCTATTATAGCCTTAGAACCCGCTGTAGCGGGCTCTACCGGCTATTAAAGGCCCGCTCCCCGCGTTAAATGCCCGAGCCGAAGGCGAGGGCATTTAACAAGGGAGAGGGACTTTAATAGCCGGTAGAGCCCGCTACAGCGGGTTCCAAGGCTATTAGAACATTCTGCCACACAGGGCAGAACGTTCTATTAAAAAAAAAATGTTCACGGAGCCCGAGGGGATTAAAATCCCCTCGGGCTCCGTGAGGCTTTGTTCACAGCTGTTGCTGTGAACAAAGCGAACATTGGAATGTTGGCGCTGCGGGCTTTTACCGGCCTGTAAAAGCCCGCAGCACTCCATTGTCTCCAATGGAGCCCCCAGCATTCCAATGTTCTAATTGTACTTAATCCACAGCTAGGACCTCCTGCACTGGAGGTAAACATGAAACAACAAGGACCAAAGCCAATTTGAGATCTTCATTCAACAACTGAACTCTGAGCAATTCATTGAAAACTCAGGACATCCAAAAAGTAGTCTAACCCGAAGAGCAAGGGCAGCTTTGAAGACAAGACTGCACTTAGTTTCGAGTGCTGCTGGGAGGTGGTCAGCAATTCCTGGTTCAGTTACTCCTGGTCCGATAAGTTCAAAGAGGAAGACATGTTCACCATGGAGCCTTACCTCAGAGGGCCAAACAAGAAAAGGGGGGGCTGCCTACTCGCTCTTGTCATAACTTGAACATCACAATATAAAGCTTCAGAGAGAAGTAGAGAAGCACAAATACACTTCTACACTGTTAAGCTGTGTCTGTACGAGGTGATTGGGCCAGTCAACTACTGTTTTTTTTTAGTTCAGGAAGCTAAACCATCCTAAGATTTCAACATTATGAATACAGGCAAAGTGGTCTTGTAAAAGGTTATGGGGCATATTTAACCTTCCCTAATTCCATTCCAAGCTGCTCTGCAGGAACCACACCTCTGACAAAGCAGCTACTTGTATCTAAAATTGTTTCCAAAGAATAGGTACCAGCAACATCCAAAAAGTGACCTTTGTGTCACTTAAATCTTATTAGAACCAGAGTACTTTTCCAGTGCCAGCACAATTCTGTGATTTGCCTACTGCTCTTGGACTGCTGGTACATGAAGTAACTGCATCGCCAACACGTTTTAAACTGTGGCACTTCTGGTCATGGAAGAGTTATATTAGAATGCCAGGATATGATGGTATGGTGCTTTAGAAAACTGGCATTCACACAAACAATTAAGTCCACAGGGATCTCATGGTTTTCACAGTAGGGAGCCCAAGGCAAGAGCATCTCCAGGGCATGAGACACCTTCCCTTACACGGAAGTCCATATAAAAGGGAAGTCTAGATGAAAGGAAAGTTTATATACAAGGGAAGTCCCTTTAAAACCTCTAAGCCACCCCTACAATTAGCAATCACCACAGGGTAGAAAAGACTGCTTAGAGCACAAGCCTTTAAGAAGAACAATTCTATATAATGACTATGCACCCCTAAAAATACAGTTCTTGAACTACCAAGTATCTCTGGAAACAAATTCCTTTCGGACCTGTGCCTACAAACTTATGTTCATAGATAAAAACAGCAAAATGCAAACTTTAAGCACATATACCTACAGACCTGGGTAATATTACAGAAATAAGACACATTAGACAGGTCACAGTCTTTTCATCCAGTAAACTGATCTCCATAGATACTGCAGAAAGTGCAACTAGTCTTATGCAACAAAATTAGGAAGTGATAGTAAAACTAGTTTGTAATCAAGAAATTTTCTGTATAATAAATATGAAAGAGGCTGACGTCAAAGCCAGCTCAGCAGGCTTTTAGCTCTAGCCCAAGTCATACCAGAAAGAGAATACAGGCATGTGGTAGACAGGAATGAATAAGGTAGCCAAGGATATTAAACTTGTTTAGTGCAGCGACAAGCTACAGTATTGTCAATCACAGGAGTACAAACAAGAGAGACTGCAATTCTAGTGTTTTTAGGCACCAGCATGTGGAAAGTCTCCATACACAAAGTTAATGGGTGAATAAAATCCCATGTATTCAAAGCACAAACCCCATCTACCCATGCAAGTGACTAGGGATACAAAGTCGGCATGTCTGATTCGTATCTGTCCATTACAATTTCTCTCATTTTGCAACAGTCATCAGAAATCAGTATTTATCTGGGGAGATTTTGTCACAATTGAAGCAGGCTCAGCCTCACCTGTGTATCAATCTCCCAGGAATGGCACACCATTCTTATCCCAATACCATTTTAAATAAAGTAAAAATAATCACATCCCAAATAAATAAAAGATGCTAGGGCTTTTAAAAGAAAAAATGAATTGGAGAGATGTACCCATGAGGCTGGTGCTCTCGTCCTTGGAATTGGAGAACCATGTTATTTCAGCCTCAACTCAACATTCTGCGTGTCTAGGTAAATCACTTTACCTCCCCATGCTTAAGTGTAACACCATGTTCTCTTGTAAAGCTCTGATGCCTTGGGGCTCAGATCACACAATACAAAACTGGGAAAAAAACACACAAAAATAGCCAGGTATATGGAAAAAAAACAGAAGCCAAGATAACAAACCTCATCTTTCTCTGCTTTGACATAACCTCCTTTTCAAACTTTGTTTTCACCTCAAGGTACTGTAAATCTAATTGAAGGCCGATTGTGTCAACTTGACGACGTTCTTGAATCAACAGCTTCAGGGACTGATTCAAGAGCTGAACAAGAGATATAAGATTCAGCTTTCCAGCTTCATAAATGTTCTCTATTTGCAGCTGAAAACAGAAAATGCCAAAAATAGTTAGGACATAAATGTGTTAACAAGTGCCACAAACATTCTACTAGTGTACATCAGAGGCGCTGAAAATGTATCCTCAACCAGTTGTTACTTCCATATCATATTTTGACAAACATAAAACTTTCACATGATTATATAGCACAAGAAAAGACAATTTAGACATGCTTTAAAATCCTTCTCCACAAAATAAAAAAACAATGTTTTTAAAATTGTGTTTAGACATTAGGGCATTTAATAAAACAGATAATAATGTGCTGCCATACGAATTCCAGTTTCTCAGTCTGAATGTGGCAGTCCACTACTGGGTGCACTCATACTCGCATTAATACACTCTTAACATTACCATTATCCTAACTAAAAGTGGTTGATCAGACAGCGACACTCCCAAGTATCCATTCATTACCATCTTATATTTGATGGTACAAAGATCACAGAATCCATGGAAAGCTTCCACTACTTTAGTACTAAAAGTAGGCAATTTAAGCATATTAAAGGTTACCAACTTGAACATGACGGATAAAACAAATTAACATGTAAATCAACATATCAAAGTTTCTATCATCTATTAATATCAAATCAGTAATCACTACAATGGTTTCTACCAAACAGTCTTAAAGGACCTTTATATAATCAAAAATCTGTATTATGAGAGGTGGAAATTCCTGATTCTATCCACAGCAAATGCAGGTCTGGGCAAGGGATGGATGTAACATCACAGTACTGTGGATACATTTTAAGGTTTATAATGGTTCATCTGTAGGCAATAATAGGAGAAAATAACCTTGCAGTTGTAGAACAAAGATGGATTCTAACCCAGAATCAGAAAATGCCTCATATGGTAATAAGATGTTTAGACAGTTATCCAATTCTATGAGCCATCAACAAGACATGCTCCTTCTGCACCAGGTGAATCTTCTTTATACTTATAAACCCCTAAATAACCTGCTCACACGCAGGTGCCAGAGTGCGTTTTTTTTTTTTTTTTAAACAAAATATTTACAATTTTTCACTTTTTGAAAGCCAATTTTTAAAAGTAAAGCTTTGAACATTTAAAAAAATCTTTTTTTAAAAGGCAATTTTTAAATAATGAGAGTCACTGTTTAAAACATAAGTGACAATTAAACATTCACAAAACTTTTTGGAAGAAAAATATGAGGAAGGAATGACAGTGTAGAAAAATAGCTTGCAGCACAGAAAGGCAGGAAAGGTGGTGCTCCTTAAGGGAATATCACACCACAAGTATCTCATTATGCCCTGTTAGTCACAGCTGAGCTAGCTTTATCTTCCAGCTCCGGGCCTCTTAAAATTTTACAGAAACAACTTCAGTCAATGCTTTTTTAGACAGTGTTATTTTTTCGTTTAACGCAAAAATATATATATTTTTTTTTAAAACAAGAGAATGCCATGTCTTTGTGAAACGTCCTCCTCTGGCAGGAAGAGAAATACAGATAGCCCTCTATAGCATCCGACTAGTTTGCATCTGGGTTATCGTTATGTTGCAAATCCAGAGTTCTGGGACCCAGGGTGCGAGAACTTCGTTTTGTGCACCATCACGTTATAAAAGAAGTCAATTTTAACTGCAGATTTTCACAACCTAATGATCATTTCTGCAAGTGTGGTGTGTGTTTTTTCAGGGTCACACCGAGTCCCATGAAGGGTTCAGTAACACAGTGACAATTCAAACAATTGTTTCTTAGATTAGCATACTCAGACATAGCACTGAGAAAGACACTGTAGATTTTAAAGTATTTATTTCAGAAGTCTTATTCTGTTGTTCAGTACATGAATAATAACTAAAAGGAATTGAAGTAAAACAGCACTTCTGCATGTTGCAAACAGCGAGAATAAAATTTATAGTTCTATCATGTTTTAGAATTTTCCCAGCAGCCTGCCATCTCAACTCTACTTCTATACACTAACCAATGAGAGCATTCAGTACTATCTTGTGGTTTCTTGGGGCCCTGTGCACTGCATAAATGTTCACAATGGATCAGCAGTGTTGTCACACTTCAGGTGGGAGTGTGTGTGCCTTTAGAAGGAGAACACTATCAACTGGGCTCAGTTCCTCCTCTCTTCACTGGATCAACTTTTGGAATAATAGTGGATGTTCCAGCAGTCTGTCAGGATCCCGTGCGATAATCTGGTGCAAAGGTCTCTCCACCTGACTGGGCAATTCCTGGGGTTTATATAGAATATTAGTAAATTTTAGCCAGAGTTGCAAAATCTAGTGGGGATTTTCCAAAATACGAAATGCAACCTGTCTAAACCAGCAAGATGAAAATACATCAAATCAGACCATGTGTTTCTTACATATCGATTCCTAATAATTGACATATGGATATTGAAGAGTTTGCGTCAGACTTGCGTCAATGTACTAACAAATCAGTGTATAAATAAAAAGGACACTTTCACAAGTTCTGCCAAAGATAATAACGAGCTGACTGTGATAAAAAGGCAGACAGCCTAACAACGTTTAAAAAAAATAAATAAATAAATAAATAATGGAGTCTGGCTTGGAAGTTCAGGAAAACTAGCAAACGGAGTGCGCACTAAATATATAAAAAAAATAAAAAAAAGGGAGGATGACTCTTAAGACCAAGGTGGAAATAATGCTGCGGCAGCATTCAAGAAGATCAGCAAGTAGGTCAATAATTAACTTGTGGAGAGGGTGCTACAACTTGCATAATTCATGCCACCATACTGCGACTTGGGAGGGGTCCTGCTAAGAGAAGCACAGGGGCTCCCCATCTAGGTCCAGACGTCAAGGACATGTGTGGACTTCTTCATGTTCACTGTGTTCACCCACTCCTCCTCTCCCCCATCACCACCTACACACACACACACACAAAGAGTCAGCATCAAAATACTCCATGTTGAAACGTACTTCATCTCCAAATGTATATCTTCATCTTTGTGTGTACCTTAAAAAGAAGAGTCCCTAACCCATTGGACTCTTAATATTCCAGGGCATATTCTATATTGAGCCATACACTGCTTTTATTGAGTCTGCCGTAAGACACAGCCCCTCCACAGCCTTTAACTCATACCCCACCTTTTCCAATCGTACCTGCTGCAGACACATCGCCTCCAATAGCTTCTCATTTTGTTTCCTCTCCACTGACTCCCAGCCAAGAGACTTTGTCTCAGATGTACCAATCTCTCCACGCCACAGGAAATGTTAATCCACCAGTCATGCTCATGCTCACTGGATAGGTATTCTAGGTATCATTCACAGCAATCCAGGTCCAGAAGATGTTATCGGTCAACAAATCCTTGTTTATTAAAATCTTGGATCCCTCATCCTGGTCTTCCACCCAGAATTACTAACCTTTACCGTCCATTCCCCTCATACAAGACTGAGATTCAAGGCAATGCCACTAGAGGTGTATAAAATTAGCATAATTTTATTTTTATACAATTACACAAAATTGTGGGAAAGCTAATTGATGTAAATCTGCCAGATAATTATATTATTTAGCACGAAATGTGCCCTTGCATTAACTTTTAACAAGAGGAAACATTTCCTATTTAAAAAAAAAAAAACTGCTGCAATTGGGGTTTTTATGCAAACAGTCACTTGTGGTCTGGTTTTTCATAGTATAGTTTAGCAACGAACAGCAGCGTAATTACACAACATGGGATAACGGCTTAGGTTTGAGAAATTAGCAGCATAAATTTAACACATTTTTCAAAATTACAGTGGTGTAATAAAGTTTTTCCTAGCCTAACTGCCATGTTTGATGAGGTGCAAACAAGTGAAATATTCCCATTACAACTACATCACTAATTTGAGAGACTGCATCAGCGCACTGCTTTACAGCAGCTTCTTCCTCTGAGCCCAAGCTATAGCCTACAAAAAAGTTATAGCCCACAACTGAACTATTCTTGCCCACTGGCTTCTATAATCCTCAACCAGACTCAGTTATTTTTTCCGCGGCAAGGAAATGCAATGGATCAAAACAGATTTGTAGATACTCAAAGCAGTGGGCTTTGGGGGGGAAAAGAGATATTTACGGTCATCAATAGAAGTCCTAGAACCACTACTATTCATGATTGATGGTTCATACTCCTCTATGACTACAATAATACAGTTAACAGCAGAAGCAGCAGTATTATCCCAGAAAGTAAGCTAAAGGTAGAGTGTACATTGCCTTCTTCCACAGTAGAAAAGCTTCCTGCCAAGCAGTGAGCCAGTCAAATGTGACATTTGGACAGTTTGCTTTAATGAACTGTATATAGTTTTCACCAAAGCTAAAATTCTCAGGAAGATGTTAAAAGGTTCCCCCCAAAAGTAGTATCTGACATTCATGTAAATCACAGTGGGTGGGGGTACCCAAGCTTCCTGGCAGATTACTTTTGGACAGTGACTATTTTTATTGTCTCATTCTCCTTTTATCCGGACGGGCTTTCTAATCTATTCAGTGCTCCTGGCTATAAACGAAGATCTCCTTTAAGAGAAGGAATAGTTACTTACCTGTAGTCCTAGTTTTCCTCTAGGGAAATCTTTATGTGATCACAAGCAACCATTTCTCCATGGCGAATAGACCAATACATTATTTTTCTAGTCAGATCCTTGATTTTCATTAAAAAAATAAAATTAAAAAAAATAACTTACTCAGCTGTCACTGATGGGGCACGATGGGATACCAGCGGCATGAGCTTGCTTAAAGGAACACCCTTTTTTTCAAGCCTTACCTCCGTGTAGCATATTTGCCTAAAAGGGCCTTTATTCCTCAAACTTTCCCTTAGAAACCCAGACTCTTCCACTGCTTTTCCCGAAGAACCGACGTCACACACCCACCTCAAGCAACTCCACTGGCTCCCTATACAGAAGAGATGCCAATTCAAGCTGCTGACCCACGCACACAAGGCTCTACACAACAAAGGACCATTAACTATCGCCTGAACTTCCCCGAAATGTCGAAAAGAATATGCTCTGCCTCCCTTTCACTTGCCCGTACTCCCCTCATCTACTGAAGAAGAGTGGACGACATTCCTTCTCTCAAATTGCAGCAAAAACTGGGGTCAGACTCCCCATGCATCATCTAACTTCCGGAATTCCAAATGGCCTTCAAGGCCTGGCTGTTTGAATAAGCCTCCGGGGTCTGCAAGCACCTGGATACCCTATCCGGTGGTGACCTGCGCTTTACAAATCCGGATTGATTGAACAAAGGTTGATATACAGTTGTGTTTACACAAAAAATTACTATGTTTAAAATTGCTTTTTTTTTTTTTTTACTTAATATTAAATGCATATGACCAATATATACACCACAAAGTTGTAAAAAAATTAAGCGTTTTTTGACTTGTCTATCTTTCGACCCATTTGACGAATCGTCACAAAATTTTCTTCTAAAAGTGTGCCGGTGATTCTTGATGCGCATGGAAAATTTCAGGGGGATCATCAAGCGGGGGGGGGGGGGGGCTTGTCCACAAAACTTGTGTTTCCCATGTTAATTCCCAAAAGAGTTTTGAAAAAGACTACAGGCTGAACCGCTGGATAGAATTACACAAAATTTGCCAGAAAGGGAGGCTTCGGTACGCAGGTTACGCTTTTGGATATTTGGTGTAAATCCGTTCAGTAGTTTTTGAACTACCAAAGGGAAAATTAATTTGTACATCTAGGGCCGCGGATCTGTCGTGACAATCACTGGGGGAGGGAGTGTCATACAGGCCCCCTCCCCAACACCAACCATTCACCCAATGAGGTAGCACTTACTTAGTAACCAGTAGAAAGTGCTTCCTCTTACACCCACTCTCACACTAACAGACCCTCTCACACCCAGACACTCACAGCCACTCTCACACCCAGAGAGACAGGCCCTGCAGTCAACTCCCGCTGCACATGGCCATAGGCCGTGCACAGGGTTGGGTCATTATAGGAGTTGACCGCAGGCCAGGCCCTGTGGCCAGACCCTACCGTGCACAGCCAAAGGTCATGCGCAGTGAAGGGTTGGGTTGTTATAGGGCCTTGACCGCAGGGAAGCCTAAGTGCATGCGCGGCGGTTGGATTAACATATAATTACAAATACTTCACTTTATTAAAAAAAAAAAAAAAAACAGACTGAAAAAGTCAAAGGTTAGAGGGATGTTATAGTTAGGAAACAGAATTAGAAAAACAGAAATTTACTGGTGTGTGTGTATATATTATATATATATATATATATATATATATATATATATGGAAAATGTCACTTACCCAGTGTACATCTGTTCGTGGCATTAGTCGCTGCAGATTCACATGCTGTGCACATCCCGCCATCTGGTGTTGGGCTCGGAGTGTTACAAGTTGTTTTTCTTCGAAGAAGTCTTTTCGAGTCACGAGATCGAGGGACTCCTCCCATTTCGGCTCCATCTTAGATTGTTTTCCCCGCAGAGGGTGAGGTAGGAGTTGTGTATACTAGTAATAGTGCCCATGCAATGGAGTGAATAGGTATGTACCTAATGTAGTTTAAAGTTATGTATTTACAAATTTACAAATGTTCAAGATCAACTTCTAAACGGCTACAGGCTCCCGGGGAGGCGGGTGGGCGCATGTGAATCTGCAGCGACTAATGCCACGAACAGATGTACACTGGGTAAGTGACATTTTCCGTTTGATGGCATGTGTAGCTGCAGATACACATGCTGTGCATAGACTAGTAAGCAGTTATCTCCCCAAAAGCGGTGGCTCAGCCTGTAGGAGTTGAAGTTGTTTGAAACAATGTTCGTAGTACTGCTTGACCTACTGTGGCTTGTTGTGCTGTTAACACATCTACACAGTAGTGTTTGGTAAATGTATGAGGCGTAGACCATGTAGCTGCCTTACATATTTCGGTCATTGGAATATTTCCTAGAAAGGCCATGGTAGCACCTTTCTTTCTGGTTGAGTGTGCCTTTGGTGTAATAGGCAGTTCTCTTTTTGCTTTAAGATAACAGATTTGAATGCACTTAACTATCCATCTAGCAATGCCTTGTTTAGAAATTGGATTTCCTGTATGAGGTTTTTGAAAAGCAATAAATAATTGTTTTGTTTTTCGAATAAGTTTTGTTCTGTCAATGTAGTACATTAACGCTCTTTTAATGTCTAATGTATGTAGTGCTCTTTCAGCTACAGAAGCTGGCTGTGGAAAGAACACTGGTAATTCTACTGTTTGATTCAAGTGGAACGGTGATATGACTTTTGGTAGAAATTTAGGATTTGTCCGTAGAACTACTTTATGCTTGTGTATTTGAATAAATGGTTCCTGTATGGTAAAAGCTTGAATCTCATTTACTCTTCTTAGAGATGTAATGGCAATTAAAAATGCAACTTTCCATGTTAAGTATTGTATTTCACAAGAGTGCATGGGCTCAAAAGGTGGACCTATGGGTCATGTTAAGACAATATTGAGGTTCCATGAAGGAACTGGTGGTGTTCTTGGTGGTATAATTCTCTTTAGGCCCTCCATAAACGCTTTTATGACTGGTATCCTAAATAGGTAAGCTGAAATTGCGGTAAGATGTATTTTAATGGAAGAAAAAGCTAGCTTTGACTTTTGCAAATGCAGTAAGTATTTTACAATGTCTTTGGCAGATGCGTGTAAGGGTTGAATTTGATTATTATGGCAGTAATAAACAAATCTTTTCCACTTATTTGCATAGCAATGTCTAGTGGTAGGTTTCCTAGCTTGTTTTATGACCTCCATACATTCCTGTGTGAGGTCTAAATGTCCGAACTCTAGGACTTCAGAAGCCAAATTGCTAGATTCAGCGATGCTGGATTTGGGTGTCTGATCTGCTGCTTGTGTTGCGTTAACAGATCTGGTCTGTTTGGTAGTTTGACATGAGGCACTAGTGAGAGGTCTAGTAGTGTTGTGTACCAGGGTTGTCTTGCCCATGTTGGTGCTATTAGTATGAGTTTGAGTTTGTTTTGACTCAACTTGTTTACCAGATATGGAAGGAGTGGGAGAGGGGGAAAAGCGTAAGCAAATATCCCTGACCAACTCATCCATAACGCATTGCCCTGAGACTGATCTTGTGGGTACCTGGATGCGAAGTTTTGGCATTTTGCGTTTTCCTTTCTTGCAAATAGATCTATTTGTGGTGTTCCCCAACTCTGGAAGTAAATGTTCAGTATTTGGGGGTGAATCTCCCATTCGTGGATCTGTTGGTGATCCCGAGAGAGATTGTCTGCTAACTGATTCTGAATTCCTGGAATAAATTGTGCTATTTGGCGAATGTGGTTGTGATTCGCCCAATGCCATATTTTCTGTGTCAGGAGACACAACTGCGTTGTGTGTCCCTCCCTGTTTGTTTAGGTAATACATCGTTATGGGTTGAAAAGCTTTTAGCGATAGAAATACTGCCAATAGTTCTAAGTGATTTATGTGAAACTGTTTTTGCTGAGTGTTCCATTGTCCTTGGGTGCTGTGTTGATTGAGGTGTGCTCCCCACCCTATCATGGAGACATCTGTGGTTATTACATATTGTGGCACTGGGTCTTGGAAAGGCCGCCCTTGGTTTAAATTTATACTGTTCCACCATTGAAGCGAGATGTATGTTTGGCGGTCTACCAACACCAAGTCTAAAAGTTGACCCTGTGCCTGTGACCATTGTGATGCTAGGCACTGCTGTAAGGGAGGCGCATGTGTAACCTTGCGTTTGGGACAATGACTATGCATGAGGACATCATGCCTAGGAGTTTCATCACCGTCTTGACTTGTATTTTTTGTTTTGGATACATGGTCTGTATTAAATGGTGAAATGCCTGAACCCTTTGTGGGCTTGGCGTGGCAATCCCTTTTGCTGTGTTGATTGTCGCCCCTAAGTATTGCTGTGTTTGACACGGCAGAAGGTGTGACTTTGTGTAGTTGATTGAGAAACCTAGTTTGTGGAGGGTTTCTATGACATATCTTGTGTGTTGTGAACACCGTTCTAGCTTGTTTGTTTTGATTAACCAATCGTCTAGGTACGGGAACACATGTATGTGCTGCCTTCTGATATGTGCAGCTACGACTGCTAGGCATTTTGTAAAAACTCTTGGCGCAGTTGTTATTCCGAATGGCAACACCTTGAATTGGTAGTGTACCCCTTGGAATACAAACCTTAAGTACTTTCTGTGTGAAGGATGTATCGGTATATGGAAATATGCATCCTTTAGGTCTAGTGTTGTCATGTAGTCTTGTTGTTTGAGCAGTGGGATTACGTCCTGTAATGTCACCATGTGAAAGTGATCTGATTTGATGTAGGTATTTAATGTTCTGAGATCTAATATAGGTCTCAGACTTTTGTCTTTTTTGGGTATGAGAAAGTACAGAGAGTAAACTCCTGTTCCTTTCTGTTGGTTTGGTACTAGTTCTATTGCCTGTTTCTGTAGCAATGCCTGAACTTCTAGTCCTAGAAGATCTATATGTTGTTTTGACATATTGTGTGTTTTCAGTGGGACGTTTGGAGGGAATTTGAGAAATTCTATGCAATAACCATGCTGGATAATTGCCAGTACCCAAGTATCTGTTGTTATTTCCTCCCAATGTTTGTAAAAATTGCTTAGTCTCCCCCCCACAGGTGTTATGTGTTGGGGATGTGTGACTTGTAAGTCACTGCTTATTTTGAGGAGTTTTGGGACTTTGGAACTTTCCTCTATTTTTTTGGAACTGTCCCCCTCTATATTGTCCCCGGAAACTTCCACGCAGATATTGGCTCTGATAAGTGGGCCTTGTTTGTGAGGTCGTGGGTTCTGTGCTTTGCCCTCGAAACCCCCCTCGAAACTGTGTTTTTCGAAATGTGCCTCTGCTCTGCGGGGAGTAGAGTGCGCCCATGGCTTTGGCCGTGTCTTTCTTAAGTTTTTCAATAGCAGTGTCCACCTCCGGCCCAAACAACTGCTGTCCGTTAAATGGCATATTCAGCACAGCTTGCTGTATTTCTGGTTTAAATCCTGATGTACAAAGCCATGCATGTCTCCTTATTGTTACTGCTGTGTTGACAGTTCTAGCAGCTGTGTCTGCAGCATCCATAGCTGACCGTATCTGATTGTTGGAGATACTCTGTCCTTCTTCTACTACTTGCTGTGCTCTTTTCTGGAACTCCTTGGGCAAATGTTCTATAAAATGTTGGATTTCGTCCCAATGAGCCCTATCCTATCTGGCCAACAAAGCCTGTGAATTTGCAATACGCCACTGGTTTGCTGCCTGTGCCGCCACCCTTTTGCCTGCTGCGTCGAATTTACGACTTTCCTTATCTGGAGGTGGTGCATCTCCTGAAGTATGTGAGTTTGCTCTTTTGCGAGCTGCCCCTACTACAACTGAGTCCGGTGTTAGCTGTTGTGTGATGTACACGGGGTCTGTTGGTGGTGGTTTATATTTTTTCTCCACTCTTGGAGTAATGGCCCTTCCTTTTACAGGCTCCTCAAACACTTGTTTGGAGTGTTTGAGCATCCCGGGTAGCATGGGAAGACTCTGGTACTGGCTGTGTGTGGACGACAGTGTATTAAATAGAAAGTAGCCTTCAATGGGCTCTGCATGTAGGCTGACATTATGAAATGCCGCTGCCCTCGACACCACTTGTGCGTAGGCTGTACTATCTTCTGGTGGCAACGGTCTAGCTGGATAACAGTCAGGACTATTATCTGACACTGGTGCATCATAAAGGTCCCATGCGTCAGGGTCATCTTGACTCATCTCTGTGTGGGTCGGTGATTGCATCATAGGTGGAGTGGCTACCGGTGATGGTTGCGGAGAGCGTTGTGGAGATGGTGGCGGGGTTACTTGTTTAGTCACCTTTGCCTGTGGCTGCTTGTCTTTCTCCTGGAAGGCAAGTTTGCGTTTCATCCTAATAGGAGGGAGAGTGCTGATCTTTCCCGTATCTTTTTGGATTTGGAGCCGTCTTTGGGTGTAGTCTGGCTCCATCGCCTCTAATTCCTGTCCAAATCTATGTATTTTCATTTGTGAGGACAGTCCTTGTTCCTCTGTGTAAGAACTTGATTTCGGTTCCGAAGCCGGATGTTTCGGCATCGAAACCTTTTCAGCTACCTTTTTTGGTTCAGACTAAACCTTTTTTGTTTTCGGCGTCGTTGTCTCTCAGTGCCGACTCATTTCGGTGCCGCTGTCTCGATGCCAAACTTGCTCGGAGCCGCTATCTCGGGCCCGAGATTGCTGTGTGGCGGTATCTCGACCGGAGTCGGATGACTTCGACACCAGCGTGCCCTTTTTCGGTGCCGATGTTCGGTCCCCTATTTTCCGGGTTAAGCCATGGCCTGGTGGCGGTGGCGTCCCCTGGGCTTTTGTGCTCTTTTCGTGAGTTTTATGTTTCGACGCCTTACTCGTGGTTTTCGGCGTTTCCTCGGGCTCGATCTCATCCGAGTCCGATTCGTGGATGGAGAAGGTTTCTTCCTCCCCCTCGAAACGCCCTTGTCCTGTCGGCGCCGACGCCATTTGCAGTCTTCTTGCTCTTCGGTCTCTTAGTGTCTTCCTGGACCGAAACGCTCGACAGGCTTCACAAGTATCTTCCTTGTGTTCCGGCGACAAACACAAGTTACAGACCAGATGCTGATCTGTATATGGATACCTGTTATGGCATTTTGGGCAGAAGCGGAATGGGGTCCGTTCCATAAGCCTTGAAGAGACACGTGGCCGGGCCGACCAGGCCCCGACGGGGGATCGAAAAAAAAAACGAAGGTCCACCGGAGCTCTTCAAAAGTCGGTGTCGATCTGTTGTAACTAACCCGATACCGAACGCAAACAATACCGACGATTTTTCCGAGATTCTAACTAACTTTCCGACCCGAAACACGGAGCGAAAAGGAACACGTCCGAACCCGATGGCTGAAAAAAAAAAAACAGTCTAAGATGGAGTCGACGCCCATGCGCAATGGAGCCGAAATGGGAGGAGTCCCTCGATCTCGTGAATCGAAAAGACTTCTTCGAAGAAAAATAACTTGTAACACTCCGAGCCCAACACCAGAGGGCGGGATGTGCACAGCATGTGTATCTGCAGCTACACATGCCATCGAACATATATATATATATATATATATATATATATATATATATATATATATATATATATATATATATACACACACACCCACATATATACATACACATATACATACACACACACACACACACACACACATAATAGCCGAGTTGGGCTCAATTGTGTCCGGTGAACTGAATACCCAGACTTGGTATATTAGTTGTACAGAAACATTTTTAAACATTGTCAAATGTGTGCAAGGTTCAAATGAGATTTAAAGCGTTTGAGATGAAGTATGAGCACAAATTTATTGAAACAAATGTAAACATGTTTATTTTGCGTTATTTTTAAGCTGTGAGGGATACAATATTGTTTCTATTTTATTTAACCAAATGAGCACTATTTAAAGGAATCAAAATGGCTTGACTGGTATGTGAAGAAGGCCTATTATTGTGATTGAAACGCGTCATGGTGGATCGTGTTGGAATTTATCCAATACACTGTGGAGAGTATTATGGTGTGGGCATACAGGGGCGTAGTGACCCCAAGGCTAAGTCGCCCATTGGATACTAACCTGCACTATCCGAATGACTCAAAATACAGTATTTAGGGGAGCCCATGGTACCAGAAAATCAGATCCTGACGAATCTGAAAGAAGACTGACCCAGAAAGGTCACAAAAGCAAGGACATAAGACCAGCAGCTGACTTGGCCGCAGACCGGCCGGCTGCCTGCTGTCTCCTGCGCCAGTGACGACTTGTCACTGCAACTGCCAATGCCCCCAAAAGCCTGGGAGGATGGCCAGCCTTCTACCAAGACGCAGGAACTTCAGTGGAGTGGCAGAGCTGCTTCCCTGAATCCTGTAGGCACCCTAGAAGAACTGCGAGGACTCATACCACCAAAACCCTACACTGGAAAGCACCCCTGCACCCATGCCCCTAACCCAAGTTGAAGTGGGCCAACTAGACCGGTGTGGTCCCCCGATCGCCCAGAGACAAAGCCCATCTTGGGTTAGCCAACTCTGGACTTCCTAACGCAAAATGCAGCATTTTTGTGCAGGCCCCCCTCTACCACAAGTTACCCGACTTCTCCGGACACCTCTGCACCAAGCCCGAGGAGAAAAGGAACAAAGGTGTCTCTACATCCCCAATCATCGTGAAACCCAGAGCCTCCTTGTTGGTTCAGCTGGACTGCAGTCCCAGCAGGCACCATCTTTCTAACCGGACCCTTTCCCCATAGGATAAAATTAGGGCACCAGATGCTGAAAAGCACCTCTGCACCTGGATGCCCCAGTGCCTCCAGAAGTGACCTGTTGAGCTGCCTTGGACCTAGCTCTATACTTACCTAAACTCCAGAAGTACAGTCCTTTAAGTCGTTGCTAGGTGACCAAATGCAGTATATGTTCCTTTTCCCAAAGGATAACATTAGGGGACCCAAATCTGAAAAGCACCTGTGCACCTTGGATGCCCCAGTGCCTCTCGAGGTGATTGGTTGGTCCTGCTTTGGGCCCTGCCCCATACTCATCTGAAGCCCTGACGATTGGTCCTGCAAGTCTCTGTAAAGTACCAGTATGCAGTATATGCCTTTTCTCCTTATGATAATATTACCGCTTCAGAAATTGCACTAAGTGTTGATTTTTCAAACCTGTAAAAATGTATAACTCGAAACTTACTTACCTGATCTTGGTGGTCAAAATTATATAACAGGTAAGTGTTTTTATAAATTGGTGTGGATCTCCATATCGAGTAGTGTGCATCATTTGTTGACTGTACGTCTACTCCAGATGTCTAACAATCTTCTCTGAGGGCTGCTCAACCCCACTACCTACAAAGATAGCACCTTGGGATTGCTAGAGCAAGGCCCTGTCCACTTATGAGGGAATACCTGGATTCTCTGCACAGTATACCTCATTTTAGTAAACTATACAAACAGCCAGCTTCCTACACCAAGTTCTTCCAGATTTTTAAAAAGTTATTTCAACAACTGAAATTGAGCATCCCCAACCTTCTACATTCCTGAACTGAAAAGAAAGGGTGGTCATAAAATCTCATGTTTACACCAGTTTCACTTAGGCTTATTACCCTATCCATCGACATTTAGATTTCCTCACCTGAAAGGCAATAGCATGGTCCCCTCAAACAAGTCATAAAAGGCTTCCCAAATAGTTAAAATGGGAGTGGAGTTTTGATTTAAAAATAAAAAAGGGTCATTTATCCACTCAGCCTTATTGAGGTTCCACCTTTTGGTTCTTCCTCTGACCAGAAAATAATCTGAGAACCAGGTGCTGAGAACTGTGATATGTAATCTAACTAGAGGCCAAGTAATTAAAAAATAAAAATAAAAAATAAAAAACTTGGATTAAACGTTCAACCAGCTACCAGCCACCAGATATTTGCATCTATTAGCTAAACCGTTTATATTACATGAAATAACCTTAAATGACCAACACTTTGTAAAGTGCTACTTTGTGTTGCCATACACAATTCACAATGTACTTTCATATAAAAGAACACAACATTTCTATGGTACCATCATTTTTGTCAATCATCTTGCCCCATTAACCCTGTATACCCTGCCCCCCTCCCCAACCTTACTGACACCCCTCCTGTCCTCCAGTGCCCCCCGCAAAAAAGAGAATCACCAGTCCTATCCTTTCTCACCAATTGCCCCTGGACTTGGTGTGTGCCCTGGAACAGTATCTTGGTTTCTGCTGGGGAAAGAGGCACCTCCCCGCTTCACACCCCAAAACCAGGAAAACAAACACGTAAAAAGAATGGAAAAGAGGGGGAGACACAAAAATCAGTCCAATTACATCTTCAGACTGTGTTCATCTGACCTTGTTTAAGCAAATCCTGAGCTTCTGAAAAGCTTCAATCATGTCCTTAAATTCTCTCCTCCAGCAGGCTGCTGCAATGGATATGCCTGAGTGAACATGAAACTTTATACCATCCTCTGAACCAAACAGTTTGTTTGGAATAGCTCTGGAGAGAATCTGTTCCTTAATTCCAAAATCAGAACTATTTACAAAAATTGTTCGCGGCCATTTGGCTTTGATTCAAAGGAATCCTATGGGCATGCATCATTGATAGATCAACTGGATGGTAGGAAAGCATGAACTTCTGAAACAAATTATCAGACTGCTGACCCCCAACCCCTCCTTGTGATTTCCTGCCTTCAGGGATGCTCACAAATCTTACAACTGAACGATGTGAATGGTTTTCCAACTCTTTCAATTTTGATTTTATGAAGAAAAGTTCTTTACCGGTACCCTCAGTGGTCTTTTGGTACAATCAAGCGTTGTCTTCTCAATCAGAAACTCACTGCACGAAAAGGCTAACTATCAGAGAAGAGCACGAGCTTCTCACTTATACTGGCTAAATCGTCATGCAGAGACTAACTAGCCTTGAGAAGACGTTTTAATGTCCCCAGTTTCAGATGGAAATCTCTGGAACCACTGATTAGGAACTGGTAAAATAGGAGGGACATTTCTAGACTGGAGACCCTCAAGAGTTGCAGCTACATGTAGGAGGGAGGATAGTGAAAGGTTTAGTACAGAATTCAAGTTAGCAATGTTAATTTTTTCCTGCACTACCTCACTTCTCTGCTTTGGAAGAACCTGCCCTCCTTTCCCCCATCCCCCTCAAAAGACATCTAACGCCCCAAAAGATTTACATATGTCCACACTCCCAGGGTTTGTAAGTTCTTTAGCCTGTTCTCTCGCCACAGAAAACAAGTTAGACTACTGAGAGTTCTTAACTAGTGAATAGTTAAGTACTGCAAGTGCTTTGACTCCTACTACTACCAATACTGGATGTGTCTTATGTTACCTAAGTCCTGAATAAAAAACAAATCTACAATACTAGTTTCTAAGACCAACCCTGCTGGAAGATCCACTCTGCCTCACTATTCAATGAAATGGCAGAAGCACTGTGTGATACAGGAACTGTCTCAATACTTAAAGACCCGCAAGCTGTATTGAACAGAAATGCTACCTAATAAGACCATCTGCAAATTCGCACATCCCCTAACAGCCAGAGTTCATGCTGGAAATCTGACGTTTCTTGGACTCACCTTTGAATTGTGCAACTCCCCTGTGAAAACCAGAGTGCTTCTTATGCTGATGAGATTTGATTAATTCACTGGGCAGCAGCAGAGGCTAGCCAACTGTATACAAACAAGCTTGCAAATAAATGGCTCAGCCCAGCAAGCTGCATCCAGGTACTACAGTATACCAATAAGACTAAATTGAGTTACCTGCTTAACCCCCAACTCCTTGTGACCAAGAGGGCAATCCCCACTGGATCTCCTACCTTGTTCTGCACTTGAACCCGGCCACTTCAGTCAGGCCAAAATCCACTTGAGCACCAACATCCCCTCAACTAATAAGCAAGGCAGACCGTCTGCTGCATAGTGACATGCAGTTTTACTAGAAACTGAATGGATATCATATTTCAGCAAATCTTACCATTAGCACATCATCAAGTGAAGTGTCTTGATTTTTTTTATTAATCTTATTAAAATCTTTATCCTCACACTTCAGAATTACAAAAATTATTTTGCTTTACTAACTGCTGATATATTTGTACAGTTATTTTACATGTACCTAAATGCTGTCTTAGAAAAAAACTGACAAGCTAAATCCTTTCCTTTTACAGTCCAGTTAGTTTGTTTTACAAAATCCTCTAACTGTGCATTCAGAAATAAAACACCAACATCAATTCCCCTCTTAAAAGAATCTGCACTAATTTGCCAGAAAACCTAGCTTAACAATTGACCTATCTTTGAACACAGCAAATGTGACAAGATAAAAATTAAATTTAAAGGGATCTTTATTGCCCATTTACCTTCTGAACTCCAGCATGGGTATTTCGGCAGTGTTTCAGCACCTCCCACCCCCTACTTCCAGCGCCTATGGTGGTATGATGCAAAGCTGTAGAAGGATTACTTAAGGAGTTGATGAGTGACAGTCACATACAACACAGTTAAACATCACAATTTACGTTAGCATTTAAATGTATGAAAGTGTTTCAATGTATTGAAAGGCATGAAATCCAAGACATAACTAATGCCACATAAAATAAGATATAGAAGTAAAACCAGAACTCTCTAGCTTCAGTGCAGGCAGAAAGCTGACCCCCAACCTTCACACAGACTTCAGCCCCTCGGGCCTGGTAGATGTGGATTGGTGTCTAGGCTCAGAGCTTTAGCTACAGGCTTCTGGGAAATAGATTGTGGCTTTGTGCCAGGCAGACTCAGTGGAAGTGGACAAAGCAGACTGCCCGGGACCCTTGACTATAGTCTTAGTGACTTCATTGCCTGGCCCCTTCGAGAGCAGTGCTCTGCCTCAGTATGAGAGACTGAGGTTGAATCCCTGAGGCGGCTCCTCTGTGTTGGGTGAGATAGGAGTGTATTCGGTACCACCTTTGTCCTGGGTGCAGGCTTCTTTTAGGCCCTGGGTTTCTTACTCAACATCAGAGACATCTGAGGAAAGGGTGTCAACACTTTTCCGCTTGACCTGACGGTAATGCAGACTGACCTCCATCTCAAAATTTTCCAAAGTTGCCCAGTATAAAAACCTGTGTAGAGACTGCTGGGTTGAGACACCATATTTCATACTGAACACAGGCATGTTCCCTTACTTAGAGTATTGTTCTTTTATTTTTAAAGATCTGGTAGGTCAAGCAGTTAGTTTCCTCGTTGTCTTGAGGTTTAAAAATAAAATAAAAATAAAAAAAAATAAAAAATGAATACCTGTGCTGGTCCAACCATGGGAGCTTCACATTGGAGAACTGAAAAGGCGTGTTCTCATACATAACCAGGGTCACTGCAGTTCTGTGGCCATAGCAGTATTCGCATAATTATTGATTTGCTGCATTTGCTACAAAACCCATCAGCAGCTGCACAATCTGCAGATTTTACCTACAAACTTTGTTCTAGTTCAAAGGGTTCAAAAGTTACTAAATATATACAAACGTGTTGTCGCGCAATGAAAGGCCCTTCACAAAATTGACTGATCACTGTTCAATTGCCTATTGCTGTTTTTTGAGTTGTAGACTGTTGCTGGGCTGAACCTATGCTCAGACAGTGTTAACAGGTATTAAAAAAAAAAAAAAAAAAAACACAGCAATACTGTCACAAAGTAAGCTGCGTTGCACCGCAAAATCAGTTTTTTTCTTACCACATAATTTAGTCCACCCTGCAGCATAATTTGGTGCTCTTGTGTTGCATGATTCCAGTAGCCCCATCCAGTCCACCACCCCAAAGAGTCGACATCATACGATCAGATTTCAGAAACCCTTTGGGTCAGGGACGAATTAGAAGTCACGAAGATAAGTCTTCTGTTGCTCTACCAGGAAAAACTGGCTACTGGAGTTCAACGAATAGCGATTGTAGAGGGACAATACTGGAGCTTGAGATAAAAGCATGAACCTGATGGCATAAAAAAATAAAACTGAGGTGGAGTCCGAGTCCCTCCTGGTGGGCTTTAGAGAGGAGTCACAAGTTCTCAAGACAGAAAAAGTTTGTCAGAAAAAAAACTTGCAAACATCCTCCCCAATGTTTAGATGACAGGAGTTTGCAGAGCATGTGATCTACAGCAGCATGCGCTCTAAACAGGTTTATATAAAAATATGTTCTGGGCTCAACACGTGCGCAGCTATATGCAACCTTTCATCAACATTACAGTAAATTAAATGATGTAGAATTTCAAGAGGTTCTGCATCTGGATCTTGGAAAAGCAAGTGAATCAGGTGGTATGCCAGTAAAATGCAGTACTACCGTGCCTAGTTTGGGCTAAATTCTGTCTACATATTATTCTTTAAGACAAAATTGGTCAGCCATTGCTGCTGTGTCAAATGTGTGTTTTCCTTTTCAGAGTCTTCCCCTTCTGTGAGCAACATGTGATAATCAATTATTCAGAAGTAAACATGCATGATTAAAATCATGTTCACATTCTTTTCATATTATTCTGTTCTGAAAATGAATATATTAATTCCATTTCATTTTTAAATCCTTATGAAATAAGAGTTTCTAGAGAGTTGATAATTTATTATAGTGTTCTTTTGAAAAAGGCAACAAATAGCAAATATCAAAAATTAAAAATTAAATTAACCACTGTTGATTATTCTGAACCTTTTCAGAAGCTTCTGAATTATTTCATAAAAACTGTGCAAGGCGAGCCAAGAGTTCGAAAAGACTGTCACAGCAAGTGACAATGTGAACAGTCACACACCCACCTTAACTGAATGCTGCTGTGAGCCAATTGGCTTTTATTGGCCATCAGGCTGGCTGTGCTCATCAAGCGCACACAGCTGCCTTCAAGAGATGAAAATATCAAGCTTCAAACTAAACTGAGTTATTCTGAAAAAAGGTATGCAGCTGAGAACCATCTCTGAAATTCACAATAGCCTTTGACATGTTTTGTTAAAATTAGCACAGTGCTTAGAAGCAGCAAATGAGGTTACTAGTGCTATAAATACCTACAAATAATACAGTACTACCTGCTGCATATGCTGCTCATAAACCTTCTGGTTGCCTTAATGTTTATGTTCTCTGTGGTTATAAATTCATATGGTAATGTAATAGTATTTATATAGCGCTTACTACCCCTGACAAGGCATCAAAGCGCTTTTTGGCGAGTAGCACGCTACTCCGGAACCCAATAGGAATTAGTGGTGGATTAGTTAGGGAAATATGAGTACAGTTTAGTGTTAATTTGAGCCCCGGATATGTGAGTTTGTTGATTGGACTGACTGGAGGAATGGAGGGGTGGAGGAGGGAAGAATCCAGAAGTGTTAATTGGGAGTTTATGGTAATAGGATTTAGGCTTGGGCTGAGTAAAGGAATGATGGAGGAGGGAAGAGTATGTGTAAAGGGTTAGGGAGATCATAGTAGTAAAGTGATGTTTTGGGTGAGTTAGATGTGGAAGAGGAGATGAAAGTAGTAGAATGAATTTGGGATGAGTGGGAATGGAGGATAGATTGATAGAGACATGACATATGGTGATGGGTAGACAAAGTGTGATATAAAAGGAGAGCAGGAGATCATAAGTATCTAATATAACTTATCTAGGAGTTATGCAATGACCTATAAACATGTTAAGCATTGAATAACACACTATATATATATATACACATATACATATACATATATATATACATATACACACACACACAAATGCACACATGTACATACATATACATATGTAAACCATGAGTAAATAAACATTAAACAGGTTTAAAGAGTATGTGTGTAGTTTATTGTTATGACATAGTAGCGATACATATTTTCCAAAGAACTATATATAACTAGAATATACACAAACAGATAAAAAATATTTATCAACATAGGCAGTCCATAGCGGTTTGAATATCGTGGTTATGAAGGGAAGAACCAACTCTTGAGTAGTTTTCTGAAGACAAGATAGTTATCTGTGGCTCTTATAGTTGGGGGTAATGAATTCCATAGTTTGGCTGCGTGAATGGAGAAGGATGTACCACCTATAGTCTTTTTCTTGTATGGTGGTGTTCTAAGGCGGGGTGCCAATCTTGAGCGGAGGTTTCTTTGTTGAATGTATTTGGTTATTTTGTTTCTGATAAAGAGCGGTCTTGTTCCATGTATAGCTTTGTGGGTGATACAAAGCAGCTTGAAGGTGCATCTTCCGGCAACGGGTAACCAGTGTAGTTCTCTCAAGGCAGGGGAGATGTGGGCTTGTGGCTTTACATGTAACAGTAGCCTGGCTGCGGAGTTCTGAATACATTGTAGTTTTTTCATAATAGATAAAGATGATCCATGGTAGAGGCCATTGGCATAATCCAGTTTGGATAGTACAAGCGAGATAGTAGCTTGCACCTTGTGTGGAAATCCGAGGTGGGGGAAGATGAGTTGTAGAGTCTTCAAGGTGAGGAAGCTTGTTTGTGCTAATTTGTCCACTTGGGCATTCATAGTTAACTTGGAATCCATGGTGATTCCAAGGTTTTTAACTTCCTCAGATAATTGAGGAGGTGGTCAGAGATCGTCAGGCCAGGCGCACAGTGGGTAATTTTTTACACTCACCACATATGAGTATTTCTGTTTTGGAGGCATTTAGTTTGAGGTGGCTCCAAGTCATCCACTGATCAACGGTTCTGAGGCAACTGAAGATTAGTGAGTTTTCAGTGTTTTTGGAGCATTCTAATTTACGCAGTATTTGTGTGTCATCTGCATAGTTGTAGCATGCGAGATGAAAATCATTGATCAGTTCTGGTAATGATATCATGTAGATGTTGAAAAGCAAAGGTGAGATGATTGATCCTTGGGGGACCCCTGCTTTTGTGAGGTAGGGTTTGGACAAGAAGAACCAGTTACTTACCTTCGGTAACGACTTTTCTGGTGGATACATTAGCTACCTGTGGATTCCTCACATATTGAATACTCCCATTGCACCAGCATTCGACGGAAATCTTCTTCCTAGCTTCTGCACGTCGACGAGGACGTCACAATTGCCCACGCGATGCCGTCTGACGTCATACAGGCATTAAGAGGTCCTCGCCGACGTGCTGACGTCAGTACCAACATTTTTTACGTGCCTGAGAATAATAGGCCATTGAGATAAATGAACAAATAGCAATATTCAATGACATTCAAGATAACTACATCATTTCTTGAACTTAATTTGTTTTTTTTTAAAATAAATAAATGAATACACTAATTATATATATATACACACATATATATATATATATATATATATATATATATATATATATATATATATATACACAGTATATGTACAAGTCCTCAAAAACCAAGAGGAGCACACCCAAGAACAACTTGGTTAGACCAGATAGGCAAAGGGGAGGCGGGTGGGACCGTGAGGAATCCACAGGTAGCTAATGTATCCACCAGAAAAGTAGTTACCGAAGGTAAGTAACTCGTTCTTCTGATGGATACAACTACCTGAGGATTCCTCACATATTGAATAGAGTCCCAAAGCAGTACCGCACTCGGTGGTGGGTGCCTGAATGGTCAAACCAAGAAATCCTGCAGCACGGACCGTGCAAAATGGCCATCCCTCCTAACCTCAGAGTCCAAGCAGTAATGCTTCGCAAAAGTGTGGAGGGATGACCAAGTTGCGGCCTTGCAGATGTCGACCACAGGAACACCCCTAGTCAAGGCCGAAGAGGCCGACTTAGCTCTGGTGGAATGAGCTCTGGTGGAATGAGCTCTTATACCATCAGGGGGTTCTTTCTTTGCTAAAGAGTAACACATTTTAATGCAAAGAATGACCCACCTGGAGAGTGTTCTCTTGTGGACTGCCTTTCCTCTCCTCTTTCCCACGTACCCGATGAAGAGCTGATCCTCCAGCCTGAAATCCTTCGTTCTGTCCACATAAAAGCTTAGCGCTCTCCTTGGGTCTAAGCGGTGTAGTCTCTCTTCTTCTTTTGAAGGATGAGGCGGAGGATAAAACGTGGAAAGAGTAATCGTTTGGGCCATATGAAAGGGTGAAACAACCTTCGGTAGGAAAGCAGCCTTGGTCCTCAACACCACCTTATCCCCATAAAAAGGTGAGTAAGGGGATTTTATAGATAGAGCCTGCAGCTCCCTCACTCATCTTGCTGAAGTAATTGCAACAAGGAAAACAGTCTTTAGGACCAATAACCTTAAGGGGCAAGAATGCATAGGCTCAAACGGGGAACCCATAAGAAAAGTCAGAACCAAGTTTAAATCCCACTGAGGCATAATGAAAGGAGTGGGAGGAAATTTGTTAATAAGACCTTTTAAAAATCTAAGTACTATAGGGGATTTGAATAGAGAAGGCTGGTCTGGAAGACATAGAAAGGCTGACAGGGCAGATAAGTATCCCTTAACCGTAGCCACTGCACAACCCCTCTGTGCCAGAGGCAATGCAAAAGACTAGATATCTGATAAGTGAGCACGTAAGGGATCAATTTGCCTCTCTCCACACCAAATCACAAATTTAGCCCACCGATTTGCGTAGATAGATTTAGTGGAGTGTCGCCTGGCCGATAAGATAACATCCACTACATCAGGCGGGAGAGAAAAGGAACTCAGGTTGCCCCGTTCAATCTCCAGGCATGAAGGTGCAGGCTCTGGAGGTGGGGGTGTAAAACCTGCCCCTGAGATTGCGAGAGGAGTTCTGCCCTGAGAGGCAGACGGAGCGGAGGGCACAGTGAGAGTTGGAGAAGGTCCGAGTACCACACCCTCATGGCCAATCCAGAGCTATTAAGATGAGTTGGGCCCGGTCTTGACGAATTTTCCTCAGAACTCGAGGAATTAAAGGTATTGGGGGGGGGGGGGGGGGAACGCGTAAAGCAACTGGTCGCACCAGGTCATCTGAAACACATTCCCCAACGCTCCTTGTACCGGATACTGGAGGCTGCAGAATAATGGGCAGTGCAAATTCTCCCGGGTGGCAAACAGATCTATTCGAGGAAACCGTTTAAGTGATGCAAGGGTCCAAAGCAAGGAGCTTCCTGTATAGAATGCCGTAGATAGAGCTGTGGGAGTTTATCACCGGAGGGTCTGGACCCAATCCCTCCTTAAGTAAAAATACTGAGCTAAAAAATGGTGAAAGGACCCACACAAAAATGTCAATTAGTCAAGTTCAAAGTTGTGTTTATTTTAAGGAAGAACTGAATATTTATACTTTCTTTTTCAACACGTAGATAGTTCAATCGGGATACTTGGAAGTAACAGCCAACACGTGTTTCGCCCCCTAATGGCTGTTGAGCCAGGGCTTTCTCAAGGCTGTGAAAAATGTACAAAGACATATATAGTAAAAAGTATAATAAAATATAATGAAATGCTAAAGAAAAGAAGGGTGCTCCCCAAAAATGATGGTTGATTGCTAACAAGCAAATAGGTCAAGCAACCAAGTCTAGATGTGCTCCCCAGGTGGTGAGAAAAAAGAAAATGTACTTTAAAGGAACAAAACCATCGTTTCAATTTACTGTACTAGTCTTTCTGACAGCAATGAATTTCTCTGTGCTTAGATGAATTGTTTTATATACCATGGAAGTACTCCTATGCATCTGACTACTGGTATGCATTTTTTCCATTTTTTCTGTTTATTCTGAGAGATATATATATCGGATACTTTTCCTCTTCACTTTATTATCAGTTCTATGTACTAACATAATAACTAGGAGAGTGCCAGCATGCTTTTACTCACTGTTTGCTTTAAATCATTTACCAATGGAGTTATTCTTTTGAGTATACCCTTAATTCAATCTTATTGTATTCTTACAACGGTTAACTCATATCTCACTTTTGATTGTCTTTCTCATTAGTTAATGTTTTGATCTTAACTGGAATTTTGTTAGCTCTCTATTCGAGGAAACCCCCACATCTGGAAGATTAGACAGACTTGATCCGGATGGAGACGCCACTCGTGATCGGTCGATAAATGGCGACAGAGAATCCGCACGCACGTTCAAGACTACGGCCAGATGATTTGCTACCAAACAAATCTGATGGTCCTTTGCCCAGGACCAAAGCCGAAGAGCTTCTCTGCAGAGAAGGTACGATCCTACTCCTCCCTGCTTGTTTATATACCACATCGCAGTAGTATTGTCCGTCAGGACCTGAACCGACTGACCGCGAAGGGAAGGGAGGAAGGCCTTGAGTGCAAGACGTATCGCCCGCAACTCCAACAGATTTATATGAAACATCCGTTCTACTGGAGACCAAAGACCTTTGATCTCCAGGTCCCCCAGATGAGCTCCCCACCCTAGAGTGGAAGCATCCGTTATTACTGTGGTCACCGGCGGAGGTTGCAAGAACGGCCTTCCTTGGGAAAGATTGCCGCCCGCAATCCACCATTTCAAATCCGCTGCAGCGTCCCCAGAGATCCTTACTGATCCTTCGAGATCCCCTTTGTGCTGAGACCACTGCTTCCGGAGGCACCACTGAAGAGCCCTCATGTGCCAGCGAGCATGAGTGACCAGCAGAACGCAAGAAGCAAACAGACCGAGCAGGAGTAGAACCTTGAGGACCGGAATGACCGCCCCACCTTGAAACATTGGAACCAACGCCTGAATATCCCGAATCTGCTGAGGCAGAGGAAAGGCGCGACTCAATGTTGTATCCAGTACTGCCCCTATGAACGGGAGGCGCTGAGAGGGCTCTAGGTGAGATTTGGGTACATTCACTGAAAAACCCAGGTCGAACAACAACTGGGTTGTCGACTGAAGGTGATGCAGCACGAGCTCCGGAGACTTGGCTTTGATCAACCAGTCGTCCAGGTAAGGAAATACTGCTATCCCCTTTCTTCTGAGCTCTGCTGCAACCACCAACATCACCTTTGTGAAGACTTGGGGTGCTGAAGTAAGACCAAATGGGAGGACCGCAAACTGATAGTGCTGTGACCCCACCACAAACAGGAGATACCTCCTGTGCGACTTGATTATCGGGATATGAAAGTGAGCATTCTGCAAGTCGACAGACACCATCCAATCTCCATCGTTCAGCGCCAAAAGCACCTGAGCTAGGGTCAGCATCTTGAACTTCTCCTGTTTGAGGAACCAATTTAAGATCCTCAGGTCAAGTATTGGCCTCAATCGACCATCCTTCTTGGGGATCAGGAAGTATCTCGAGTAACAACCCTGACCCCTTTCCTGCTCTGGAACCAACTCCACCGCACCCTTTGAAAGGAGGACTTGAACCTCCTGTTCTAGCAACAGGAGGTGTTCTTCTGAACAGTAGGAAGGACGGGGCGGGATGGGGGGCGGAAACTCCCGAAAGGGTAGGGCATAGCCTTTCCCCACAATGCTGGTAACCCAGGAGTCTGATGTTATGACCTCCCACTTGTGGAGAAAATTCAGTAACCTCCCCCCTACAGGAGTTGAGTGAGAGGGAATTGGCGGAAGCCTAAGGCTGCTTCCCATGCTGCACCCCTCCAGAGGAAGAGGAAGAGGCAGAGTGCTGCAGAGTGGCTCCCCTGGTGCGGACCCTACCCCTCCCTCTGAAAGATCTATAGGAGAGAGCAGAGGTGGGTTGCTGGAATTTTCCTCAGAAGGAGGACCAAATCCTCGAAACCTCCTAAAAAATCAGGAGGAAGCAGAAGAAGAGGCTTGCAAGCCCAACGACTTGGCAGTGGCCCTACTCTCCTTGAACCTTTATAGAGCCGAATCCGCCTTGGCGCCGAAAAGCTTATCGCCATCAAAAGGAAGGTCCAAGAGGGTCGATTGTACATCAGAGGAAAATCCAGAGCTACGAAGCCAGGCCTGCCTCCTCGTAGCCACAGCAGTACCCATAGCTCTAGCAACAGAGTCGGTCGTATCCAACCCAGATTGAATAACCTGGGTTGCCGCTGCTTGAGCATCAGAAACCAGGCTCAATAATTCTTGAGGAACCTCAGTGTGCGTCTACTTAATCTCGTCCATCAGGGCTTAAATGCATCTCCGTAAGATGCACGTAGCATTGGTGGATTTCAAAGCCATGCAACATGACGAGAAAGCCTTCTTTGATGACATGTCCATTTTTTTTTTAGAGTCTCTATCTGAGGGCACAGCTGGAAAGGATCCAGGAGCAGATCGGGCTGAGCAAGAAGCCTGAACCACTAGGCTTTCAGGTGTTGGATGCCTGGAAAGAAAGCCTAGGTCAGCCGGTGCAACCCGATATCTCCGAGCCACTATTCACCGCCGAAGATGACACCGGCTTCTTCCAGATTTCCATAATGGGGTCCAATAGTGCCTCATTAAAAGGCAAAAGTGGCTCTGCAGTTGTTGAGGCAGGGTGCAACACTTCTGTCAAGATGTTTGGCTTGGTCTCAGACACCGGCAAAGGGAGGTCCAAAAAGTCAGCGGCGTTTCTAACGACTGAATGAAAAGTCGCTGCCTCCTCTGTGTACTCCCCAGGTGATGACAAGTCCCATTCTGGAGAGGTGTCAAGACCACTAGCAGTATCCAAGCTATGGAGACCTTCACGAGAGTCCTCAATCTTCCCTTCCTCCAATGCCGGTCTCTGGTATTCTTGCTCTTCAAGGAGGCAAAGAGCAAGCCTCCTCGAATGCAGTCTCTCCTCTATCCTCGGCGTAGACATGGCGTCAGCAGATGTCGAAGCTTGACGCCGATCCTCGGATCTGTCAGATGCCGGATCTAACGGCGCCATGGATTTCTTCGGCGCCGAACGTGGAGCAGGACGGACTGAAGACTGTTCCGGGGCCGGTGGAGGTCTAGTCGGCATCGCTGGCTGAGACACTGACGCCACAGGAGCCGAAGCCATAGGCGCCGACACCGGCGTCGAGCCCACGTTTCCCAAGTGAAGAAAGGACATAAAGGGTGCCGGTCGTAGTGGAGCCGGAGCACCCATGTTGAAGGCCAAAGGGCCTGACGGACCAGCCGGTCCACCACCTGGAGCCATCTGTTGGAAGATGGAGAACATCGCATTCAAGAATGCGGTACTATCGGCTCCGGGGGCTGGGAAAGCCGGGTACTGAGGTGCCTGGTTCGAAGGCGACATCGACGCCGGTCCCGACGTCTGCATGGACAGAGAAAACACCTGAGGCTGTGAAACCTCGAACACCGAAGGAGGATTAACCGGTGACATCGGTGAAGTCGGAGATGCTAACGGCGTCAGCGGCTGGGGAGAGACAGTGGGACTAACTTCCCAAGGCTTTCGACGCCGAGTCGAAGGTGACCTCGATCAAGACCTCTCCTTACTCGACCGGCGTCGAGATTCGACGACGCCGGGAGTCCCGATGACGCCGATGCGACTTCGGTGAAGACTACTTTCGGTGAGGTCTTTTCTCCTTCTTTGATTTCGCAAGAAAAAGTTTGGCCTCACGTTTTTTTAAGGCCTGTGGATTCAAACGTTGACAAGAATCGCACTTGTCAACGTCGTGGTCGGAACTAAGACACCACAAACAGTCAGAATGTGGGTCCGTAACCGACATTTTGCCTCCGTACTCTCGGCAGGGCTTGAATCATGACTTTCTTTGCGACATTGTAATGTCTCAAAGCAAAAAACAGCCAAAAAACACTAACTACGTCGAGCAGCAACAGTAGCTCCCTCGAAGATAACCGTTTCGAATGGCACAGAAAAAAGGGAATGGACGTCGGCAAGGACCTCTTATTGCCTGTATGGCGTCGCATGGGCAATTGTGACGTCCTCGTCGACGTGCAGAAGCTAGGAAGAAGATTTCCATCGAATGCTGGCGCAATGGGAGTATTCAATATGTGAGGAATCCACAGGTAGTTGTATCCATCAGAAGGGGGGCGCATAGATATTAGTTCTTTTTTGAAGGTAAGATGTAATCCAGTCGAGAGCAGTCCCTTCTATGCTGGCTTCGTGGAGTCTTTGAATTAGGGTATCATGGTCAACCGTATCAAAGGCAACCGAGAGGTCCAAGTGCAGCAACTCCATTGCGGTCAACTGTTTTTAAGATCATCCCAGATTGCTATGAGTGCTGATTTAGTGCCTCTTCCTGGGCGGAATCCAGTTTGGCAGTCAAAGTATGGAATTGTCTTTAATGAACTGTGACATCTGGGTGAATGCTGCTCTTTTTATCAGTTTGCCCAGGAAAGGTCCATTTGGGATTGGTCTGTAGTTGTTGGGGTCCTGCAGGTCTAGGTTTGTTTTCTTTAATAACGGTCGTATGTATGCCTTTTTCAGGTCTTCAGGAAAAGTTCCTGTAGTTAAAGAGTTGTTGATGATTCTTCTTACAGGTGTAAACTAAATTGAAATTTTACTTTTTAAAATTATTTTAAAATTCATAAACTGTTATCTAGTGATTCCAGAATGTGTTATACATTCATTAATGAGGCTAGGGTGTTAAACTATCTGTCCCTGTAATGTCTCATGGATCAGAGGTACCTTAAACACTCTACAAAAACACTGACTTAATCCATAGGGCCTGAAGGTCTAGAAAAACAAATCCTGCAATTCTAGAAAACCTATCAACTTAATATTTACATCAAGTATCCCCATGATCTCCTGCTCAGGAAAGAATTTCCTTTCTATCAGGCCTTGGAAAATCTACTCGCGCGCTACAGCGAGCAAGATTTGATCAGATCGAGCTAAATTTAGAACCTGCTCACACAATCTGACGAGTGGACAAAGAACAGATGTTCTGTTCAATCTGAGTGTGAATAAGCAATAACATGCCTTTAAATCTTTTTATCTTATCGCATTGGCTGTGTTCAGAGAAACAGGTCGAAAGGCAGTTGACCTCTGATGGCAGAGTTCAAGGATTTTGTAAAGTGAACTGTCTGACCTGCTGTACAAAGAGTGTGAAATGAGAGGCTGCAGGGTGTCAGATTTTTCCTACCATTTAAATAACTAGGTCAACAGTACAAACATTTCAAAATATATTTCAGTAGCTGTCAAAGCCCATTTTTTGTACTTCTGTGGGATGAAAAACATATTTTAGTAGGATGAAAACAAACCAGAACACTTTAATTGGTGATTTACAAATGATAAATGTTTTCTGAATGTCTTCAGAAAATATATTTAATACAATATAGTTTTATCAGTAAAGCTGCAAGTTCATGGGAACATTTTTGGCCATTTCAATGGAAAATTTACTATCTGTAAGTGACAGTATACTACCGCATCATGCTTTTGTAATGTATTTATTAAAAGTGAGTGTTTAAACATGAACTGAGAAACATTCCTGCCCTGATAGGCAAAGGTATTAGTTAACTAAAAGGCAAGTCAGGGATTACATGTACCCTATATGTGGGCTAGATTCTTCTCATACATGGAGCAAACGTTTAATCTATTGAATCAAACAAAAGTGTTCTTGTAAAGCTGAAATGCTGAACTCACATATTTGAAGGTGCACTTATACATGAGAATACAGAAAAAGGCAGCTCCGTAAAATAAAATATTTGCCTAGGATTACACAATTAGAGACCAGTTTACAAGTCAAGTACATTTCAGTTAGGTCCAGTAGATTTTTCAAGTTACTCGACAGGACTAGTAAAATGTTTATGATTTTTCGAGGCCTTTCTATGAAGTAAACACTGTTTAAACCAAAGTGTATATCCAGCCTTCAGCCCATCATTTAATACAGCTTTTTGGTGACTATTAAATGAAACATAAGAAGGAGTGAGATTCAAGCCATACACTCTCATGAAGCATACTTCATCACTTATCATATTTCAGGTTTCATTACAAACTCCCCCTTTGCAGGAGGAGTAGACTATTAGGTTACCCTCTACCCCTAAACTTAGTCTATCAGAGGTTGCTTCTATACATTTTGTGTAAAAAAAAGAAAAATAAAACTCAAAAATAGCCCTTAGATATTACATAGATATTACGTAGACAAAATAAGGAAGAATGCAAGTCAATGAAGAGAATTACAAAGCTATCCGCTATCTTCTTCAAAACTGTGAACAGCAGGATAGATGTGCCCTGGACAGAGAAATCTGGAAGTAAGAGTTTGAGCCTTGCAAAGGAACACCAATATTGGATTTGTTGATGCTCAATGTTCTGTAGAAGTCGGGCATGTAGTAACCAACCATCTAATTGACCAAGTTAAACAAATATCAATTTCTAGGACTCTTGTTAGGCAGTACATTTATGTTCTTTGGACGTCTGCTTATTCGCATACAGTAGTCAAATGATACTAGATGCCTAACCTCCATAATAAGAAAGCATAATATAACAACGCAAAATAAATGTCATTAATGGCAAACATTTGAAAAATAATGCTATAGCCTAATTAACACAAAATGGGCTAGTTATGGAGAACTACACAACCTCAAGTCACTCTCCCCACCACCTCCCACCATGGACATCATTTAGGGGTTGCCAGGGTTCGCAGCTGTGACCCCAGCTGGCCCTTTGCAACCCCTAGCACTGCCTTGCGACCACTGGCCTCAGAAGTGGTAAAATCAGTGCCAGGAACACAGGGGCAACTCGTCCTTAAGGACGTTGCTTGGGGCTCCACCTCCTTGTTTTTAATCAGTTTTGTATTACATTAATAGTAAATAATATAATATTATTCACTATTTGTGTAATTAAAAAATGGAGTCCAGTTAGATGGAATATGACACTCCTTGGTAGTGGAGGTAAGTAAAAAACACATGCACATGTATAATGTGTGCATGCGTGCTAGTTAGTGTGCTTATGTAAACAAGTGTGTGTATGAGTAAATGTGTGTGCATGTGAAACAATGTATGCATGTCTAAAAGTTTAGATAAAATGCTGTGTGATGTCACTTCCGCTACCCCTGAATTTTTGGTGAATTGATGGCCATATCTCCCACACTGTTAAAATGACTGACAAGGCCGAAATCAATTGAACTTAATCAAATGTAGTAGGAGTGTCGCCTGGCTTCTGGTTAGGCCCAGGATTCATATTGCACGCAAAGGTGTCTAGGCATAGCATTTGGCCGTGGCCTATGTACTTTAGGTCCAAGGATTTTTGTTTGGCCAATTCCTGCATTTCTGTTCTAAGTGCTCCAGCCCACTCTGGGTGCATGGTCTGGCCTCCCTTACCATTCCTAACTTTAGAGGTGACTTGCCAAGGCCTTATGTCACTAGCCAAGGCCCAGTGAGCTGTGGAATGAACACTCTGGGCATCGCCTGCACAGGGGAATGTTCTGAGTGCAGAGTATGGGCTTTGGCCACAACCTGAAACTAGCACATCTCTCAACCTTGCAAAGAATGGTCACAGACAGCAGGCTCTGAACACACGTCTTGTACATCCGACCTCTTGGCAAAGGCCATGGCCTTTAGTCACTGCTTCTGCCCTGTTAATTATCTGTAGCAAACCATGCCATATTTAAAGTTTCAAGTTGATTTTGGATCATAATTCAGGTTTGGAGCTACAAATGTTGAATCTCAAAATCGGCTTTACAATCTCTAAAAGGATTTTTTCAACTCCTCCTCGGAGTACCTACACCTGCTACAGTTTGGTAATAGGTACTATGCATCCTGGCCCAAGCAACTTTCCTCACAATGTAAAATCACAATTTTAGCTAAAACATTCATTTTAAAACAGAAAAAGTGTCAAATTCAGACTGAATGATTAATAACAATTTTAATTGGTTGATGTAAGGAAATGCCTCCTTGGCATGGTTGCCCCCTGACTTTTTGCCTTTGCTGATGCTATGTTCACAATTGAAAGTGTGCTGAGGCCTGCTAACCATGCCCCAGCACCAGTGTTCTTTCCCTAACCTGTACTTTTGTATCCACAATTGGCAGACCCTGGCATCCAGATAAGTCCCTTGTAACTGGTACTTCTAGTACCAAGGGCCCTGATGCCAAGGAAGGTCTCTAAGGGCTGCAGCATGTCTTATGCCACCCTGGAGACCTCTCACTCAGCACAGACACACTGCTTGCCAGCTTGTGTGTGCTAGTGAGGACAAAACGAGTAAGTCGACATGGCACTCCCCTCAGGGTGCCATGCCAGCCTCTCACTGCCTATGCAGTATAGGTAAGACACCCTTCTAGCAGGCCTTACAGCCCTAAGGCAGGGTGCACTATACCATAGGTGAGGGTACCAGTGCATGAGCATGGTACCCCTACAGTGTCTAAACAAAACCTTAGACATTGTAAGTGCAGGGTAGCCATAAGAGTATATGGTCTGGGAGTTTGTCAAACACGAACTCCACAGCACCATAATGGCTACACTGAAAACTGGGAAGTTTGGTATCAAACTTCTCAGCACAATAAATGCACACTGATGCCAGTGTACATTTTATTGCAAAATACACCCCAGAGGGCACCTTAGAGGTGCCCCCTGAAACTTAACCGACTATCTGTGTAGGCTGACTAGTTCCAGCAGCCTGCCACACTAGAGACATGTTGCTGGCCCCATGGGGAGAGTGCCTTTGTCACTCTGAGGCCAGTAACAAAGCCTGCACTGGGTGGAGATGCTAACACCTCCCCCAGGCAGGAGCTGTAACACCTGGCGGTGAGCCTCAAAGGCTCACCCCTTTGTCACAGCACCGCAGGACACTCCAGCTAGTGGAGTTGCCCGCCCCCTCCGGCCCGGCCTCCACTTTTGGCGGCAAGGCCGGAGAAAATAATGAGAATAACAAGGAGGAGTCACTGGCCAGTCAGGACAGCCCCTAAGGTGTCCTGAGCTGAAGTGACTAACTTTTAGAAATCCTCCATCTTGCAGATGGAGGATTCCCCCAATAGGGTTAGGATCGTGACCCCCTCCCCTTGGGAGGAGGCACAAAGAGGGTGTACCCACCCTCAGGGCTAGTAGCCATTGGCTACTAACCCCCCAGACCTAAACACGCCCTTAAATTTAGTATTTAAGGGCTACCCTGAACCCTAGAAAATTAGATTCCTGCAAACTACAAGAAGAAGGACTGCCTAGCTGAAAGCCCCTGCAGAGGAAGACCAGAAGACGACAACTGCCTTGGCTCCAGAAACTCACCGGCCTGTCTCCTGCCTTCCAAAGATCCTGCTCCAGCGACGCCTTCCAAAGGGACCAGCGACCTCGACATCCTCTGAGGACTGCCCCTGCTTCGAAAAGACAAGAAACTCCCGAGGACAGCGGACCTGCTCCAAGAAAGGCTGCAACTTTGTTTCCAGCAGCTTTGAAAGAACCCTGCAAGCTCCCCGCAAGAAGCGTGAGACTTGCAACACTGCACCCGGCGACCCCGACTCGGCTGGTGGAGATCCAACACCTCAGGAGGGACCCCAGGACTACTCTGATACTGTGAGTACCAAAACCTGTCCCCCCTGAGCCCCCACAGCGCCGCCTGCAGAGGGAATCCCGAGGCTTCCCCTGACCGCGACTCTTTGAATCCAAAGTCCCGACGCCTGGGAGAGACCCTGCACCCGCAGCCCCCAGGACCTGAAGGACCGGACTTTCACTGGAGAAGTGACCCCCAGGAGTCCCTCTCCCTTGCCCAAGTGGAGGTTTCCCCGAGGAATCCCCCCCTTGCCTGCCTGCAGCGCTGAAGAGATCCCGAGATCTCTCATAGACTAACACTGCGAACCCGACGCTTGTTTCTACACTGCACCCGGCCGCCCCCGCGCCGCTGAGGGTGAAATTTCTGTGTGGGCTTGTGTCCCCCCCGGTGCCCTACAAAACCCCCCTGGTCTGCCCTCCGAAGACGCGGGTACTTACCTGCAAGCAGACCGGAACCGGGGCACCCCCTTCTCTCCATTCTAGCCTATGTGTTTTGGGCACCACTTTGAACTCTGCACCTGACCGGCCCTGAGCTGCTGGTGTGGTGACTTTGGGGTTGCTCTGAACCCCCAACGGTGGGCTACCTTGGACCAAGAACTAAGCCCTGTAAGTGTCTTACTTACCTGGTTAACCTAACAAATACTTACCTCCCCTAGGAACTGTGAAAATTGCACTAAGTGTCCACTTTTAAAACAGCTATTTGTGAATAACTTGAAAAGTATACATGCAATTTTGATGATTTGAAGTTCCTAAAGTACTTACCTGCAATACCTTTCGAATGAGATATTACATGTAGAATTTGAACCTGTGGTTCTTAAAATAAACTAAGAAAAGATATTTTTCTATATAAAAACCTATTGGCTGGATTTGTCTCCGAGTGTGTGTACCTCATTTATTGTCTATGTGTATGTACAACAAATGCTTAACACTACTCCTTGGATAAGCCTACTGCTCGACCACACTACCACAAAATAGAGCATTAGTATTATCTATTTTTACCACTATTTTACCTCTAAGGGGAACCCTTGGACTCTGTGCATGCTATTCCTTACTTTGAAATAGCACATACAGAGCCAACTTCCTACATTGGTGGATCAGCGGTGGGGTACAAGACTTTGCATTTGCTGGACTACTCAGCCAATACCGGATCACACGACAAATTCCAAAATTGTCATTAGAAATTCATTTTTGCAATTTGAAATTGTTCTAAATTCTTAAAAGTCCTGCTAGGGCCTTGTGTGTTAAGTCCCTGTTTAGCATTGTCTTTTAGAGTTTAAAAGTTTGTTAAAAGTTTGAATTAGATTCTAGAAACAGTTTTAGATTCTTAAAAAAGTATTCCAACTCTTAGCAGAATAATGTCTGATACAGAGATGCAGGTGGTGGAACTCGACACCACACCTTACCTCCATCTTAAGATGAGGGAGCTAAGGTCTCTCTGTAATATAAAGAAAATAACCATTGGCTCCAGACCTACCAAAATTCAGCTCCAGGAGCTGTTGGCAGAGTTTGAAAAAGCCAACCCCTCTGATGATGACATCACAGAGGAAGAAATTAGTGACTTGGAGGCCAATGTCCCTCCTCCAGTCCTAAATAGGGAGAACAGGACCCCTCAAGTCCTGTCTCCAACTGTGTTAGTCAGAAATAGTGAGTCCCTCACAGGAGGGTCCCACATTTCTGAAATCACTGAGGATGCTCTCAGTGAAGATGACCTCCTGTTAGCCAGGATGGCCAAAAGATTGGCTTTAGAGAGACAGCTCCTAGCCATAGAAAGGGAAAGACAAGAGATGGGCCTAGGACCCATCAATGGTGGCAGCAATATAAATAGGGTCAGAGATTCTCCTGACATGTTAAAAATCCCCAAAGGGATTGTGACAAAATTTGAAGATGGTGATGACATCACCAAGTGGTTCACAGCTTTTGAGAGGGCTTGTGTAACCAGAAAAGTGAACAGATCTCACTGGGGTGCTCTCCTTTGGGAAATGTTCACTGGAAAGTGTAGGGATAGACTCCTCACACTCTCTGGAAAAGATGCAGAATCTTATGACCTCATGAAGGGTACCCTGATTGAGGGCTTTGGATTCTCCACTGAGGAGTACAGGATTAGGTTCAGGGGGGCTCAAAAATCCTCGAGCCAGACCTGGGTTGACTTTGTTGACTACTCAGTGAAAACACTAGATGGTTGGATTCAAGGCAGTGGTGTAAGTAATTATGATGGGCTGTACAATTTATTTGTGAAAGAACACCTGTTAAGTAATTGTTTCAATGATAAACTGCATCAGCATCTGGTAGACCTAGGACCAATTTCTCCCCAAGAATTGGGAAAGAAGGCGGACCATTGGGTCAAGACAAGGGTGTCCAAGACTTCAACAGGGGGTGACCAAAAGAAAGGGGTCACAAAGACTCCCCAGGGGAAGGGTGATGAGACAACCAAAACTAAAAATAGCAAAGAGTCTTCTACAGGCCCCCAAAAACCTGCACAGGAGGGTGGGCCCAGAGCCTCTTCACAAAACAATGGGTACAAGGGTAAAAACTTTGATCCCAAAAAGGCCTGGTGTCATAGCTGTAAACAGCATGGGCACCAAACTGGAGACAAGGCCTGTCCCAAGAAAGGTTCCACTCCAAACTCCCATCCAGGTAACACTGGTATGGCTAGTCTCCAAGTGGGATCAACAGTGTGCCCAGAGCAAATCAGGGTCCACACTGAAGCTACTCTAGTTTCTGAGGGTGGGGTGGATTTAGCCACACTAGCTGTCTGGCCGCCTAACATGCAAAAATACAGACAGCAACTCTTAATTAATGGGACTAGAATAGAGGGCCTGAGGGATACAGGTGCCAGTGTCACCATGGTGACAGAGAAACTGGTTTCCCCTGGCCAATACCTGACTGGAAAAACTTACACAGTCACCAACGCTGACAATCAGAGAAAAGTACATCCCATGGCAATGGTTACTTTAGAATGGGGAGGGGTCAATGGCCTGAAACAGGTGGTGGTCTCCTCAAATATCCCAGTGGACTGTCTGCTTGGAAATGACCTGGAGTCCTCAGCATGGGCTGAGGTAGAACTAAAAACCCATGCAGCAATGCTGGGTATCCCTGAACTGGTGTGTGTGAAAACAAGAGCACAATGCAAGGCACAGGGTGAACAAGTAGAGCTGGAGTCTGGAAGAATGGCCCAGCCTACCAAGAGAACAGGAAAGTCAGTTGGGAAACCAACTACAACACAGCAAAAGAAAGGGAACCTCTCTTCTCAGGAAGAAGTTCTGCCCTCTGAGGGAACTGAGCCTTTGGAGCTTGAACCTTATCAGGTTGAGCTCTTAGGCCCAGGGGGACCCTCAAGGGAGGAGCTGTGTAAGGGACAAGAAACCTGTCCCTCTCTTGAAGGCCTTAGGCAGCAAGCTGCTGAAGAGTCCAAAGGCAAGAAAAATGGAACGCATAGGGTCTATTGGGAAGATGGACTCCTGTACACTGAGGCCAGAGACCCCAAACCTGGTGCCACTAGGAGAGTGGTAGTGCCTCAGCTGTTCAGGAAGTTCATCCTAACATTGGCCCATGACATTCCCCTTGCTGGACATTTGGGACAAACCAAGACGTGGGAGAGGTTAGTCAACCACTTCTACTGGCCCAATATGTCCAACATGGTTAAGGAGTTTTGCCTCTCCTGCCCCACCTGTCAAGCCAGTGGTAAGACAGGTGGGCATCCAAAGGCCCCCCCTCATTCCACTTCCAGTGGTGGGGGTTCCCTTTGAAAGAGTGGGTGTGGACATAGTTGGTCCACTAGAACCTCCCACAGCCTCAGGAAATATGTATATCCTGGTAGTAGTGGATCATGCTACCAGGTATCCTGAAGCTATTCCCCTTAGGTCGACTACTGCCCCTGCAGTAGCCAAGGCCCTCATTGGTATCTTTACCAGAGTGGGTTTCCCTAAGGAGGTGGTGTCTGACAGAGGTACCAACTTCATGTCAGCATACCTAAAGCACATGTGGAATGAGTGTGGAGTGACTTATAAATTCACTACACCATACCATCCCCAAACTAATGGCTTGGTTGAGAGATTCAACAAGACATTAAAAGGCATGATCATGGGGCTCCCAGAAAAACTCAAAAGGAGATGGGATGTCCTCTTGCCATGTCTGCTTTTCGCTTACAGAGAGGTGCCACAGAAGGGAGTAGGATTCTCACCCTTTGAACTTCTGTTTGGTCATCCTGTAAGGGGACCACTTGCCCTTGTTAAAGAAGGCTGGGAGAGACCTCTCCATGAGCCTAAACAGGACATAGTGGACTATGTACTTGGCCTTCGCTCTAGAATGGCAGAGTACATGGAAAAGGCAACCAAAAACCTTGAGGCCAGCCAACAGCTCCAGAAGTTTTGGTATGACCAAAAGGCTGCACTGGTTGAGTTCCAACCAGGGCAGAAAGTCTGGGTTCTGGAGCCTGTGGCTCCCAGGGCACTCCAGGACAAATGGAGTGGCCCTTACCCAGTACTAGAAAGGAAGAGTCAGGTCACCTACCTGGTGGACCTGGGCACAAGCAGGAGCCCCAAGAGGGTGATCCATGTGAACCGCCTTAAGCTCTTCCATGACAGGGCTGATGTGAATCTGTTGATGGTAACAGATGAGGATCAGGAGGCAGAGAGTGAACCTCTCCCTGATCTTCTGTCATCAGACCCAAAAGATGGCACAGTAGATGGAGTGATCTACTCAGACACCCTCTCTGGCCAACAGCAAGCTGATTGTAGGAGAGTCCTACAACAGTTTCCTGAACTCTTCTCCTTAACCCCTGGTCAGACACACCTGTGTACCCATGATGTGGACACAGGAGACAGCATGCCTGTCAAGAACAAAATCTTTAGACAATCTGACCATGTTAAAGAAAGCATCAAGGTGGAAGTCCACAAGATGCTGGAATTGGGAGTAATTGAGCGCTCTGACAGCCCCTGGGCTAGCCCAGTGG
The DNA here is from genome assembly GCF_031143425.1 of Pleurodeles waltl. NCBI lineage: Eukaryota > Metazoa > Chordata > Amphibia > Caudata > Salamandridae > Pleurodeles > Pleurodeles waltl. Next base: position 337,458,467 of record NC_090437.1, on the reverse strand, counting down.
TCTTAGTCCCCAAACCTCACACCAAAGATGGAAAGAAAGAGATGAGGTTTTGTGTGGACTACAGAGGGCTCAATTCTGTCACCAAGACAGATGCCCATCCAATTCCAAGAGCTGATGAGCTCATTGATAAATTAGGTGCTGCCAAATTTCTAAGTACCTTTGACTTGACAGCAGGGTACTGGCAAATAAAAATGGCACCTGGAGCAAAGGAAAAGACAGCATTCTCCACACCTGATGGGCATTATCAGTTTACTGTTATGCCCTTTGGTTTAAAGAATGCCCCTGCCACCTTCCAAAGGTTGGTGAATCAAGTCCTTGCTGGCTTGGAGTCCTTTAGCACAGCTTATCTTGATGATATTGCTGTCTTTAGCTCCACCTGGCAGGATCACCTGGTCCACCTGAAGAAGGTTTTGAAGGCTCTGCAATCTGCAGGCCTCTCTATCAAGGCATCCAAATGCCAGATAGGGCAGGGAACTGTGGTTTACTTGGGCCACCTTGTAGGTGGAGGCCAAGTTCAGCCACTCCAACCCAAGATCCAGACTATTCTGGACTGGGTAGCTCCAAAAACCCAGACTCAAGTCAGGGCATTCCTTGGCTTGACTGGGTATTACAGGAGGTTTGTGAAGGGATATGGATCCATTGTGACAGCCCTCACTGAACTCACCTCCAAGAAAATGCCCAAGAAAGTGAACTGGACTGTGGAATGCCAACAGGCCTTTGACACCCTGAAACAAGCAATGTGCTCAGCACCAGTTCTAAAAGCTCCAGATTATTCTAAGCAGTTCATTGTGCAGACTGATGCCTCTGAACATGGGATAGGGGCAGTTTTGTCCCAAACAAATGATGATGGCCTTGACCAGCCTGTTGCTTTCATTAGCAGGAGGTTACTCCCCAGGGAGCAGCGTTGGAGTGCCATTGAGAGGGAGGCCTTTGCTGTGGTTTGGTCCCTGAAGAAGCTGAGACCATACCTCTTTGGGACTCACTTCCTAGTTCAAACTGACCACAGACCTCTCAAATGGCTGATGCAAATGAAAGGTGAAAATCCTAAACTGTTGAGGTGGTCCATCTCCCTACAGGGAATGGACTTTATAGTGGAACACAGACCTGGGACTGCCCATGCCAATGCAGATGGCCTTTCCAGGTTCTTCCACTTAGAAAATGAAGACTCTCTTGGGAAAGGTTAGTCTCATCCTCTTTCGTTTGGGGGGGGGTTGTGTAAGGAAATGCCTCCTTGGCATGGTTGCCCCCTGACTTTTTGCCTTTGCTGATGCTATGTTTACAATTGAAAGTGTGCTGAGGCCTGCTAACCAGGCCCCAGCACCAGTGTTCTTTCCCTAACCTGTACTTTTGTATCCACAATTGGCAGACCCTGGCATCCAGATAAGTCCCTTGTAACTGGTACTACTAGTACCAAGGGCCCTGATGCCAAGGAAGGTCTCTAAGGGCTGCAGCATGTCTTATGCCACCCTGGAGACCTCTCACTCAGCACAGACACACTGCTTGCCAGCTTGTGTGTGCTAGTGAGGACAAAACGAGTAAGTCGACATGGCACTCCCCTCAGGGTGCCATGCCAGCCTCTCACTGCCTATGCAGTATAGGTAAGACACCCCTCTAGCAGGCCTTACAGCCCTAAGGCAGGGTGCACTATACCATAGGTGAGGGTACCAGTGCATGAGCATGGTACCCCTACAGTGTCTAAACAAAACCTTAGACATTGTAAGTGCAGGGTAGCCATAAGAGTATATGGTCTGGGAGTTTGTCAAACACGAACTCCACAGCACCATAATGGCTACACTGAAAACTGGGAAGTTTGGTATCAAACTTCTCAGCACAATAAATGCACACTGATGCCAGTGTACATTTTATTGCAAAATACACCCCAGAGGGCACCTTAGAGGTGCCCCCTGAAACTTAACCGACTATCTGTGTAGGCTGACTAGTTCCAGCAGCCTGCCACACTAGAGACATGTTGCTGGCCCCATGGGGAGAGTGCCTTTGTCACTCTGAGGCCAGTAACAAAGCCTGCACTGGGTGGAGATGCTAACACCTCCCCCAGGCAGGAGCTGTAACACCTGGCGGTGAGCCTCAAAGGCTCACCCCTTTGTCACAGCACCGCAGGACACTCCAGCTAGTGGAGTTGCCCGCCCCCTCCGGCCCGGCCTCCACTTTTGGCGGCAAGGCCGGAGAAAATAATGAGAATAACAAGGAGGAGTCACTGGCCAGTCAGGACAGCCCCTAAGGTGTCCTGAGCTGAAGTGACTCTAACTTTTAGAAATCCTCCATCTTGCAGATGGAGGATTCCCCCAATAGGGTTAGGATCGTGACCCCCTCCCCTTGGGAGGAGGCACAAAGAGGGTGTACCCACCCTCAGGGCTAGTAGCCATTGGCTACTAACCCCCCAGACCTAAACACGCCCTTAAATTTAGTATTTAAGGGCTACCCTGAACCCTAGAAAATTAGATTCCTGCAAACTACAAGAAGAAGGACTGCCTAGCTGAAAGCCCCTGCAGAGGAAGACCAGAAGACGACAACTGCCTTGGCTCCAGAAACTCACCGGCCTGTCTCCTGCCTTCCAAAGATCCTGCTCCAGCGACGCCTTCCAAAGGGACCAGCGACCTCGACATCCTCTGAGGACTGCCCCTGCTTCGAAAAGACAAGAAACTCCCGAGGACAGCGGACCTGCTCCAAGAAAGGCTGCAACTTTGTTTCCAGCAGCTTTGAAAGAACCCTGCAAGCTCCCCGCAAGAAGCGTGAGACTTGCAACACTGCACCCGGCGACCCCGACTCGGCTGGTGGAGATCCAACACCTCAGGAGGGACCCCAGGACTACTCTGATACTGTGAGTACCAAAACCTGTCCCCCCTGAGCCCCCACAGCGCCGCCTGCAGAGGGAATCCCGAGGCTTCCCCTGACCGCGACTCTTTGAATCCAAAGTCCCGACGCCTGGGAGAGACCCTGCACCCGCAGCCCCCAGGACCTGAAGGACCGGACTTTCACTGGAGAAGTGACCCCCAGGAGTCCCTCTCCCTTGCCCAAGTGGAGGTTTCCCCGAGGAATCCCCCCCTTGCCTGCCTGCAGCGCTGAAGAGATCCCGAGATCTCTCATAGACTAACACTGCGAACCCGACGCTTGTTTCTACACTGCACCCGGCCGCCCCCGCGCCGCTGAGGGTGAAATTTCTGTGTGGGCTTGTGTCCCCCCCGGTGCCCTACAAAACCCCCCTGGTCTGCCCTCCGAAGACGCGGGTACTTACCTGCAAGCAGACCGGAACCGGGGCACCCCCTTCTCTCCATTCTAGCCTATGTGTTTTGGGCACCACTTTGAACTCTGCACCTGACCGGCCCTGAGCTGCTGGTGTGGTGACTTTGGGGTTGCTCTGAACCCCCAACGGTGGGCTACCTTGGACCAAGAACTAAGCCCTGTAAGTGTCTTACTTACCTGGTTAACCTAACAAATACTTACCTCCCCTAGGAACTGTGAAAATTGCACTAAGTGTCCACTTTTAAAACAGCTATTTGTGAATAACTTGAAAAGTATACATGCAATTTTGATGATTTGAAGTTCCTAAAGTACTTACCTGCAATACCTTTCGAATGAGATATTACATGTAGAATTTGAACCTGTGGTTCTTAAAATAAACTAAGAAAAGATATTTTTCTATATAAAAACCTATTGGCTGGATTTGTCTCTGAGTGTGTGTACCTCATTTATTGTCTATGTGTATGTACAACAAATGCTTAACACTACTCCTTGGATAAGCCTACTGCTCGACCACACTACCACAAAATAGAGCATTAGTATTATCTATTTTTACCACTATTTTACCTCTAAGGGGAACCCTTGGACTCTGTGCATGCTATTCCTTACTTTGAAATAGCACATACAGAGCCAACTTCCTACAGTTGAAATTTCTATAATTTTGTTTTACTTCACATTACTTGGTAAAAAGGGGAAATTTAGACTTTTTTTGCTTTGCACTATCGGGCAAAGTCTCATGAAACCAAGAAAGGATCACAAACTGGACAACACTACTTTGCCTCATCTAAATTTAGTTTCAATCAACTATAAGCATAATTGTTTCTCACTAGAATAAATCAGAATTTCTGTGTTGCTTCTGCCCTTTCAGCTTCCAACGTTTGAACCTCGTCCCTGGAGGATCTTCACAATTCTCCAAGATCAAGTTCAGAGGGCTTAGTGAAACTTACTAGAGGTTTTGTACAGTTTCATCAAAGTGTGTTTTAGTAAAAATTCAAATAATTTCCAATGTGGAGACAATCTTAACCAGAACTACAAAGAGGCTTTTGCTGATTGAGCAATATATAGGAAATCTGTATACATAAAACTGTAATATGTTATTTATTACCATTGTGGGTGTGAGAGGCAAATAATGAGAAGTCTCTAGTGGGTTAAGAGGTCCTCTCTCCAGTAAGGTACTAAACAGCATATTACTCCCAAAAACAAAATGGTACTAAATAGCATATTACTCAACGGTAGCCTACATGTACAGATCATGCCATGTCATGTCATTCTGTCATGTGTAGTAAATCTGAAGCAAGAAAAGAGCAATTGATTTAACCAGAACCAGTTTACAGGGGTTTAAATACCTGCACAGAAGGTTGGTTTGCTTTGTAAAATCATAAAATCTTGTGCTAGAAAGAAGCTTTGTTTTCGGTCAGCTACACTATACTTGAATGTGTGGTAAATTACACTAGCTCTAAATAAGGTCTTTGGGCAACATCCATTTTAACTGGTATTGCATAACCAAAATGCACCAAGCAGAACAATTGATGTATAGGCACTTCAACATATGTTTGGAAAGCCATGCTTTATGTATGTCTTTTGCATACGCTCATCAGAAATGGCACACACTGCTAGAAGATATCCTCCCTATAGTTAAAATGGAAAAACTCACATTGTCAATTTCATTTGCTATGGTGTTGACCAACAGCCTTGGAATATTCACAGAAGCATCAGTGCCATCAAGTGTATACTGGTCAACGTGGCCTGAGATCACCAAATCCACAATTTCTTTTTCCTTTTTCAGAGACGTCATGATTTCCATTATTGAGGCCCACATGGACCGTACCTTGAAGAGTACAAACAAAAAACAATAGAAATGTTGAAATGCATATGGAAAATTAGTTATTTAAACTATGTATTGCACAGTACAAACATATTCCTAATGAGTCATAACATGTACCATATAACAGCAGTCATAAGACTAACGAAATGGTTACTTACCAGTAGGATTAGTTTTTTTGTTTATTGGATTCACATGCTGTGCATTATGCCGCCATCTACTGGATGGGTCAGGAAGAGTTTGTCTTTTTTTTTTTTTTAACCCCATTTTGGAAGTCCATCCTCTGTGTGATGACAGACAGCGCCTTGGAAGTTCCTGTGCGTGGTCACAATGCTCAGATTCTATTTTTCCTTCACTTCTCCCGACCTGGTTGCTTCCGGTTTCATTTCTGGAGGTGAGTAGGTTGAAGGTGAATCCAGAAAACTCCTAAAAGCTGAAAAACTACTCCTGCTGATAAGTAACAATTTCGTTTTGCAGCACCCTTTTCTGGATTCACATGCTTTGCATTAATTAAATGGCAGTATCCCCTTCCTTGGGTCAGCTGGGTTGAAATGAAAAGGAGTTAGCAAACAGGTGTTGTCGTATGTTCTGTCCCACCTGTGCCTCTGTTCACCTGAATGTCCACAAAATAATGTTTTGTGAAGGTGCGTGGAGATGCCCAGGTTGCTTCTGCACAAATTCCGTCAATGGGAACGTTTGCTAGGAGCGCCAGTTTAGTGCCTTTTCTCCTGGTTGAGTGTGCTCTGTGACACACAGGTGAGGTTTTTCCCGCCCTGGTGTAGCAGGTTTGTATAGTTTCCACTATGCATCTTGCAATTGTTTCTTAGGTCACTGGGGGATCCTTTGCTTGCTCTTACGAAACTCCTTTGTTTCCTGTAGGTAATACATTAAGCTCTTCACACATCCAGTGTGCAATGGGCTCTTTCGGGACGTCTTTGGTTCTTGGAAGAAAGCTGGTAGTTGTATACTTTGGATGATATAGAACTAGGTCACTACCTTGGGTAGGAAGTGTTGGTTGGTTCTTAGAACCTCCAGGGCGAACTGGTCACCCTCAGCCTCGTGGCCATAGAGGGTTTCGCACGGATGTGAAATTTCTTCAAGGAGAGCCCAACTCCTTTATTGTATGAGGGTGGCTTTCAGCCTCCTCTTTTTTCTCTCTATCTCGAGCACTTTTTGTTCAGCGTCAGTCACTGGTGTTTTTACTTCTGGGCTGTATTCAGAGTATTTTTCAGCCAGGACGGTTCACCCATCTCCGAGGATTTGGTCTTCTCTCTCACATTCTCTCAAGTTGCATTGATGGTTCAATGGTATCTTTGCCCCTTCAGTATCATTTGGTCGTGATCCTTGTGGCTCCTTGATTTTGCTGGCCTCCGGTCTACTAAATACTCTATGCCAAGGCTGCTTTGGAGGACTTGATGTTTGAGGACTTAACGTCCGTGCCTTTCGGCGTTTTTAGGTCTTTTCCCGACTGTCCTTTGATACAGTTTTCGGTGCTTGCCTTTTTTCAGGGTCAGCTGCATAGGTCTTGATGTTAGACTCCCCTTCTCATAGCAGTTCGGCCTCTGGGACATTCTCCTCATCACTTGATAAGAGGAGGTATTAGAGATAGCTGCTTTCATGTACTCGCCATGGTGTGGTGCTCCAGCCAGTCGGCGTCAAACCTTGAATGTTTTTGGTATGAATTCTGTGCAGGCCTCTCAGTCTAACTTCCTGTGGTTCTTCAGCAGGCAAAGGATGCAGACAAGGTGCAGGTCCCTCTTGGCAAACTTGTGGTGGCAGCTGAGGAAGAACTTAAAAGGGTGTATTCCATGACCATTATCTGCCTTCTCTCTCTTCATTCTCTGGCATTATGGTTTTTATGGGCAGCATCTCCCGTCCCGTCCGCTTGTAGTTTTCCTCCTGTTCTTAGACAATTCTATTAATTTTTCAAGTATTCCTCAGCTTATCTTGAAAATTCTTCAGAGATCATCTGGCATGCTTCCAGACCCAACCGCAGAAAAAAATAAATCTAAAGATAGCAACCATGCCCGGGAACTTCCCAGGCACCGTCTAACGTCACACAGTTGAGGGACTTACCACCAAATGGTGATCAACGAAGCCCAAAGAAAGAAAACAGAATCTTTCCAGACCCAGCAAATAGATAGCAGAATAATGCACAGGATGTGAATACAGAAAAGGATTCATGCTGCAAAAAATAAAAATAAAAAAAACATTCCATGCCAATCGCCCAAGAGCTTTAACCTCAATTTTAAGTTGGTGACTTCTGGTTGCAGTAGCCCCTCCACTTTTTGCCTGGTTTTGGATGCCACTTTGACGGAAGTACACTGGTTCCTGCAAACCAAGTCCCCAGTGCCAGTGTTCCCTCCCCAAAACAAGACACTTGATCCCCCAGGTGGCCAGCCCTTTAGCACCTCTGAAAGTCCCTACTAAATGGTGCCTCCGGTACCTCGGCAGGGGTACTAAAGGGGATCCCCCCCCCACAACAGCTACAGTACAGCTTATGCCACTTAAAGGGACCCAGCACCAAACTCAGACAGACCGCCATTGCAGGCTTCGTGACATGGTGCTCCAAAAAGTGAAAACAGAACATGGCACACAATTGTGTCCCCTAACACTGTCTGTAACACTTTTAAGTCCCCCATACAGTCACTCCTAGAGCAGGCTTTTCAGACCAAAGGCAGGGTGCATTATATTACAGGTGATGGCATATCTGCATGAGCAAATATGCCCCTAATATTTTGTTGATACTTGGACACAGCAGTTGAACAGGAAAGCCATTTTAAATACATGTGCTGGACAGTGGTCAATATGAGTTCCCCAGCTGCATGATGGCTTCATGGAAAATAGCGATGTTTGATATCAAACATCTTGTATTAATAAATATTCACTGATTAATTTATTAGTACATGCACCCAGAGGGCACTTTGAAGGTGCCGACTGAAAACCTGCCAACTGTTGGTGGCCTCACTAACTAGTTTCCACCAGTCTGCCACCAACAGATGAGTTTTTAACCCCCAAGGGTGAGAGCCTTTGCTCTTGGGCAGTCAGTAACATAGTCTGCTCTTTGAGAGGTGTTTACACACCCCTTCCAACAGGATGGCCTGCAAATCTGCATTCAAAGGCTAGGAAGCTTGAAAAAAAGGCTACCGCCCTTGGTATGCAGATCTGGCTTCCCTCAGAAGAGAGATGCTGGTTCCCCTGCTCCAGGGCCCATTTGGCACCTGGACAGGCAGAAAAATTTGCTATGCAGGAGGCGTGTTGCATTTTGCAGGTTGGACACACCTCTCGGGGGACCAGCCTGCAATTAACACGCCCATAGGAATTTCACCATATTGTGTGTGGTGAAAATAAGGAATTCTGGGACAGGGTTATGCCCACTCCCCAAAGGAAGTGGTCATCTAGGCGGCATAGTGACCCCAGGTGTAAATAACCCATTGGCTACTCCTCTTAACACCCTAAATTTAGTATTTAGGGGATCCCCTGATACCAGGGCCTCATATTCACTGGACTACAGAGCAAGAAGGGCCCGAAGAGTCGTGAAAAACAAGAACTGAGGAGCAGCAACTGACTCGGCCCCAACCCCACCTGCTGTCCTTGACAGCTGCGCCTAAGAACTCATCCTGCAGCTGTTCTGCCTCCAAAAGCCTGGGAGCACTTTGAGAGGTAGCTCTCCCGTGGAGTAGAAGCGCTGCCTCCCTTCAACCTGCAGGTACCACAAAAGACAGCACAGTTGCACCTGTGCACCCTAGCCCAAGTTGAAGTAGGCCAACGGTGCCAGGGTGTCCCTAGGCCCTCCAGAGCCGAACCCACCTTAGGTTTGTCAACAGTGGACTTCCCAACCCTGCCTGCAGCCTCTTTCTCAAACCACGAGTATCCCCTAAACCAGAACCGGACGCCAAAAGACACCACTGCACCCTAGCCCCAGAGCTTGAGCCAAAGTATGCATTTCAGAATGTTTTCAAACAGCAAAACCTAAGACCTAGGTCTTTACTATATGCTTACAGAATTTGCCCTCAACAGACTATGAACCTGCAAGATACTTATACTTGCATTCCATGAAGGGGTCTCACATGCACTGCAGCAATAAGAGCATCTGGCTGTTTTGAATAAGTCTGTGCATCCACGGTGATCTGGATGTACTATGTAGATAACAGCCGAATCATTTTGGTGGCAGTAGGCACTCTTCGCAATAATTAAACATACTATAAGTGACATCCTCAAATCAGTCACACATCACACTAGCCACTGCACAGTTAACTATGCCATTTTTTTGTTGGGGCACAAAAACCTACATAATTAGAAATACCAAATCTCAAATCCCAAAACTCATATTCAAATAGAGGATCAAAGCTACAGTTCTAAACCTGTCTTTTCACAATTACTTCCACACGTCTGTGTGTAGAGCAACAAAGCCCTGAAATAGACGCATAAGCATTTTTTTTTTTTTTTCCACTAAACACAGGGCAGCTGCAAACGTTTTCACTGAGTGGTTAAGAGGAGGAAGGGTACTTAATGGAATTTAAGCAGACACTTACCCTCTGAATGCTCTCATCTGGAGTTTGGCATCTGTCATGCTTTTCTTCCATCCTATTAGAAAATAAAAAAAACTCCTCAACATAAGGAAAAGATCAGATCTTTGACTATGGCCCAAGGCTCAAATCTGCTACAAGTAAAAATGATTTTGCATTTAAGGATACATACTTTAGAAGCTGGCTCTGCAGAGATGCACTTTCAGATCTCAAATCCCGGATTTGCTTTGTGAGGAGCCTGCAAGAAAACAAACCAGCATCACAGAGAACACAGGTAGCTTTTTTTTTTTTTTAAATAGGCCCAGCTACAGATGGGTTTTATTGATTGTAAGAAAGGGCTTCATGTCTGCAACTGTTTTGGGAGCTGAAGCCACTTTAAAAAAAAATGGTTTAAAAAAAAAAAAAAAACATTGTAATCCAGGAACCTGCTCTCAACTTTCTCGTCAATGCTCGGATGCACGAGGCTTAGGCAACAAGGCAATAACGAAGCAGTCATTTTTTCTAAACTAAAGACCAGTGACTGCCAGGAGAAATTAGTATGTCACATAAAACTACTGGTTGCAGGACGTCATATGATAGAGGCAGTGCAAGAGTAATCTGAGATGTATGAGCAGATTTAGCTTTTCTTCAACTGTAAAGGGAAGGAAGCAGGGATCAACATCAATAAAAGTTAGTCATCTGAACTAACTTAAAGACTGCAAATTCGTCGTGCATTTTAGGGTTTATGACTGAGATTGCATAAAAAAAAAAACAGCAGGTGCTACTCATCTCAAAAAAGCAGAACCGATCCAACATTATAAAGCAGAACACCATTAACCACCCTTACTGGTGGTGGCACTCCAGTAAGATTGACTGGCTAGAACTCAAGATACAAATACTAATCTCCATTCTATGTTTGCACTTTATTATATTTAACAAGAAAATCTTTACCACCATGCTCCTGTGTACTGGGTTATACGATGCTTGCTCACCATGTACTGCAAATTGTATGTGATATATTTACTTGGCGACACCCGTTTGCTCAAATAGCAATCATGCTAAGTATTACATTTTTTATTATTTTACTTGCATCACCTGCTAAACCCATCCTCACCTTCTAACTATTGCATGCAACTGAACCAGAATAAAATACTACACATTAGTCTCTCACAGACCAATAAATTTTTTTTACGGTTTGTGCAGCTCAAAGCTGTAGGTACTAGCAAAAAAAAGGGCCCATAAGGATACAGCCAGAACTAGAATCAGTGCATCGTTTAGCCACACTCTGGTTCAAAAGCCAACATTTCCTGACGTTACAGAATGGACAATTACTCCAACAATACCAACCTCATCCAACAAATAGGAAAAAATAATAAGTGGTGTTTTCTGTCCAAGAAAACAAAGATGCAACCTAATAGACACACACTGAACAAAATAACCAACATTATCCTAAAATGGCTTAAGTCCAATAAGCACTGAAGGGACCCAACCTTTCAATCCCTGAAAATTCAAAAACAAATACCTCAACAAGACTGGAATAGTTTACCAAAACATGTAAAACAAGTAGAACATACGAGGTCAGTCACATTCCTCGACTCCTTCCTTAAATGTCCAATGCTTGTGGCTAAGATGCAAATAATTTGAAGCAGGTAGCACAGCCATCTAAAAGGGCTACACAACAAAACCTGAAAACTGTCATGGCCCGACAGTGCCCCAAAATCACCTGCCAAAACTGTGGGGTGTAATTGTTGTCACAATGGGACAAATGTTGCATAGGGAGAGAATCCTAAAGGACACAGGGCTTTTGATTAGTTGCGTCCATAATAGAAAACATGTTTCTTCCACCCACCATAATAATATAACTTACTGTGCTTTTCTCTTGTACTCTTGAACAACAGCATCTTCCTTTTGCACAATTTGGAAGAAATGTTTTTGCGCCACTTTGTTTCTTGCAACTGCAGTATAAATATCTTTAGGCTTTGTACTCAATGAATCAAAGATAAAGTCATCTGCAGATAAAATAGAATTGTGTTAACCAAAGTTGGAACAGGGGTGACTAGCATATTTTAAACGGCCTGAAACAGCAAACTGCCTCTAAACCTATAGGTCTAGTAACTTAATTTACTAGACCCATCAGGTCTCAATTGGATCTCTTTTTTATACAAGTAAAATGTTTTTTTTAATATATTTATCGAGATTGCTGCATTAAATGTGGGTGCTGGCTAATTCTACTAACTCAGGAATGTGTTTTAACCCCATGGTTGCAGTTTCAAATCCCAGCAGGACCATTCAACTCTTATCTTCAAAGGTTGTTATTGTGGCACAACTTAGGCACTAAGAGTGGCCCGCATGGAGATGCAATAAACTGATACCCCAAAGATTGGAATTTAGAAGTTGCAATCATTATCACCCAGTACAAGTGTACCTTTAAAAATGGGACATAAAAGTTTTTCGGCATTTTACATACCAAAATCTCCTTGTGCTGATACTAACTAGACATTTCACCAGAGTAATATTTTTGTATATATATTTTCATATGTTAGCAGAGATTGACCATGTAGGTGGCGGACAGAGAATTAGGTAAGTAAACCATACTATGGCAGTGCACTGATCCGCCATCTACTCAGAAATTACAGGTTCAAGTTCTCCCCATGTGACACCAAGTAAATGACATTAGACAAGCTAGACATGCCCCATGCAGAATTTCACTTTAGATTTGAGCTTCATGACAGGACTTCGTACCTCTGCTTTTGTAAGGTAACAGTTTGGGCATATTTCTTTATGCTATGAAAGGTAATATGCTTATGTTGCTTTTATTATCCTTTGATAGTTAATGTGTACCATTGTAGATGCTTATTTTGCAGTATTGAGTAGGAGTCACATGGGAAATAAGTCACATTGCTAGTATGGTGAGACAGCAGCTGTGCAACATGGCTAAAAGTAAAGAGAAAAAAGTGCTATGACGCTGTCTATGCTGGCCGCGACATAGCAGTTTCTGTAAGGTGCCTTTGAAACCAGGTCATATAAAATGATTGCACTTTTGTCTTGAAAAACACTGCGTAACAATGCTCCAACATCTTTTTGACTCTTCGATACCTGTGGTCTGAAAAGATGTACAATTGAAGTAACTGCTTTAAAGTGTTTTCATAAATGACAACCAGGGATATTAAATAAATAGTAAATTACCTAGGAAATAAAATGTTTAAAAAATGGATATTGCATTTGTTACGTTTATCTGCACTATTTCACTTGCACAATATGGCACGAGTGAGGATCACAGATTGATAACAGATAGACAGCGGCTCATGGGTAATCTAGCGGCAACGCACATCCTCAGTCATTTCCTCTTCCTGTCAAAAAGACATTACCCTGCTCATATTACATATTAATTATTGAAATGTTCCGAAGTCTTTGGACAGGAGAAAAATGAAGCCAATTACTTTTTTTTGGTGGGTGATGAGGGGACGTGGTCCTATCATGCCAGGTTTAACTGCATATGCATCGGAATGATTCTTCACATGCCCTATATTATAATGCTAGAAAAACTGGTATTTAGAGAACTGTACAAACGGGAGGGAAAGAATCAACTATTCCTATCTGTTGTTTGAGCCAAACACACTAATAATGGTCACACACAGATCGAGCAAAAACCAATATCAGTTTATTCCTAATGAACATGGTTGGTAAAACAAGTGCAAAAGGGCAGAGTAAGCCTTGAAACTTATATATATATATATATATATATATATATATATATATATATATATATATATATATATAAAAAACGGTGACAGCTGCACATTTCCTGCGACTTAGGTCAGTGTCAAGAATCGGACCCTGCACTTTCAGTGCTTAAAAAAGTAACATGTAGAAGGTATGGTATCTGTAATTATTAGAGTTCATACAAAGGAGAAAAGATCTGCCTTTTTCACAGGCTGACGTTTAATATAAGTATATCGTCACTCCACTGGAACCAGCTATGACTGATGGGGGCATACCTTTTATAAATAAAATTAAAGGTGATAAATAAAGTTGGGCTCTGAGCAGTCAAGTGATCAGAACTGTTTCATCTTTAGTTACATCGAATAATAGACAATGGTTTGAAAAATGCAAATTGCTCCCTTAACAGCATGGATCCCTCAAATCACACCATGGCCACCTTATCCACAGACGCAACATTAAACTTGCAAAGAATTATTGTCAAAGTAGTTTCCATCGGGTTTTATAATTACATTAGGCAGTTTGCAGATTTTGTTTGGTTTGTGTTTCTGTCTAAGCATGTTCCGTGCAGCATCCAAAGGGTTTCACTGCTTGAACCAAAGCGCTTACCCACCACTTGCGATCTGACTCGGGGGTAGTAAAGGGGAGACCACAATCCAATCACTAATGACTCCTCCTGCATAATGTGCTGCAATCTGCCATCTTGCTAGGCAATACAGTTGTACTGTGAGGCATGGACGGTCTCGGGCACAATTGATGAATGCTTTTAAATAACACAAAAATACAAGAAAAACGAACAAAACCATCTCAAAGCAACATGAGAGGCACGGGGAGGAGGCACTTAGGCAACACAAAGGATTTGCAGGGAAGGAGGGAGGGAATCATGGGAGATGGACAGCAGTCATGCACTCTTTGAAAGCACATGTTTAAAAGTTAACAAAGTCTACCTGCAGGACCCTGCGGTCAATGGGAGGACACTGGCAGCAGACAGGAAGCTGTACTAGGTCCATGGCTCCACCAGCAGGGCTGACAACAGAAGGCCAGGAGGGAGCAGGAGGTCCTGACCAATCACAAGCAAGGAAACTAGAGTGACGTGGAAGCCAACCAATTTCAAGTAATGGGCAGGCTCTTAGCCTGTTTTATTTGAGTTTACAAGAGATTTTGCAAGCACAGTACAAGAACTGTGCAGGCAAAACCTAAAAACCTCAGCTGTCGGTAAGGAAAGCTCTTTGAGCAACATGTACTTACTGGCAGCTAACTGTATATTTCAGATGGATACCAATTCTTAATATACTCACGGAGACAACATCCATACATTTGGCATTTAGACTAGATGGACGACCATTTACTGGAATAAGACCTGAAAAGAGTACTTGTACAATGTTTGTATATGTTAAAGTTAAAAAAAAAAAAAAAATTAATACAAATGATTTTAATCATTTTAAAAAAAAACATGCATTTGAGCTGTCAATTGTCCAGCATTAAGCTTCCAGCGCCGCTCAATGCCTCCTCTTCCTGGGATGTCTCATTTTCAAAGTGGTCATCTCCAATTTATGTACTACTGCCCTAGCCACACAAAAAGTAGCAAACAGTCAGAGAATTTAATGTAAAGAGGATAATACAGTCTCTGAAGATAAACTGGTCCCATTAGCAGAAGAAACATTTTGCATTTAGTACAGCATGTACATTTAACTACTACTAAAGCCCAACAAAAATCTTAACTAAATATTAACTGGGTTTCATTGTGGTCCAAGGACTGGCTTTGTGTTATTCTTCAAGATCAACGTAATCACAGTGTTAACACTGATCTCAATCTGGAATGTACCTACTGTTCCAACATGACAGTATTGTGTGTGAACTGTGAACAATGACATCCAAACATCCCTCCATTTTCAGCACAAAGGGGAAATGCAATGCACAGTACCATCATAAACAACTTACCGTCTGCAACTCTTCTGATCTGTTGTAGTACAACATATTTTGCAAAGCTGAACATTAGAAAAATGAATTTAGGGCCACCAGGGGAAAGAAATAACGATGCCACAACTTGTGGAAAGTCACTGCCACACTCATCCTGTGGAAAAGAAGAAAGTTAATATTGTTACAAGGCAGCGTGACACTTCACACTTATGGAGTGTGGACTACATTATATATACGATAACTAATTTCGCAAGCAATGGAAACCATTATATCTTTGTTGTTTCTAGATCAATAAGATGTGTGAAATTTCTGAAACACAAAAATGCTGGGATAATGGAAACATCAAATGCAGTAAAGGCCAAGTCACACACTGCAGTTACACCCTGTTCTGAGCTTAAGAAATCAGGCAAAAAAGATGTCAGCCTTCTCCAAAATAGACAACACAAACTGCAACAAGACAACCGTGCAAGTGCTGAAGGATTTATGAATGTATAGGGAAATGCTTCATAAGGAATATTTTAACAAGAACAAACACAAAATGCCACAACCCACAGACATTATTTAGTTAGAAGAAAATTATACTATTTTGCAGTAGTTGAGTTGAAAGACTGCAGGTTAATAATTTTCCATTCTGTGATCATGGAAAATGGATTCCTGATGGGGGAGTTTAAAAAAGGAAACCAGTTTTCATATAACCAAAGCATAATTTTCATATTGTGCTTTTAAACTCACATCTAGGGCTTCAAGCAATACAAATTGTGTCAGCTCAAAATATTCCCCCAAATGCCATGTTAAGACTGTATGCCGTGCTACACACATTTTCAATTTATCACTTTTAAATTATGCAAAAGAAACCAGGAGTCGGTGCTCAATTGCCCTTTTTAACTAACAGGTTTATTGTTTTGTTGGGGAGGGAGATTCACCTATTAATTGGATTTGAGTAGTCAAACTTCAACAGAAAATCACTGTGCTGTTAACTCAATATCTCTTTAAAATACCATTTGAAACATGAATTCATCTCAAATTCTGATCCTAAATAATGGCATCTGCTTCTCATAAATAAGTGATGCACAAAAAAAAAAAAAAACTCTACTTCTCTTAATTCCACACAAAGCTACAAAATCACCTGTAGGATGTATGCCAAAATAATCCCAGGACCTCAGCCACAGCAAATGTTGGCGTTTTAGGTTTCCCTCCTTTCTAGTGACTTTCCTAGCAACCCCTCAACAGTTTAAGTAGATTGTACCTTTCAGCACACAAATATACATCATCATGGCTCAATTTAAACACAGAAATTACTTAATTTCACTGCTCTGTGCAGGAGATCACATGTCGGCACGTAACCTCAAGGATGCCTACTACCACATTACAATTCATCCAGCATACCATCGCTACCTTAGGTTTGTGGTAGGTGGACAACGCTATCAATTCTAACTTCTGCCCTTCGGAGTGACAGTTGCAGGTTCTTTACAAAGTGCTTAGTGGCAGTCACAGCACATCGCCAACACAGCACTATTCATACATTTCCATACCTAGATGATTGACTGATAGAGTAGCAGCCATCAGCAATGGCCAGCATGACCTAGAGCAACAGTAACTTCTGTACATGTTAGGATTTAAAGTCAACGTCATCTCTGCCCTCAGCAGATTCTACCCTCCTTGGGAGCAGTTTTGAACTCTGCCACGACAAAGCACATGCCAATCAAGAGAGGGTGATGGCAATTCAAAGGATGATACCTCTTTGTCAAACATCACATCCACCAATAGTGGGCATAATTACAAAAGTGCTTCATCGCCACAGTGACAAATGTCTCCACATGCACCCATCACATGCGCTTGACAAGGCAATGGTCACAAGAAATGGATCAGATGTAGGCACATGGAGTGGCTTGCACAATATAAGGGCCAGGGACTATTTGGGCAAGAAGCCATTAAAGAAACATCAGTTCATAATATTTTCAAAAATGGCACCAACCAGGTCAGGGTTGTATCCAAGCCTTGAGCCGAGGTCAAGAAGAGTCATATGTTTCACCAATTTGTGCAAATAAACAGGTGTTTGTAAAAATCCTCAATAAAAAGTGAACGCAATGAAGCAGCAGCTTTATCTTTGAAAATACAGTACTTACAGAAATGCTCCTCAGCCACTCACAGCACAGTTTCCTGAATTCTGCATCCCTTTTTTTGTCCATAGGAGGCCAACAATATCTGTTCATTTCCAAAATAAAAGGAAACAATACCCGGTATGAACGAGTGTCTGCAAAGCTGAGAAACACAGCTACAGGTTTCCATTACTATCTCGCAATCACTTATGTGCACACAGACGGCATGAGCAAAAATAGCAAGGCTTGTGAACTAACAAACAGTCATATTATAACTGGCAACATAACACAAGCAGCGCATATATTACTGGGAGGAAAGCATCACAGTCACTTCAACATTCATAAACTGCATAGCAGAGCCATAAAAGGACCCTTTGCCAGAATGTTCTGCGTTACAATAACACAAGTATCTGTTTAATCACCTTATTTCAAGAGTCCATAAATACATAGAGATTAATAAACTAATGCTAAGAGCTCATCTTCACCTCAGTTACATGTCACAGCAACCCCCTGACGGGGGTGGTGAGTGTTTGAAAAGTTTCAACACTTCGTCCATCATCCTTTTGTGTTGCTAAAGTTGCCCTAAGTGGGAAGGGTATGTTCAGACATGGGTCCCTTGCTCACTGTGCCACTGGATTCAAGCTAGCTGATGAAGGATGATACCCTGAAACCGGTTCTAGGATGCTTGTTTCCGGTCCAGGGAGGACCTGGCTTGGCAGTTCGGGCTGGACTGTTCCAATGGGGAACAGGGTCAAGACTGATTTGCATATAGCTGGGTCCAAACTGGGGTGGCATGGTGAGCAAAAGAACGATGGATTAAACCCAGATCTGTGACTGGGGGTGAGTGTTTGAAAAGTTTCAACACCCCGTCCATCATCCTTTTGTGTTGCTACAGCAACCTATAACCAATACTGAAAACAGGTCCCCTTTTGGACATTTGGCAACACGAGAATTACATTCCCACTTCACCTGCAGACTTGCAGACAAACACAGAATTTAATACAGAAGTCAAGGAAGAGAAATGAGCCATACAGCATTTCAGGCAGATTTTCCCCAAATAAAGATTACGCAAATTAAGTCCCTAACCCCAATTGTACCATTTTCACATATCACCAGTAAAAAGAAGATTTAAAAATAAGCCTTCTAAAACAGTGTGCCCTATGGCATACTGACGCTCAATAGACTAAGTACAGAAACCAACCAGCAATACCCTTGAACGATATTAACAAATTAGGTAGGTCTGCTGAGCTTTCCAAAAGCCCTTGTAGAGACTCAGTGGCTTTGAGCTGAAGTGGAAGGTTGTTCCATAGCCATGGCCCCAGATATGAAAGAGCTTGAACACCCACCCTGCCTTGGCCAAGTCTGGGTAAAATAAACATATAATAGTTTTGACCTGGAACAGATCTCTGTGGGTTATATCGCACGAGTCAAGATTGTCAACGGTGTTTATATATTTTTTTGGTTTCCAGAATACTCCAACATAAGAGTTTTAAACCTCATCCAGTTAGCGACTTTGGTCACAGTGTTTTGGAAGTTGAGTGAGGGATAGGACGAGCTGAGTGGCATCAGCATAGGAGATGTAAAGCCATATGTGCGTGGGATGTCAGCCAGTGGCGTCATGTAGGTGTTGAAGAGGGTGGGGCTGAGGGAGGAGCCCTAGGGGACACTGCAGGTGATGTCATTAGGTGCAAAGACAAAGGGGGAAGAGGAGGATCTTCTGCATTCGGCTGGAGAGGAAGGATGCAATCCAGTTGTGTGTTGTCTTGGATGCCAATGCTGTGGTGTCTGGTGATGAAGGTTTGGTGGGAAACAGTGTCGAAGGCCGCTGATAGGACGGGGAGGATGAGGGCCACGGTTCCTCCTAGGGTGAGGAGGTGTCTGATGTTGTCTGTTGCTGCGATCAGGACTGTCTCAGTACTCTGGCTGGGCCAGAAACCGGATTGGGATGGGTCAAGCAAGCGGTTGTCTTCGAGGAAGTCCGCACGCTGGCGGTTGATGGCCTTTTCCAAGACTTTGGCTGGGAAAAGGGAGGCGCGAGATATGGCGGTAGTACTTGAGCTCGTTAGGGTCAGCTGAGGGCTTCTTCAGGAGGGGCTTGACCTCAGCCTGCTTCCAGGTATCAGCGACAGTGGCTGTGGAGATGGAGGAGTTGAGGATTTCTGTGAGGGTGGCTCGGTTTACTTCCCTTCCTAGGTTGTAGAAGTGGTGTGGGCAGGGGTCAGCGGGGATCCGAAAAGGATGGAAGTCATGATGGCGACTGTGTGGGGAAGTGAGTTGGGATAGGGGAAGTGCGAGTTGGGGTGTGAGGGTGGTCGAGGTCAGTGGGCTGGGGGAGGTCAAAGTTGCTGTAGATGTCAGTGATCTTGTGGTAAAAGTAATTTAAGAGCGTGTCGCAGAGAGTTTGGGAGGCGTGGATCGTGTTCTCTGTGGTGGATGGGCAGGAGAATTCTCTGAATGCTGAACAATTCTTTGCTGTGGTTGGTGCTGGACTCAACGTGGGTGCTGAGTGCTATCATCATTCATAACAATTGTGCAAAAGAAACAAGACAAATTAGGTCCTTGTTTGTAAAACTGTATAGCCTACTGTTTATGATTTCACTTTTAATAATCCACAGTGGTAAAGCGATGGGAGGCCAAAAATAAAAAATAAAAATAAATAAAAAAAACACCACACCACAGAAAAACACATTAACTTTTGCTTCAGGTAGATTGAACATCATGTTCCAAGGTATAATTTAATTTTCAAGTTGTTATAGTTACTCGAGAGCATCCATATGCGAGATTGTTTGGACAAGTTTGCTTTGCCCTGATGGGAGAGTACTCAGCACTGTTTAATTTAAAGATTTTGTGTCAGACGGACGTATTTCAAATGGCTGTTATCCGCAGCGATTCCATGAAGCAACCATAAATTTCCCCCTCCCTTGAGAACTGTTTGCCTACTAATCATCCTGTAATTTTACTCAAAGCTGGTAACAAGATAGGTCTGACGTTTTCCCTATTAGTTCTAAGTTACATTTCTGTAACAAAGGTATTGCCATCCCTTTCCTTGAATCAAATCAGAGCGTGCCTGTACTTAAAAGCAGGTTAACCATCTTCGTCACATAAGAAGTGAAAGGAAACATTTATAAGAGAGAAATGGAAACTGTGCTATCTTGTGACCTTTACTTCATTTTCAGCATGATTTCCCTTATCTACTCTTCTCCCAACTCTTGGAAAGAGGCCTAGTTCAAGGCTGTCTGTCAAGGGGTTAGAGCCTTTCTATCTGATTTGATAATAAATCATCTGAGTTGTGTTGTCAGTTCATTACATAACTTCTGAGAAGGTATTAAAGTACCCGAGATGCAATCAGGCTGCATAAAGGACTTTACTGTACCAAACGATTCACTAGCTATATTTCTGGAAATTAGAATGTAAGCAGCCAAATAATTCAATTTGCTTCCGCTATAGCTCTAAATGTACTCTCAACTTTCTTTGTCAGGTATCAATTTAGTTGAACACATCTGCATCCCTCTTATTTGTGGCCTGACTTTGATAACTGTAACATGCCTCCATGGGCACCTCTTCATCTAGTATTGTTGTAGTTGTTTTGATTTCCTTCTCATATCTTATGACCGAGCTGACAAAACTTCTCTGGAATGCACTTCTTAGTTTAAAGAAGACATTTATTATTATTACTTCACCACAAGGTTCCTGAAAGACGAGATTAGTAGGTTGGAAGCACACGTTTAAAAGTAGTCACAGCAATGAAAGCAAAATATATCAAAGTACTTCTCAATTGCAATGTGCACAGCAAATACATGTGATTATATTATTGCATCACCGTAGGGCCTATCACTGCTCATCATCCTTCTCATGCCTACAAGTTGATGACTCCTGTTCAACTGCGAGAAGGAGATTTTCCACCCAAACGGGAGGCCAGGCAGCTGACGTCTGCTCCTGACTGAAGTCCTGGAGAATCTCCCCTCGCTGCTGCCCAGGGCCACTGTTAAAAGCCTGGCCCCTTCCTCTCAGACCTGGGAAATAAAACAAGCCATTGGAGATTGGCCAGATCTCCTAAGCCTCTCCTCTTCCCAAGGCTGAGCAGAAAGAAAAACACCAAATATAAGCTAGTGTGAATTCAATTTGAAAAACACAGTTTGGTCTACCATGTGGAAAAAACACAGCTCATCTGCAATGTCTCAACTGCAATGTCAAACTCCATGTTAAAGCCAATAGGCAGCTAAACTGAATACAAAATGTAATGTCTAATGCCACGTTAAAGCCAATAGGCAGCTAAACTGAATTCAGAATGTAATGTGCTCCTGATGAACATTGAACAACTAATATGCGCAGTGGTGAAACACAAAGTCATTGGTCAAACACAATTAATGGCATAACAGTAGTATGTCCCAAGTCTGAGTGACAGACTGACAGCTCAGTACTTTCTTTAACTGCATCAAGCTTCTTCGAAGGTCATATCAGTTGGATTGCAGGGGCATGGCAAAGGTATTTTTTACATCACAAATTATAAAAAGTGTAAGCAAATGACAATTGGTTCACAGAAGGACCATTCAAGATTCGTAATTATGCCCAAGCCCAGGGCCAACTTTGATCTAGGGGATGTCCTTCTATGGGACATGTATAGATTTATAAATATACTGCATCACACTACAGGTCCCGATTGTGTCCACAAACTGCTGGGCTTTGGCATCACTCAAGTTATCCGAATATAGATTAAAATGTCCTAAAACACTCAATCTCCGCATGCTTACTATTGCGCTGTCAATCACGTCATGCATCTCTTTCCATGTCTCATTATCTAACTTAGGTGGGCAATCTATGAGCAAAAAAGCTAATTTCCATGCTCCCGATAACAAGCAACTGCATGCCAAAGCTTCAAAATTTCCATCTGTCCTGTCTTCTGTGATAGAACAATTCCAAATAGCCCTCTGGATTATAGTCACCACCCCCCTTTACAACCTACACCTCAGTTAATGTGGATAATTTTATATTCATTCTGGTATCGTTTGGCCCACTAGGGGTGGGATACATCCAATAAGCTAGTTTCTCAGTTTGGTACAGACAGAAAAACATTTTTATTTTTATTTTTTAAATAATAATAAAAATTTTAAAAAAATTAAACAAAAAACACACATTTACATTCCTCCTACACATGTTCGGTCTCTGCTCCTTTGGCAGGCACCTAATGAACACAAAATGATCTTAACTCAGGCCAATTTCCTTAATAGTTTGATATTCCCCAAGAAACTCACCTTTTTTTCTCTGTGCAAAGCTTAAAAAATGTGCCACACGTATGCTATTTGAGGAGTCTACCTTGCAAGAGGAAGCACTTTATGCAGTCTTAACGCAAATAGCCTTAAGCGTTGATGCGCATCACACCATTTTATACATCTCTGCAGCCCTGCACATGGTCAGGGGCATCGGGGAAAGCTGGAGAGCCAAGTCGTAAAATGGCCTCCACTAATGTACAGTCCAGGAAATGCGGTCTCTTCCCAAAAACCAGAAGGTCCTGGCAGGCCCAAGAGTTGTGTTAAGGAATATCTGTTGGGAATCCTGATCCTGTCCTATTAACTACAAAAGATAAACATGTGCCCAAATGTAACACTAAAAAAAAAAAAAAAAAAAAAAACTGAAAGCAATAGCTTTAGACCCAAAACACACAATAATAGAACCTCATAATGAAATCTCACATTTAAAAAACGGCTGTTTTTAGCAGCTTAGTAGAGCAGCAAAAAGATGTGCTTACGTTAAGTGATATGCTCAGTGCGTCAAAGACTAATGCAGCATTACAACTTGTAACAATACCATTAGCAAGAGGATGCTGTCAGTTTAATTTGAACTTCACTTCAAAATTTGCATCAATCAACTACAAGTCACACTTAGTTGTATCCCAGACCCAAAAAAAAAAATAATAATAATCAGAAGAACAGGCAAATGTAATGATGTAAATCACTTCACAAATACTCAAAAAAAATATTTCGCCTCTATAAACTTCAGAACATATCAATCTGCCTTAGCGCTAATGAAAAATAAAGAGGAGCAACCTTTGCTGCTGTGCATTTTCCATTATCAAAATCCGATCAGTTGGCATAATAAGCTTACGAAGCACCACCTCTTGGGTAACGTGCCGTCTTAAAATTATCCACCTATACGAATCCAGGACCTTCAATAGGAACAGTGGCTGACTACCTATCAACTACTCTTTACTTGTCAGCTCACGTTGCCCAGAGATCTAACTACTACACTTTCCTGATTCAACACCATTTTCCTAACATTTCCCACTCTAGCTCCAAGAAAGGTAACTAAAACTTTATCAAAGCTACTGTAGCATATACCAACAACTGAACCCTAAAGAGACAGAATGATTTGGTGGCCAGTTTATGAAAACCCTACATAACCAAAAAAACGTGGTAGTTTGACAGCATGTTCTGTTTTGAGTGGCAGATTTATAAACTTCAACTTTAGTTGGCCCTTGACCTTTCACTGTTTTGATGTAAGCTATTTGTTTCAAGTCTTCTTTCAAAAAAGTGCTGAGTCGCTCAAACATCTATAAGCTGGCTGTGCATCCGTGAATACTTTTTTTTTTTTTTAATTGCTAAATACTAATTGTTAGCATTTCTCGAACAGACAAACAGATCCAGGAACACAAGCGTAATTTCATACATGCTCTGCACTTTACCAATACTAAATATTTCAAGTTTTTTTTGTTATTTTACACAAGGGGAGCAGCCCCTTATGCAAGGCTCGCTCTTCATAGCAACATATTATTTAGGCAGATCAGCCTAGTTTTTTTAAGGCCCATCTGCCCCTAAGGGGGCAGAAAGTCCACTAAACACCAGGGAAGATTATTTTTTTATTTTTTATTTTTATTTTTTAAACAAAGACTTTTTCTGACCAACCGGGGGGGAAACAGATGGGGTAATTACCCCCAATCCACCCCCCAGGGGGGCAAAGAGGGGTGGGGCAGAAAGCCCACTAGATGGCAGGACATTTAAAAAAAATAATAAAGGGGGTGGGGGCTGCCAACCACTATGGGCTGAATTATGTTCCCCACCGCAACTGAAGGGGGCAACAGCCTTTCAGCTCCCCCTGCAAGCTAAAGCATCTCAACCCAATGGCAAGCAAGAAAACATTTGACTCTTGGGTTTTCATTTTACATAAGGGCGAAGAGAGCTTGGCTAACTCTCTACATCGTCCCACTTGGAATGGTGAATGGCTGCACCTTTTGGACTTTGGTACGCAGACACCTAGAAAAACCTACCAGACTTAGACACATCTGAAAACTAAACATCTGAGTGAGCCCAGGGTGGTGTGCTTCACATGCGCCCAACACCATTTTCTTACCCACAATGACCTGCAAACCTCCAACTTTGCTTGAAATCACGCATTTTTCCCTACATTTTTGTGATGGAACCTTCTGGAATCCACAGGGATCCACAAAATTCCTACCACCCAACATTGTCGCATCTATACCGATAAAAATTCTGCCTTACAAAGTCTAAAAACTTTTGGAAACAACTGCCGTTTTGGACTGGCTTTGATTTCCTCTCAATCTCTACACTTTTGGCCCTTTCCGGTCACAAGTGAGGTATCATTTTTAATCAGGAGTCCGAGGGGAACGCGGAGGGGTAGGAAATTTGTGCCGGTGCTGTGATCCCACACAAAAATGTGAAGAAAATTAGATTTTTTAAAAGCTAAATTTGAGGTTTGCAGGGGATTCTGGGAAAGAAAACACTGGGGGATCCGTGCAAGTCACACCTCCCTAGACTCCCCTGGGTGTCTAGTTTTCAGAAATGTCTGAGTTTGGTAGGTTTCCCTAGATGGCTCCCTTCAGATTCCAGAACTTTGCAGCACCTAAATGTGAGGGAAAAGTATTTTTGCCAAGTTTTGACATTTGCAAAGGATTCTGGGTAACAAACTGGCAAGAGCCCCACAAGTCACCCCATCCTGGATTTCCCTAGGTGGCTAGTTTTAATTTTTTTTTTTTTTTTTACAGGTTTGGTAGGTTCTCGTAAGTGCTGGCTGAGCTACAGCCCAAAATCCACAGCTAGGCACTTTGCAAAAAACACACCAGTTTTCAGTGTAGAAATGTGATGTGTCCATGTTGCGTTTTGGGGCTTTCCCAGTCGCGAGCATTAGGCCTACCCAAACAAGTGATGTGCCATTTTTAATCTGGAGAATTGGGGGGGTTAATGGGGGGAAGGGACAGAATAGAAGAACAAGTGTTACTGGCAATTGTCTTTCTCTACATTTTTGCCATCCAAATGGAAGAAAGTGTGTAAGGAAGAAGTCATTTTGAGAAATGCCATGTAATTCACATGCTAATATGGGGACCCCTGAATTCAGAGATGTGCAATTAACCACTTCTTCTAAACTTCTGACCGTGTGCCCATTTCGGAAATACATAGGTTTCCTTGATATCTATTTTTCACTCTTTATTTTACCAAATGAATTGCTGTATACCAGGTATACAATGAAACGCCATTGAAAGGTGTAGCTCATTTATTGGCTCTGGCTACCTTGGGTTCTTGATGAACCTCCAAGCCCTAAATACCCCCACAACCAGAAGGGTCCAGATGACATCACAGTATATTGCTTCAAAAAAATCTGCCATAATTGGAAAAAGTTACAGAAGAAAACGTAGACAGGAATGGCTGTTTTTTCCCCAACTCAATTTCAATATATATTTGTTTTTATTTCAACTGTTACTTTCTATAGGAAAACACCTTGACGGATCTACACAAATTACCCCTTGCTGAATTCAGAATTTTGTCCAATTTTCAGAAATGATTAGCTGTCCAGGATCCACCACTGGTTTTACACCTATTTCTGTCCCTAAATAGGCTGAAAGCACACAAAAAAAAAAAAAAAAAAAAAAAAAAAAAAAAGTTAAAATTGGGTAGGTCCCAGTAAGATGCCAAAACTGTGTTGAAAAATTTGGTTTTCTGATTCAAGTCTGCCTGTTCCTGAAAGCTGGTGATTTTAGCACTGCAAATCCTTTGTTGATGCCATTTGCAGGGAAACGAAACACATGCTTTCTTCTGTAGTATTGCCCCCACTCCCCCCCCCCCACCCCCTTTCCCCCCCAAAAAAAACGCATTTTGGTTCTGGTGCCTAAACATATATAAAGATACTTGTTCTTTCTGTAAATTGGTGAGGACCTCCTTATTGACCTGTCTCTCTCATTTATTGACTGTGTGCCTATGGTAAATGACTAACACTCCTCTACAATAAGCCTAAAGCTGCTCAATCGCACTACCCCTATGAGAGCACCTTGTGATTGCTAGAGCAAGCCTTTCTCCACTAGTAAGGGAACCCCTGTACTCGCTGCACAGTATCTCATTTTGATATGAAATAGAGAGCTAGATTCCTATACTGTCCTGCTCCTGTGCACAAGTGTGAAAGTCAAACCCCTAATTCATTACATTTTCATCTGTGGGTGTGAATATTAGGTTTTTAAGAATACTGGTACCAGACCAGATGCAGAGCAGGCAGCCAGTTTCAGAAAGAAGCTAAGATGTTGGCTTTGGCACTGTCTTGGGGGATATTGCCCTGGTAGAGAATGCCTGGTGTGTGGACAAAGCAAGACTGAAGTCTTGAGCATCTCAATTTGGTGGGCCCAGGGAAAACTACTTAATATATTCTGGTCCTCCCTACTACTAAAAGTTAGTCTTCCATTAGGAGGATACATGTACATTCCACCACCCCCAATAAAAAGGGACAAACACTGGATGAAGGCACAAATATGCTGGGGTAAAGGGGCCCACTGACTTCTGGTGCTTATTAATAGCCTTTTAAAAAAAAAAAACTTAAGGATTTATTCTGATGGAGGCGCCTGCAATACTTGGCATCCAATTTGGATATTTTGTTTTTTTCTTGTATTTATCCAACAGTCTTGTTTGTGTCTTTCAAATTTGTCACTTTAAAAAACGACAGATACACACCTTCAAACCCATGGTGCAACATTTGGCTGCAAGGTATTGAGGAAAGGGGGTTAAAAACACTGCCATTATTTTGGTAAGAGGGAGCAATATTTTTTATTTTTTTAAAACACCAATATGCATAAACAGAAGAATATCAACACGCATGATTATCGATGGAAAGTCCAACATATAAACCACATCAAAAAAGGCATCAACACCATATCCTAATTGCCCGAAGAAACTCTGTTGTTATTTTTCCAACTTCAACATCTATCGGAGGGTCACCATGCACATAAAATACTGCATGATTTTCCCCCCAGGAAGACTTAAAAATGTCTCTCAGTCTGATCTCTGAAACAGAAAGCAACCCTTATACTGGGTCCAGGCAACCCCTATTAGATAGTGTCACAGTGTCTAGGTAGCCAGGGCTCTCAGGTGGTAGCTGTGGAGAGCAGCCAAGACTTATCTAGTAGGAGTGTGAAGCACTTGCAATACCACAGTAGTCACACCGTAACTTATCGTACATGAAAGGAACCACACAATGTAGCAAAAATAAAAGGTACTTTATTACAGGAACACCAAACTAGATTCTGATAGGCAAACCCCCTTCTGGAGCCAAGTACACACACAATATACACAGGTAAGTATTAGGAATAGCAAGGGCCCTCTTGGGGGGAGGGGAGGGGCGGCGACCATGTACTAAAAAAAAGAGAAATGTGTGAATGGGTCCCCCAAGAGGTAAGTATCTAGAAGACCACCAGCGACCAGGAGAGCAGAGGTAAGTTACCTGATCATCCCATAGGCTAACATGGGGACTTGTAAATGAAATATTGCAGGCCGGTGGAACCAAAGGGTGGATTCTGGAGGAAGAGGACCTTCAAAAGAAGGAGACAGAATCCAGTTCACGCAGGAGAGTCCGGGTGGAGCAGGAGGCAATGCCCACCCTTCTGTGGGTGAAGATCTGGGTCAACGGTAATGGATGAAGTCCAGCTGTGGAGTCCAGGAGCTGCAGGAGTCCCTGAAGTCACCTAGGAGCTGTCCTTCGATGATCACTGGTTTGCAGACGGGTCAGTGGTCAGGAGGGAGATTCCTTCTTGCTTCTTTGGTGCAGCTGAAGTCTTGCCGACCCCAGAGGATGCACAGCCATGAAAATGTTGCAAGTTGCTGAAAGGAGCCGCAGAACAATGTTGCAAGAAGAGTCTGTCTCGTCGTTGCAGCCTTATTCGGTTCCTGTGAAGTCCAGCAACAGTTCCGGTGGCCAGGTGCAGAAGAGTTTGTTGCAGGAGTCCTGGTGGAGTCTTGCACGTCTAATCTGGAGACCCACGTGCAAGGGAGTCCCTTAATAGCCCAAAAAGGAGCTTGGTTACTTTGTAAGTGACCAACTATCAGAGGGGTCACTGACGTCATCTGCCTACCCTGACCATTCAGATCACCCCAGCCCTGTAACACCCATTTCCAAGGGAAAGGAGGTTGCACACCTCTCCCACAGGAAATCCTTTGTTCTGCCTTCCCCTGCTTGCGCTGGTTGAGCAGCAGGAGGGTAGAATCCTGTTTGAGGGGCTGCAGCAGCGTGGACTGCTCGCAGACCCTGGAAGACTGGTAGGAGCAATACTGGGACGGGGGTGTCCCTCTAAGAAGCCCACAGAGTGCATGGAATCATGCAACCAATACTGGCATCAGTATTAGGGTATGATTCAGACATGTTGCATGCCACACATGCCTAGGTTCAGAGTTACCATTATGTAGCTGGGCCAAAGGTAGTGACCTATGGACAGTACATAGCTAAAATGGCTTCCCCGCACTTACGAAGTCCAGAGAATTGGAACTGTAGTTCGTAGGGGGCACCTCTGCTCCTTCAGGGGTGACCCCGCACAGGGACCTGCATCCTGCCCTTAGGGATGGAATGGCCTACCATAGGGTAAACTTAGTGACCTGATCTAGTGACTAGCAGTGAAAGGCTGCAAATGACAGACCTGCAGACAGTTTGCACGGGCTCCCATGGGTGCCATAATACCGGCTGCAGCCCATGGGGACCCCTGATGTACCAATGCCCTAGGCACCCTAGTACCCTATATTAGGGACTTGCAGGGGGTACACTAGTAATCCAATTATGGGGTGTCAAATATACCAAGTCAACCAAATTTAGAGGAGAGAGCAGTATCACTGGGGTCCTGGTTGCAGGATCCCAGTGAAAACAGTCTAAGCACACTGACAACAGACAAAAAGTGGGGGTAACCATGCCAGAAAGAGGGCCTTTCCTGCACTTCTGCTATCTAAAAAAAATACCATCCACAAGGAATAAGGCCCCTAATGCAGAAAGAATTACCATAGCTGTCTTAAAATATGTATGTAGTAATCCCAATGTCCTAGAACAAAACACACATCCTTCTCACCACCCCGCACACCACACACAGCAAATGGCTAAAACCTGTATGCAGTGGCATTGTGGGCAAGAAAACAAACTTGAACATTGCCCTGAATAATCAATGGCGGAAATTCACTCAAGCATTCCACCCACCACCATACTGCCTTCCAACCAAAGGTGTATACACATCTAAACAGCATACTTAAAAGTATTTTTAGTTTGGGTAAAGTTTAGGATAAACTAATTACATATTAGGTGATATTTATACCAACGTAAATAAGAGGCAGAAGCTATGCTTACACTGTATGATTTAGAACCATTATCTTAAGCACATCAATTGTGATAAGAATTAGGGAAAATGTAAACAAAAATTGAAAGATCAACGTCAAATGTTTACCCTAGCAACATAGTTGATTTGCTTAAATCCAAACTTATAATACCACGCACCAGCAAAATGTATTCTCTACTGACCACATTTTTTTAGTGGGGAGGGGTAGTTTTTATAAAATAACCAACTCATTCATATATTCCCGATTAGAAGAAAAAAAATGGATTAGTGTCTTCTTGTATTCATGCAATAATTAAAATTATTGCTAACAGAGTTCATCTCAAGACACCAGGTCTCATAAGACTTATTTTGGGTTCACTGCCATTCAAGACTGAAGTTGTGTAATACATTTAAAGAAAATAAAAATAAAATAAAAAAAACACCAGACACCATCAATACTTTGTGCGCAGCAATACAGAGCTGTCATTAAAAGTATTCCTACCTGAAAGTCTCTTTGCATCGTGGTGGATCCAGACGTGAGAATAAAAAGTAGGCAACCACGTAAAACGCATCCCTGTTTGGCTTGTCAAACATATGCCTATCAGAGAAAAGAAAAAAAGTTATTTTCTGGAGTGTCTTAATGAAATCCCAACACCAAGTGAAAACTGATTGGTAGTTTAGGAGATCTGATGTACAAAACATGATGTCCTAACTAAAAGGTTGCATTCCCTTGTGCCAACAGAAATTAGGCAGCCCCTGAGAATTAGGAGTCACTTCAAAAATTGTGCGGTAACCATACCAAAGGGTTTCGTTTTAACAACACAGGCAAACCTAGGGGCAGCAGGCAGAGCCCACATGGCTTGCTGCTAGCATTCGTTTCCTGTGATCCCTTCCCCATATGTGTATGCGTTGTAGGTGAGCTTGGCCGGAGCAGGATGCACTGTTTTAGTTGAGTAAAGAATCCCACAGTCGAGGAGAAGCAGCGGCACAGAAAGCAAAGCAGTGGGCAGAGCAAGGAAGCTTGGCTGTGGCAGCCTGTGGAGCAGAAAGATAGTGGTCATATAGTGGAGAGACATTCATCCCCTTTAATTTGAGGCAACTTGTGCAGTCAGACCATTTACTACTGAACCCTACACCAACTTCTCCAATTTCCAGCCTCCTTCAAGTAGAACTGCCAATGACTGAGTTTACAGAGGGGCATAAAGAGGGCTACAAAGAAAATGTAATAGAAGTGCAGCAATTGAGTAAAGAGGGTAATGTAACCAGAGATATAGGCGCTGCTCCAGTCCTTGGTATGGGCTCAGGTTCAGTAAAGAAAGCCAAAGAATACCCTCTATTTCAGAAAGTTGCAAGTGGCCAAGTGGAAAAGGGGATGAGGCGAAAACAGCACGGAGACACCAAGTGTAAGTTCTACTATGAATGTCAGGCTAAGAGCGCTGAGGTTTCAGATGTTGATCCTCAAGTACCAGCTTGTCTGGGGGAAGAAGTAGTAGAGGATGGGACTGATAATTCAGGAAAGATTTTGCTTCGTACTGAGGGTCGTGAAGGCCCGTGGTCCATGGATGAAACCGGTGACAGGAATACAATTAGCATGGAGTCTATATTTATAGTAGTCGGTGAAAGCTATGTTCAAGACAATTTTAGTAGAAATACGTGAACTAAGGCAGCAGCAGACTCAGGAAATTGAAAAACTACAGCAAAGACTAAGATTGAGCAGAAGTTTGAACAACATGTGAAAAGGCTGCAAAAAGTAGAACAAAATATCAGATTTTTAAGATAAAATGGGCTCCCTCAATAAGGAAGTATTGAATGAGTAAAAAAGGGTTTGCTATTTAGAAAGCAAGGTGGAAGAAATGGAAAATCATGCGAGACATTCAAAACTTCGATTTATTGGGATTCTGGAAGGGAGTGAGTCCCAAGTGTCAATAAAGAGTAACACAGCTGATAAATTCATTCTCTCATTAGGAAGCTTATCTTAGCGGACTCACCAGCAGATCTGATGATGATGAAGGCACAGCGAGTCCCAGCGCTTTAGCCAGTAAATGAGAAATTGCCTCAACCAATTTTGGTCAACTTTTCTGACTACCGGATTAAATAACAGATTTTGAAGGCAGCAATTGACAAAAAATAATTTCCGCTACCAGAAAAGATTCATATGAGTGTTCTCTTTTCTATCACTAACAGCTGCTTAGGTTAAAAACTTGTTTTTTTTTATTTATTTTTTATTTTTAAAAGACCCAGCATTCAAGCGTGTGGGGGTCCAAGCCTCATTATTTCCATAATCTAAGCTTAAAGTTCTTGTAAACTGACAATTTGACATTTTTCAGATGACAGAGGAAACACAGGCTTTTCTTGCTAAAATGCCAAAATCCTGAATGTCATTAATTTAAAAATTGGTTTGAGAATTTTGAGAATTGGGGGGGGGGGGCATATAGAGTGTTTTTCTTCACAATTGGGCTGAGCTACCATTGGGGACGAGGGGAAGTCACACTACGAATGCATGGTCCCCTATAACTGCACCATTCGAAGACAGGGAACTTGGGGAATGGGGGTTTATGGGGTTCCCTGATTCAAGGGTGGGGTAGGAGAAGGGCATGGTAGTGGGGGTGAGAGTAGTTAAAAAGAACAGAGTAAAAAGGAATTTGAATGGACTGAAGTTGACTGAGAAGATTTTGAAGATCAAGTTGTTGGGTAAGAGCCAATTAAGTGATTATTGGGATATTAAGAGGTTTTGTGGTTAAAAATTTTAATGCAGTATGTTAAAATCTTAATGTGCAACGTGAATGCACTAGGAAACAGGTGTAAAATCGGTCCACTAATGAAACAGCTCTCTTCCTATTGTCCTGATGGCATTTATTTGCATGAAACACTTTTAAAAGTAACACCTCGAAAACACATTTCCCTGGAAGGTTCTCTCAGGCATATCTTGCTTCAGCAGGGGCTGCTGTGAGGAGAGTGGCAATTTTGTTTGTAGGCATTGTAGAATGCAAAATTAAAGAGGTAGAAAGGGACACCCATGGCGGGTGGATCTGGGTTAAGGCTTTAGTCAAGGATAGGCATGTCAATTTTGTAAAGTATTATGGGCCTGGGTTTGATGATCCGCAGCCACTGAAACAAATTTAGCCATGAAAGCAGAGGGGATAACAGTCCTGGGAGGTGATTTCAATTTTATACAAGATTTAAAAACAGACACCCCGAATAAAGTGAAAAATCAGCTGAAACCAAAAACAGCTAAGTAATGAAGCAAGATTTTAGATTAGTCGATCCTTGGCAGATAGATCACACAGAATTTGCAAGATATAGGAGTAACTCAAATTGATTTAGATCTGCCTCAATTCATTTTTTTTCATAACTAGTACAGTGAAATGGGGGGGGGGGGGGGGGTAATTATGGCAACTTCATTTTCTGAGCATCCAGTAGTTAGTCTTCAAATAGAGCCAAGTTTGCTCCCAAAGGTGAAGCCAGGGTGGCATTTTGACAGATTGCTGCTTTCAGATCAGATCTGGTTGAACGAGATGAGGGATTTTATATAATTATATTTTTTAATGAACTGCAACTGCATCAGAGTAAGGTCTGGGAGGCGGTTAAAGCCGCGTTTAGGGGGCAAGTTATAGCTTATAAAGCAAGGGGTAATAAACTTCGTCTGGAGAGAATTCAGAAACTTCAAACAGCTGTTGATTAGGCTACAAATTATTTTTTGGTCGCTTACGGCAAGCCAACAGCCTAGGCAGAATATCCAGAGACAAGAGACTTGCTGGAGTAAGCAAAACAAGATTTAAGGGACTTGCTTCTAATAGAGGAGATCTCTGGGGGGGATAAAGCCTTTCAGCAAAGGTATATGAAGAAAATCAACAAAAATCAAAAAGAATAGCCAGATGATAAGTTGTAAGTTGCAAAATCCGGCTACAGGAGGGCTGGAATGCAAGGAAGGCGTGACTGTGGAGGTGTTTTAGGGCACTACAGGCATGTATATGAGGAAGCTGAGGCTGTCCCAAGGTAAGATCAAACAATATTTTGAAACACTTCAGTTGCCTCAACTTTTGAGTTGTCAAAAAAACTGCTTTGTCAGATAGAATTGGGCAGTCTGAAGTAGTTAATGCCCTTAAAAAGATGGCAAACGTGAAAGCCACGAGTAGCGATGGTATACCATTGGAAGTTTATAAAGTGTTTCTAAAGGAGCTCCTTCCTTTTTCATCAAGATTGCTTAGTAAAATTAGAGAAGGAATAGAGGACCCTAATTAATTCAAAGAATCTATAATAAACAGCTTCCTCAAAAAAGATAAAATACGACAGAAGCCAATTCTTATTGTCCAATAAGCTTGCTAAATGCAGACTATAACTGGTTTAAGAAAAAGGACTTGGTGAATTAGCAGGCGTTTTTTTTTTTGGAGAAGTTTGGGTTTCCAGTTTAATTTCTATACATGTTGAAGAATCTATAGCTGGGGCAGCGACGAAGGTGACTGTCAACTCTAAGTAGGTAGGGACAGTCAAGAGCAATCGAGGCACCTGACAGGGGTGTCCTATGTTCCAGATTCTATTCACGTTTTTCGTAGAGCCGTTAGCAATAATCATTCAATATAATGACCTGGTTTTGCCCCCTCTGGAATCTATGTCCAATAAAAAAAGCTGTTTACTGACGATGTTATATTATATCTAAAGGTAGAGATTGAGAATATACAGCAATTGACAGATGAAATCAAGGGTTGTACAAGTATAGGCTATAAGATGAACGCGGAAAAACACAGAATTTTTAACTATTCAATGCATCTAAATGCTATCTTCCAGTCAGTTTACAAATGTTACCAAAGCACCCCATAAGGTATTTAGGAATCTATGTGACTAATAATTTTATAGATCTTTTCCAACTAAATTACAGCACAACCTTTAATAGAAGTAAAGCGTTGCTTGAGATATGGACTTTGTTACTGCTTACGTTGATTGGGAGAGTTGCTTTAATGAAAATGCTGATTTTGTCTTTGCTTGTATTCTTTTTTTTAATCAATCTTCCTTTATGGCTACCTAGCCCATACTTTAGAGAACGCAACACCAAGTTTCTAAATTTTTTATAGCAAAATAAAAAACCCAGGGTAAAAAGTGAGATATTAGAACCAAGGTAGGGCACGGGGGCTGGTACTCTCTCATTTCAGGGCCTATTACCAGGCAGCCCTCCTGGACAATTTGATCTGATTTTCAGCAATAGCTACCGGGTTTGACTTTTTTTCTTACTAAACGTCATGGTCAAAGAACGTGAGATCAAATTCCCTGTGTTTTTGAAGACAGTGAAACTACCTAAGAAGTCCAGATATAAGACCTTGAAGATGTTAGAACAGCATTTGCAAACTTTGCCTATAACCGATTACAGGACAGTGAAAAATGGGGACCGGTGGTACCAAAGCCGATGATATATCAGAGGAAAGAGAAGAGGTTTAATAATTTGGAGGATTTCTATGCTGGTATGAGGTTCATAACATGGAAGCAAGTAACCCAGTGATTGGGGAGCAACAGTATGGATGATCAGCTCAGCTATATAAAAATAAATTAAAAAAACAGTTTCTTGAAGGAAAACTGTAAGGAAATGACGCTGGAAACTTGCTTGTAGGTACACTTGCTTTACGAGAATACACCTTTAGAAGTGGAAAACTGGTAAAGGTTTCTTAGAAAATACATAAGCCCAAACAGCGGTAGGTGATTTTCTAGAACGTTTATAGCGAAACAGGGTGCAAATTAACAATAAGTGAATTGGAGTATATTTGTGAGCTGGAATATAAGGGCCAGAAAAAAGCATCTCTGGATGTCCTAAACCCAATTTTTCCATTCCGTAACCTAGTACTGAATCACAAAATGTGTTTGCGAGTCCTTATTAGGAAGGGGCGAATCGATTAGGAAATCGTAAATGGATGTCTACGTACATCTGGCCCTAAGTCTCTTAGAGCTGCCAAATATAAAAAGAAATACAAACACAAATGATGGACGGAACGTGGAACCAATCAAACATTCACCCCCAGTCACAGATCTGGGTTTAGTCCATCAATTCTTTTTCTCACCATGCCTCCCCAGACATATGCAAACCAGTCTTGACCCTGTTCCCCATGGGAACAGTCCAGCCCAAACTGCCAGGTCAGGTCCTCCCTGGACCGGAAACAAGAATCCTGGGACCAGTTTCAGGGAATCACCCTTCATCAGCCAGGCTAGCTTGAATCCAGTGGCATAGTGAGCCCGGGCCCTGGGCTGTATAAAAAAAAAAATATATATATATATATATATATATATATATATACTTTATTGAAAAAGCAGTCACAGGAATGGTGGTCTGCTGTCTCCAACAGGCCACCATCCCTGTGAGTGCAGCCATTCCCAAATGGGTTGCAAAGTGCGACCTGCTTCATGAATATTAATGAGGCCAGTCTCTTGAGACACATTTGGGAATTGTAGTGTCTGAGACACTGTTGTACATCGTAGTTTTGCGATTTGTAATTAGGGAATCGCAAATGGATGTCTACGTAATCTGGCCCTACGTCTCTTAGAGCTGCCAAATATAAAAGGACGGGATTTCTTTCAAGGTGGTTTGCGTACTAAACAACATTTAGGCTTCATAAAATGTGTCCATCTCAACTTAATCAATGTTTCCAGTGTGACAGAATGGATAGAAACGACTGGGGACATACTTTTTTTTATCTATGTCCTAGGCTGCAGCAATTTTGCACTAAGGTTTTTTGCCAAAATTAGTAAAACAATTCAGGTTTACGTACCACCAGAACTCACATTGGCTTTGTTTGATTTTTCCCCTTCAGTAGGCAATATTATAAAGTATTCCGAATGGTTTATCTCAATTGTGACCACAGTGGCACACTCGCTGATTTTGCAACATCGGAGATCAACTAGCGCCACCACTATTAACTTATGGGTTGAAAAGATGATGAGGACCAAAGTTTTCAAGGAGGCATATGAAAGAAAGTGGAGGCAGTTTCAAGGTTTTCGGGAACACAGGGGGAGTGGGCCTCTCCAGATTCTCCCCCTTCTGTAATTGGAGACTGATTTGGCAAGTGAAGTTCTGATGATTAATGGCACTTTATTAGCACAGGTGCATTTTATACGTTAATTAGTGATTTGTCCACAATTTTAAGCGATTGTGTCATTGAAATAGAGATCAGTGTTTAAAGGCTTGTATATTAGCACTGTGGTATTTAACTAACAATATATGGCAACTGCGCCATATATTATTAGCCAAACTTGCATTTATCTCCTTGGGAGCGATTTGTTTACTGTAAGGTTGTCAACATGTGAGATCTTAATGTGTTTCAACAGCACAACCTTAATGCCAGCTACATGATGTGAGAAAGGATTGAGTAAGAATAACGTTGCTAAATTTACTGTTTTAGTAAGGCACGTATGCACGTTAGTATCCGTGTTCATTTCGAAAGGATGTTAATAAGGAAGTTTAAATGCACTAAATTTAATTCCTGTAATGCACTTTAATGCAGGATACAGGTGTGGTTAAGGGTCGAATGAAAATATGCAGTGGAAAATTTAGGCATATGTGTAATGCACGTATGCCCTTTATTGCTTTCCCTTTTTTTCTATTACGCCCAAGAATTCAGTTTCGGCCTTGCTTGTTTGTTTACACTGCTCAATAAAAAATAAAAAAACAAGTAAGGCACTGTTATATAGGTCTTATTTCAAACGAACCAATCAAGAGTTACACAAATCAAGACAAAACTATGCAATGGATTCAGCTAGACAAAATTTTCCAAAGTATTTGACATTTCACGACCAAAATAAATTGTGATGTTGGATGCCAACATTTATTGTGCAACGATTAAAAGTTTCACGGCATCAAAGCATTTAAAGAAAACTCAAAGAGGAATGGATGGTATTTCACCAGATCCCAGTAAGCGCAAAAAAAACAGTCTACTGAAATAGAAACCCAGATCTCAGTCTTCACGCTGTAGAAGGGACAGGACGTCACTGCTGGCCTTGATTAGAAGGGTATAATTGACACAAAATACCACAGGGTTAAGGGATTGAGTGCTGAACAGTGTTCCCTCTAACTATAACGATCATGCACTACTTATTTAAGTAATTACGGACATATTTCTATGAGTCTGGAATATGGATGTTAGTAGAGCACTAAAAGATAGACTCCCCAAGCACTTTCTCATTTTCTTCAATTAATTAAGCATGGGATGTGGAATACGCAATTTTACTGTTCTAAGGGCACACTTGTACTGCGACAGGGGCTAGTCAACAAGAAAAGTGGTGTGATGCAATATATCCTACCAAGGACCTTATGTGATAGTCAAGCGACCAAATAACACGGAACTTCAGGGATAAAGGACTTTATACCTCGGCGCCAAAGTGGGTGTGCTAGGGATGAATGAATAGCAAACCTATAAAAATCACTGAAATCCCCGTGTGTCATAAGTACCAGAATTATGGAACCAATTCATTTTTGCAGGTGGTCTCATTCATTGCTAAACATTTGTGGTTAGCAGGTAACTTATGCTATACATTTCTCATCAAATGAGGCACCAGCCTGACCTAAGACATGTAACTTCGTCCCAAGATCACGATAGAACTGTCTGAAGCTAATCATTTACCACAAACACGAAAATGGGCATTCGAAAGGAATGCAGCAACAGTTTCTGTGGCCTTACAGAGAGCACCCTCCATCCAGTGGCTGTCTGTGAACTCAGACTTTGTAACGGCCACAACTTTGTTGGTCATTATTAGCGTCCTAGGTTTGTTCTTATTCTCTACCTTAACTTGCCATAAAAAGAGATGGGGGTGGGGTTGTCTGAAACGAGCCTGGCCTAAGAAGCATAATTAAGAACCTTAATAAAATGTGTCCTATGTCATAAAGGGTGAAGTGTAGTACGCAACTTCACGCGCTTGACAAATTCACTAACGTCTTAGTTTATAAAGAATAATCGAAATCACCAGGCAAGTAGATATTTAATTGTAATGTTATTATCTCGGGCCATAAGCTAAACACTTTACATGGTGAAGTGAAAAATGTGTGGCATAGTGCAAACCATTAACATTTGCAGTAAGCAACAACCACACAATGGCGTTTCTCTGAAACCGTGAAGCACTCTTGGTAATCCTACTTGAGCAAACTGTTTAATTCTGAGAAAATTAGGTTCTGTCAAAGGTTAAAAAAGTCGATAAAGAAAATTACTCTCACTGTGTTTCTCATAATATAGGGCGTATACGCAGTTGCTAAATTCGTGTGTGATTTTGCATGCACGAGAATTTAAGGTTTTCAGACAGCCTAAACCACTTTGTAAAATGAAAACTAAAAACAAAGATTGGATTATGTTTCCCTTAGGTGCAATGAAAGGACAAACAGCTAAAAGGCGGAGACTGTATATTCAGTCAAGACGATCGCATCTATGTGCAAATATTTATTTAAAGACACTTTCCAGCAAACCGAGCCGAAACATTCAAGAGTAGTCTAAAAAAAAAATAGTGTAATGCCGGGAGCAGGATTCGTGGTGCTCAACTGTTCAGGAACTACATATACCAGTATGGTTGTGAGTTCATTAATGCGCATTTTACAAAAGAGCTTCGTTATAAACAGTTGGTATAAGCGTATGGGCATGTGGCATTACTGTAGGCGAGGAAAAAAAAGCAGCAGAGCTAGAGAAATGGCCATTGTATGAATAGTGTGGGATTATTTTACAGGGACTTCCTAAACTAGAGGGGGGGGGAGGAGGGGTGACGACATGTTTAGGAATAATAGAAAAGTATCCCGAATACAGAACAATGAAAGACGTTACGGCGAGATGCGATGGCGATAAAAACCAGAGCTTCCACTACGAAGAGTTAATCTGCAGCGGAAACTGATGAAAGCAAAACGGGAAATGAGGCGGGAGCGACGCAGTGACCCCTCTACAGCCCCGCTGCCCCTCTTGCTTGACCTGTGTTCCTACCTCTTTACCGTACAATATCCTAAGGTAGCACTTACACTCCCAGGGTCGCGGGGTTCAGCGTCTTGCCGGCGGGGGGAGGCGCATCCTGGAAGCCCAAAGCTTGGAGCTGCAGCCACAGGTACCGGCTGTGCCATGGCTGGGCTCCGCTCCAACTCATCCTGAGTTCGAGGGGTCAGAGCCCGGGCGGCGCTCGGTGTCCAGTGCAGCGCAGGCCCATCACGGAGAAGACAACAAGGGAGCACAGTGGTGGGAATAGGCACTACTACCAACTAGGAACCAAAGTTCCGCCTTGTGTATCATTTAAGCTCAATGCGAGACCGAAGACCCCGTCTTTGTTTCGCCGGATTTTTGCTGTCACTCCACAGCAACGACTCGAAGCAGTAATCGCCCCTCCTCTCACTTTTCCTGAACTTCCGAAAGAGCCGCCATTGCCATTCAAACCGCCCAAATGTCGCGGCCAATAGTAGCGCGCCAAATCCAGTGACGTCAAAATGAAGCGCACGCAAAGTGTCTTCTCCCCACCAATCTGAAAGTACCGTGAAAGGTAGCATGACCAATCCTTGGACCTCTACGACCTGTCGCCTTAGACGAGCCACAGTTGAAATACAGAGCTAGGATGCTAACGTGCTACAGTGAAAGGAGGATACACGAGTCAGCCATGAAATAAAGGCCGTGTTACTCCCATAATATGACGAGGAGGCTTGGATTTCTTTTTTTTTTTACAAGACCGAAGGCTTCTGTTAGGCGTCTTTTTTTTTTTTTATAAAGCACCTATAACGAAGGCAATCAAGTGTTGGCAAACTCAGTAGGTCTCCGTTATGCGAGCTATTCCTTTGTCAATGGTTTAGCCATGTTGCACAGTAGCCTGGCTGCTGTGCACATAGCTGAAAGTTAAAGATAAAAAAGAACTATGACACAGCTAGCGCTTTTTATTTTAATCTCGGAGGGAGGAAGGGCATGCAACACAAGGGTGTAGATCAGTGTTTACCAAACTTTTTTGACCCGTGGCTTCCTTGACCTATTGCAGCCCTGCCAAGTATCACACATCAGGGGTTAGACTAACGCATTTCATTGTGGTTGTCCGCATCACTGCACTGAAATGAAAAGTCACTCATTTATAGCGCCTTCTGGACTGTCAAGCTGGAGCACTGCTTTAGCCCTGAGAAAAGCTGCGCGCGGTCCGTACTGCTCTCTGTGTGACTGACAGACTGACTCTAACTGCTGCAGGCCAGTGGGTGGCAGGGGCTGGCTCAGCAGCATTATGATTCACGTGACATGGAGCCACTAAGACTCACTATGGCCAGTGTTGCCATATTGGGCTATTTCCCGCACAAATGGGCAATATTTTTCCCATTTGTGCGGGAAATAACTTTCGGGGTGGGGTGCACAAATTTGGGCTATAGTTGGTCCTGTGTGCGCAAATTTACCAGATGTGGTGGTGCCGCCAATCAAAATACTGCTCAGTTCCTGGAGTCAGAAGAGCAGGGCGTCAATCATTCCTAGTGCGAAAGCGCTCCCTATGTCGGCCCTCCTCAATGCTGTTGGCCATCCCCCTGAGTGACTGGACCAATGTGGTCACCAGGGGCAAGCTTGTTATTATTTCTTTTTGTTTTTCTTTATGAATTTGCTCGTGAATGTGGGAAGGCCCTGGCTGTCTCTGCTTAATGCTACGCTGAGAGGCTGGGTCCCATAACTTCCAAGGGTTAAAAATAAGGTAAGATTACTTGTGGTTAAGTAGCTGGCCAAAGAGCTCTATTTTATCGAGTCACAATTTCGCCTGGACATAAAATAGTGCAGAGGGCCATTGTAACTGCTGCAAAGCACCACTTTCCACCTTTCCCAGGGGAAAATACTGTCCATATTTTCACATTTGAAGATTTGGGAAAGGACTGGGCATGATTCTTAAATGTAAGTTTATGTGAAGTCCCTTGCATTCATTTTCAGCAGGAAGGAAAAATACTGGCTTTAGACGATTTTGTTAATTTTTCTACTGACTGGGACACTAAAATACTGGTCATGCCAGTTCAAATTCAACCAGGTGGCAATCTTACTTGTGACGTGCATCTCCCAAATTTGTATTGTATAAAGAACAGTGAGTTACTGCATTTGTCACAGAGATCCTTTAGTTACTAGCAGTAAATAAGTTAACATCCTTCTAATATAGCACAGTGAGCAATGAACGGACATCAAGGAGCTGTATGCAAACTGAAAGGCATAGTTTTGGACCTTTTTTCCCCTCAAGAGTTCATTATACTAAGGTTGCGAAAAGGGGTTATTTTGGGATATAATTAAGTGGTATCAGCACAGACAACCACTCCAAAAGTTCAGACTTTAGGGGCTCGTTTATGAGCTCCTAGTACTACCAACGCTTCAGTTTCTGCAACTCTCAGTTGGCGCTGTGCCATTTTCCATATTTATAAGGTGGTGCTAAGCCACTTTTTGTGGCTTAGAACTGCCCAGTAAATATGGGCCCCTCCGGCGCAGTTTTCTGCGGCATAGGGGCATGCGATTGGTGTTGCTGCGGGCATTCCACCACAACACCCATTGCTTTTGACGCTGCCCCAGATTAAAGAGAAATCGTAAATCTGAGGCAGCACCAAATACTAACGCCACCCCAGGGGTGGCGTTAGCACGGCGAAACAAGGAGAAATACTTTTATTTTTCCTTGGTTTTTGCTCTTTCTATGTGCGCTGCATTCTGCAGCACACATAGAAGGAGCAAATCACAGTTAAAGAATGTTTTGTGCAGGAAGGTGTTCCTTCCTGCACAAAAAACAATCTCCCCCGCAACGCAGCCATCCTTGGAACATGGAGCAAGGGTGGTTGTGTGGTGCTAGGCAGCTAATTTAGCGCTGGTGCAGGGAGAAACACATGGCTGCGCAGTATTCTTTCAAATAAGGCACATCCCTGCATTTTAGAAATGTAGGAGCACGGGACTGCCAAATTTGGCGCATCGCCGCTCTCCGACATTTTCTAGTAAATGAGGCCCTTTGTGTTTCTCCAGACCAAGTATTTGTAACCTATAATGCCTACCAGTATGGATGACATGTGAAACCCACACCTTTTAACACATTACCTTATGGAGAAACCTTACGTACATTGATTTACACACTTGTATGATTTATTGTCTATGTAAATGTTTGTATGTAGTAAAGTAGTTTGATACTATACATTAGGATTAATAGCGTATATAAGATTTTGAATGAAAAATAATTTAGTAAGTGGTGTTTACATCATTGGTGTAATTACTCATACATACATACATTTGCTATTCTTACATTGCATCCATGTCTCTTATAAAGATTTGAACAAAGTAAAAAAACCTGCCTCCAAATCATAGTGTTGCTTAAGTTCTTGTGAAGTGATAAGCTGAGTGTCTTTGTTTCCATCCATCCATAGCCAGATATCTAAGTGTAAGGCTCCAGAATCCTCTGACCCAGGATGGGATTCCGACAAAAGGAGGGCTAATTGCTCTTTAACTGAGACCTTTGTTTTGGTCCTAGATGGACGTGAGGATAAGAAACCCCCTGCAGGTTGCTTTTCTGAGAGTAAAGCAGTCATTGTGCGGCTGTTGCTGAAAGAGTCATGGTGTCAGGAAATGGCAAAGGGACAAATTCAGCTTATTTCACAGATGCTGCTCCGATCCCAGATCCAATTCAATAATAGCTGGCAGATCCCCCTCCTTTCCTGCACTGTTTACATGAAATAAGTACAGAAGGAGAAAGTGGAAACTGGTAAGGAAGGGGTAAGAGATGGCATGTGAGGTATGGAAATGGAGTATTTCAGAAACATGAGGGTTTAAAAGGGGATCTACAAGCCTAGCCTCACCTTGTTCAGAAGGGCTTGCAAAACTGGTATTGACCCAGCATCCTGCTGCACACATGTAGTGCTGCTTTCTTCTGTAATTTACATATATGTGACCACCGATGTGTGTGCTCGGCAGAGAGGCCAAGGATTGCATGTGCATTTAGTCTGAACTCCTTAATTGTAATTGTATTTATATAGCACTTACTTCCCCTGATTAGGCGTCAAAGGGCTTGTCGACGAGTGGCACGCTACCCCTGAACCCAAAAGGATTAGTGGTGGATTAATATAGGGGAATATGAGTACAATATTAGTATTAGTAAAGGGAGGTATGATTTAATTTGAGCGGATGACGTGAGTGTTAGATGGATTGAATAGGATAATGGAAGTATAGAGAAGGAAATAATCCAGGAGTGTTAATTTGGAGATTATAGTAGCAAGATGTAGGTTGGGATGAGTAAGGGAGACATGGGGGAGGGAAGAGTCTTTAGAAAGGGATTGGGGAGATCATAGTAGTAAACGGGGTTTGGGATCAGTAAAAAGAGAGATTAATAAGGGAGAATTTAGTATGGTTGTTTGGGAGATCATAGTAGTAAACTGAGGTTTGGCGTGAGCCAGGAGGCGTAGAGGAGGGAATAGTCTACGAAGGGTTGTTTTGGAGATCATAGTAGTAGAAAGGGTTTGGGATGAGTTAGAATGGAGATAGAGGATAGATCTATAGAGGTATATTGTGATGATGAGACAGAGTAAAGCTTTCAAGATAGTAATTTTTTTAATTTTTTTTGTTTCCCC
This sequence comes from Pleurodeles waltl, assembly GCF_031143425.1. Lineage (NCBI taxonomy): Eukaryota > Metazoa > Chordata > Amphibia > Caudata > Salamandridae > Pleurodeles > Pleurodeles waltl. The sequence goes on along the minus strand of NC_090437.1, from coordinate 337,414,057 downwards.
TCTTGTACAGTAACACTAAAGTAGAAAATATATAGATACATAATTACATATTAAGGGAATATATGTGTAAGGAATATAATATATTGAGATTTAAGTCATATCTTATCAACAGACTTGCAGTTTTGAAGCTAAATGTGTACTTTTATATCATTATTTATCTTTCCTATATTTGGGGTTATTGAATTCCATAGTTTGGCCACTTGAACAGGGAAAGATGTACCACCTATTGTCTTCTTCTTATATGGTGGTGTTTTGAGGCGGAGTGCCAATCTTGAGCAGAGGTTTCTTTTTTGAATGTATGACATAATTTGAATTATTGACATACTGGAAAGCACTGTGAGAACCTTGTACCACTTTCAGCTTTAGGACTCTTAGACGTGGCCATAAGGAACACCAACCCACAATCTGAACTCATCCAGACACCAGGAGGCAAATCAGTTCATAGTATGTACAATACAATAGTCATTGTTGCATGTCAATACCACTACAAAAGCATCATCAGGAAAAAGAAAATACTCTGCCAAGATTGGGAGCTTTAGTCTAGTTTTTGCTGCAACATGAAGGCAACTACACAGGTACTGTATTACTTTCAGTGCCAGATTACATAGTCATGGTGAAGAACTGTGGAGGGCAGAGAAGGGAATAGCTCAGAGTAAGTGACTGTCTCTTATCTGGCCTCCTCTTGACATTTTAAGTGAAAGGTTCATCTTACTGTGGTGACCCTCGCAGCTGTCAAACAGAACTCCTCTCCTTTGAGTCTTTTATGCTTTCACACTGTCACTTCATATTTAAGCTCATTTGTCAATTGTCTGCCGCAATGTTTATTTTTATTGTTGTTCCATATTGTGATGAATGCCTTGTGGAAGAGGCTTTCTTGTTCGAATTTGTTCAGGCAAATCAATAGAATGAAAACCTTGCCAGACAAGTCCTACTGGACACAAGGTACAAGGGTTGTTTCATTAAACGTATATTATCGTGTGGTGTTTCATCTATAAGATCTATTCTATGTTCTTTTTTGGAGCCACACTGCCGGCACTAGAGCTTTGAAGTTCTAGTTCTTAGATTTCATTAAGGTTAAATCTAATCTGCTCTTGTAGAGTTAATTCATGAATGTGAGGCTTGAGTGTGGATTTGTGGTTACTGAAGTGTCAATTAGAAGATCACAGTGGGGACTGGTCTTCAAAATTAGTGTTTTGATATGATTGCAGAAGTCCATTGGTATGTTGAAAAGACTTTAGGATTATCCTTAAAATGTTTTCTGAAGGTTTTTTTTGCATAATTTCTGAGCTGCATATTTGGGCTGGTTTTTGCGCTGATACTACTCTACATTGGGCTGAATTTGGGCTTGTACTTGGACAGCTTTGGGCTTCGGACGGGTCTCAAAATCTGGCAACACTGACTGTGGCCCTTTTGCCCAGTACCCGTTGCCAAGACATCCAGGCCAGCCTGCTTGCTGCCCAAGCAAACGACAGTTATAATGTCTTACGCTTGGCTGGAGCCCGCCACTGCTGCTCTCACACTGTCTTGTACTGCCATTTGGTGCCCCTGCAGCCTCTCTCATCAAGAGAGCTCATGCTGCTTGAGCTCTAGACGGTGGGTGCCGGAGAGGAGTGCCTGCCCCCTATGCCGCATGACTTGAGCCCCATCCGGACCGCGACCAGCGCTGCCTGGAGACTGGGAGAATTTGGTGGCTCTACAGCAGAACCTGATTGACGACAGGCAGCACGACCATACCTCTTGCTCACTCTCAAGACTGTATAGTATATCTTATATTTTAATTATTAAGTATTAGAGTGCTGCGATGCGTCATGATCATCACTGTGCCTGACCCCAGAGCCTGTTACGGCTACCTTCTTATGGGATTGGTTTAATTAAATAATTATTCCTTTGAGTTTTTGCTAGTTAGCAATTATCAATCTATTGCAGGCAGTCCATTACTATGCAGTATTGACATGGCTGTGCATGCTATGCTGCAGTCCAGACATGTGATTCTGAGGCACTTGGTAAGTAAGTAATGCTGGTGAAAATAATATTCCTGCTGAGAGAGGTCGGAGTTTTATCTAATGGCAGTTTTGACTCACCAGCACGGCTAGCCTTGAGGGTTAATTATCCTGCTGCAAACAGTGCGTGCCATGCATTTACCAGAGACCTGAATGTATTTTATGAGGATTATAGCAATGAGTAACTATTTTTGTCACAGAGATCCTTTTGTTACTTCTTGTGGCACTTTTGCCACACCACAGCACCAAGTGCTGAGGTGGAGGGGAGGTGGCAGTGATCAGGTGCTGTGTATATGCCAGCTGCAAAGAACCATGCAGATCACAGAACAGCATTCTTGTGTTGATAGCTCAGTGGGTTAAAGCTTTTGTCACAGAGATCCTTTTGTTAGAATGTGTGTAATTTCTGATATTTATCTGTTTTTATGGACTTCATTGCTTGCTTTGTCACTCTAAGTGTCACACATGTGGTCATTGAATGTCACTCATAAGCACACTAAAACGAAGAAAATGTCACACATAAACAATCTGAAACCTTGGCTGTGGCTCCACATTATGTTATTTTTTCTTGGCGGGTGGGGGGGATGTAAGCCTATGCTTGGGAGTACTTTCATTTTTTTTCCTGAAAATAACTTGAATGAAGCCAATGAAGGTATTGTAATCATAGATGCAATCTTATCGCAGCCTGAAAGCCTAGAGACACGCCCATTGCCCCGGAATTAAGCCCACTGTAACAGGGTGACAGTAATGGAGGCTCACACATGATAATATAAGGTTTGTGATTTATTGTATTAAGAGGGTAGTACAGTTATGTAAGTTCTATTCCTTGTTCTCTATTTCGTTCTTCTCTTTGTCCCTTTCTTCTCACGTGGTCTTCACTCTCTCTGTTTTCTTCTTCTTTCCCCAGATGGTGACTCAGGAGGAGCATGGACAGACAAACAACACAAGAGCGTTGATGGGTAGGTAAGTAGTACAGTGACAATTTTTATTTCTTTCTCTCCTTTTTTTCCTATTCTGTCTGGCTCTCCTCTCTTTCTTTCTCTTTCTTTTCTTGACTTTTTTTTTTTCTTTAATTTTCCTGTGTTCTGTCCACTTTCCCTTGTTTTCTAGGGTATCTCAATTTTGTAAGTGACGGGGGTCACTAGTTCAAGGATGGTGTAGGGGCCTTGCCAATGAGCCAGTAAATTGTTCTCGGTTGTAGGCAACAGTACTAATACTTTTTGTCCTACTGCTAAGGTGCGAGGTCTACTGGGTATATCGTAATAGGCTTTTTGTTTTTCCTGGGCTTCTTTTAAACACTTGTGTGCTTCTTCCCACACAGTGTGTACGTTTTCTTTTAGATCCTTACTGTAAGTTAATACATCTTTGATTTCATGCTCGGTCTCTTCCCATTGCTCTGCTAACATATCTAGTAATGTTCAGGGTAGCCTGCCAAAGAGAAGCTCAAAGGGGCTGTATCCCGTGGATGACTGCACATGGGTTTTTAGGGGATATAAAACTAGGGGTAATTTTTTTCCCAGTTCTTCCTCAAGTCATTAATGAGTTTTTGCAGGAGGTTCTTGATTGTTTTATTATAACGCTCAACCAGACTATCAGTTTCTGGATGGTAGACTGATGTCCTGATCTGTTGTATGGCCAGTACCTGGCAGACCTCTGACATCAATCGAGACATAAATGGAGTCCCTTGGTCTGTAAGAATCTCTTTGGGAAACCCCACTCTAAAGAAAAACTCTATCATAACCTGTGCTATAGTCTTTGTGGTCATACTAGCTAATGGAATGGCCTCATGATACCGGGTGGCGTAGTCCAATGATACTAACAGGTATTGATGTCCCCTTACTGATGGTGTTAAGGGACCTACAAAATCCATACCGACTCTTGTGAATGGGACTTCGATTACGGGAAGAGGATGGAGTGGGACTTTGCAATTGGGGGATGGGTTAATCAGTTGGCATTTAGGACATGTCTGACAATGCTTCCTAATGTCTCCATATACCCCTGGCCAATAGAACCTTTTTGTAATAGACTCTTCTGTTTTTTCCCGACCAAGATGTCCCTCACCATTATCCCCATGAGCTAAGTGGAGCACTTGTTCCCGATAGGCCTGACGTATTACCAACTGTGGTTCCCGGTTAGAGGAGTTGGAACAGATTCTATACAATAAATCATTGGTGACTCGAAAAGTTTGACTTACCGAATGGGTATCAGAGGATAAGGCTATCTGCCAGGCATTCTTCAGGGTTGGGTCTTCTCTTGGTGACTGTCGGAATTGACCAGCAATGGACATTACGGTTTTCGGAAATTCTAGCGACGTTTCACAGGTTTTAGTAGGGTTATTCTGATACAGTCGCTTGTTTTCTCGTTTTTGAGACTACGTGAGTTTCTTTTTGGGGTTGGTTTCTTCTATGCTGGAGCATACAAAGGGAGCCTCCCTCCGCCAGGCCTCTAGAAGGTTATTCTGATTTAATGTGTCTAGTAGTTCGGGAAATGCTTCATAGTCCGTCCCTACTATGAGATCTTCCCCTAAATTAGGAATCACACCAACTGAGATACGCTCTTCCTGTCCCCTCCAGTTGATCTGTATAGAGGCTACTGGGTAGGTTTTATGGTCTCCATGAACACAAGTGATTAACACTTGGGATTTCCGGTCCCATTGATCTGGTCGCACATATCTTTGATTCATTACGCTTTGGCTACAGCCAGAGTCAATAAGTATGAGCCTTTTTTCTTTATTCACCAGCATTGTGGTGGTATATCTTGCCATGGTTTGTCCCAACCATAAAACCTGTCCTTTCGCCATTCCTATCTCCATTGGTTCTTCCTGCTTCTTTTTATGAGGACAGTGTCGTGCGATGTGCCCTCAGTCGGCACAATGAAAACATTGGGGCCCCAGTGTGTATTCTTTAGATGGTACACAAGAGGTACTGGGTTTTTCCATGCTAGGACCTGGTACCGATTTAGAGAGAGGGGGTTTAGGGTTAGGACCCCTAGGGGAGATGGGTATAGTTTTCGTAAGGGAGCTTCGGAATTCCGGGGCTTGGTGAAAGGCGCATGCTAGGTCAATAGCAGTAGTATTAGTGAGCTTTGGATGTTGCCGGATCCAGTTCCTTGTGGACAGGGGAAGAGCGTCTACATACTGCTCTAGTACCACAGTTTCAAACATATCGTCTTTGGAGGTCTCTGTGGGATTTAACCATTTCCCAGCAGCATGATGCACTCTATAATAGAGGGTGCGGGGATTCTCTTGGGGAACCCACTTGATTTGTCGGAACTTAACCCGATAGCCCTCTTGGTCCAGTCCAACCCTCTCAAGAATGGCTTTCTTGATCTTGGTATAGGGTGTTACACCCCCGGGGTTTACTGCCTGATAAGCAGCCTGTAGATTACTAGTTAGTAAAGGCGCAATGTATTGGCCCCATCTATCTGTTGGCCAGTTGGCAGAACTAGCAACCTGCTCGAAATTTGTAAAGAAAGAGTCCGGCTCTTCATTTTCCTGGTATTTTTGCAGGACACCACTGGGAACATTGGGGTGTACACTACTGCTTGCTATAGTCTCTGTCAATTTCTCGAGAGCTGTCTCATGAACCAACTGATTATTGGCGATAGTCATCCCCTGACTCTTTAACGCTGTTTGGAGTGCTTCCCTCTCTTCCTTGGCCTCTTTGAGCTGTGCCTCCCAAACTAGTTGTAGATGTCTCTGTCCGTTCCGCTAGTTGGGCGATCATGTCTGCTAATGTAGGTTTTTCCTCCATTCTCTGTTTTATCGAAGTAGCCTATATAATCCCACTTCTGACACCACTGTAACAGGGTGACAGTAATGGAGGCTCACACATGATAATATACGGGTTGTGATTTATTGTATTAAGAGGGTAATACAGTTCTGTAAGTTCCATTCCTTGTTCTTTATTTCGTTCTTCTCTTTATCCCTTTCTTCTCACGTGATCTTCACTCACTCTGTTTTCTTCTTCTTTCCCCAGATGGTGACTCAGGAGGAGCATGGAAAGACAAACAACACAAGAGCGTTGGTGGGTAGGTAAGTAGTACAGTGACAATTTGTATTTCTTTCTCTCCTTTTTTTCTTATTCTGTCTGGCTCTCCTTCTTTCTCTTTCTTTTCTTTTCTCTTTTCTTAACTTTTTTTCTTTTGTTTTCCTGTGTTCTGTCCTCTTTCACAGGTTTTCTCTTTTTCCTATCTGGTTAACTTTTTGATGTCTCTGGCTGGAAGTTCTTTCTCTCTCTCTCTCTTTTTTATTTGTTTCTCTCTCTTTTGGGTATCTTTTCCTCCCAATTTTGTATTCTACTGGCTCTTATCATCTAACCATAAAAAGCCTTGACTCCCGTGAGTATCAGATAAAAAATAAACAAACCATATCTGGGTGGAAACTGAATTATTAGTATAAAAAGGAAAGTTATTCAGCCCCCCAAAACAAAAAAAATAGACAAGCAAACAAAATATCGATGAATAACACAAGTTCCTTTTTTAAACAAAAAGGAAAAAAAAACTCTCCTCTCCTCTCTCACCTCACGTCCCCTTCCCCCCCTTCTCTCTTCTCATTAGATCATTATCTGGCTAGGCCACGCTCTTCCTGGAGGGTGGCCAGTCGGTAGACTTCGCCTCCTCCTGTTCGTCCCACCGGGCGTCAGGAAGTCTTCTCGTGGTGGTCTCTTCCGGCATCTGGGATCCTGCATGGCCTTCTCTCTGCTGTTCCGTTGCAGCTGGATCACTGTCAGCGGACCCCGAGGAATCCATCTCTCCCTCCGAAGAGTACGCGATGGGTTTACAAACCCCTCCCACGTCCTAGCCCGCATCCTCTTTGGCCACCAGGAGATTCCCTTCCGGATCACTCGCTTTTGATCGGGAAATGCTCCCGGGGCAGTGATGGGCTGTATCCGTAATGATCGGCCCGGCACACCCACCAATCTAAGATCACACCCACATAGAACTAGTGTCTAATTTTGTACAAATCCGTCCCACAGGCCGAAGAAGTAGAAGCCATCAGCGCCCCATTCCGTGGCTCTTCGGCTAGCCGTCCAATTAGGCCCACCTCCTCTTAAACGTGCTGTCGTCTCAAAGTCAGTGTTGTTTACTTAGTAGTAACTGTAGTCTAAATTCTATAGCACGTACTGTGCCTGACAAGGCATTGAAGTGTTTTTTCGGTGGACAGTAAAACCCTGGGTTGGTGGCAGACTTGTTAGCGGCTAAGACAGACTGGGGCAGACGTGAAACCGAGGAGGCATGTACTGTAACAAAGTGAACTGTAACAAAACTAGATGAGGAAATGTGGAGAAAAGATGTGGCATAACAGCCAGAGCTGCTGACTATAGGGAAGCAGGTTTGAGTCTTGGCGTCAACATCCTGTGATTTTGGGCAAATCACATAATCTCCCTGTGCCCACAAAATTAATTTGTCCTTGTTTCATGTAACTGGTGCTCATGTGAAATGCTCCAATGCCTTCTTGTTGAGTTCGTGCTATATAAACGTGATAAAAATAACGGCGAAACAACAGTAGTCCTGCGGCGCTCCTAACCGCTGCAGCAGTACACAGATTGCTCCTGCATGACAAGGAACCTTTTGAGAGGAAAATGGTGACAAGAATGAAGTTAAAGGCTCATTGACTTTTCTTCCTTATAAAGGCACCCAGGCAGTAAGTGAGAGTCGCACATCACAGTCTCTGCAGAGGGAACTGTAGGGAGATTTCCTCACTGTGAGAGACTGTCAGAAAAGCATAAATGTCAATAGACCTGATTCAGGCAAGAGACTCCCGATTTTTTAAGCCAAAAAATGGCCTAATTTTGTCTCTCTCCCACCTGAAAATGTCTCTACTTCAAAAGAAGGCCATAGATAAAATACATTCTACCAACTGTTTTTTTTAGAATCTCTCTCTTTCCTCTTCTAAAATATTGACAGCAGCTGCTAAAAGCCATTCAAAGCCCATGGAGTATGAGACGGGCTGCTGAATAATGCAGGTAACATAACAAAGTGGAGACAAATTATCCCAGGAGGGTTCCTGCTGGGCAAGCCGAGATTATGCTTATTAACCAGATTTATTATCTTACCAGCTCATGCAGTGACCTCCAGTTTATTACAGATACCTTTAACAGTTATAATCAGCTTGGCCCTGGCCCTAGCACCGGCTCAAAATCTCGACGTTTGCACTCCAGCTTCTACTGAATCACCAACTGGTGGGAAAACAACCGGGCAGGATTTTGAACAAGTCATTGCACCAGCACTTCACACAACTAGAAACTTATTTTGATGATATAATCCTGCAGTGGTTCCCAAACTGTGAGCTTGGTGTGCAGCGCCCCTGTCTAGTTTTCACGGCGCACCAGTGTGCTGCACCACACAAATTGGGAACCACTGGTATAGATGCCTCCAGCCCTCCTACCATCAATAAAAAAGAGGTATGTACTGGATGTGTCACAACACTTTAAAAAACCATTAGCCATGGTGTAGAGCATCCCAGTTGCTGTGCAACATGGCTAAAACATTGACAAAGCCAATAAGTTGTGTAGAAGGGTGGAAGGCGTGGAAGTAATACAACCCAGGGCAGTAGGAGGGAGAAGCAACACTATGTGAGCAAGCAACAGTGCTTGGTGGGAGTGAGTAATGTACCACTTTTTCCTTGAACTTCAATCTAAAGCTCTACTAATAAACCAGGAACTGTGTTAATCCTTTAAGGATTTTGTTGCTCCACAACTGGACTTGATGAACATGTAATTCAAATATCAAATAACATTCAGAATTAAATGTAAAGCATATTAGGCTTCACACAGTGACATAACAAAACGTGAGGGGGTCCCCCTGCAAAGTACCTGAAGAGAGCCCACTCCCACCTGGATCCAGTCAGAAGCCCGCTGCCTGTGCACAGTGTACTGTGCTGAGGGGGCCCTTCTGCACCACAGGGGATGTGGGATTCTTTGTTATGTCACTGGCTTCACAATAAATACTTACAAGTATTACAATAGAAACCATGAAGGTTTATTGAAAGCTTAACTGATTACAAAAAAACAAATAAATGGAAAAAAGTCAGTCAGTTAGTCATTTGTCATATGAAAGCATGAAGCTTAGAATAGCATACAAAGCATTAAGTACCCGAACAGACTATATGCAGGTCAGTAAATAATTCAGGAACCAGAGATCAGACCGTGTGTCACCTTCTAAAGATCGGAGGAAAGTGAACCTAACACTCACTGGGTAAAGCTTTTTTTACGGTAAAATACAATAAGGCGTGTACATTTGGTGTGACCTTGCAGAGGTCCACAAATCCCACCCAGTTAAGTTAAAGAACGAACAATACAGTTTAAAACTCACATTGTCAGCACTGTCCCATAGATTCATATATTACAGTTCCCATTTCTGGTGCTCCTATGACACTTTATAGTTAGATAAAATTTAGGTACAGTCAAGGCTAAGTTCTCATGAAAATCACATTGTGGTCCCAATGGATGAGACCTTGGGAAAACATTCACTTTGCAAACAGAGCATGAGCATGAAGCTCGAGAATAAAGCATCATGTTAATGAGAATGACATTGTATTTCCAATATTATTTACAGATTACCAATCGTGCTGAGCGCATGGTAGGGAAAGGACAGAGAATTGACTATGTGCAAACGATGGCTGCTGACTACAACAATCATGTTGAAATCAAGCTTATATTATCAATGTTAAATAAACAGTTGCTGAGTAAAATATCTTAATTCATCAGGTTACTCACACTCACTGGTTAATATAGTTGTACATTTTCCTTAAAATAACCTTACCAGGGGTAAGCAACAGCAGTGTTAGCAAAACAGTGTAGGATGGGAGAGCGCAAGCAACAACGTGGGGGGACAAGCAACAATAACCTCCCTTGGGACATATTTGCTTTGCCAGTGGTTTTTAGTGATGCTGTACACTATGAGTACTCTCATACATTTTCACAGGGGCCAAAATATGATCTGTGGTCGAGAGTCACATTGATGCCAGGAGGGTGGAAGCTCAGATTTCCAGCAGTTCAGTGTTGGGGGGAACCGTACTTGCAGTTTGTTGCATCACGTGTTTCGTGAGGGCAATGGCAAGATCAATACATTTAGAGCTTGCTTTGTCTGTTTTTGGATGGGACATCAGTCCTAGTAGGCGTGCTTTTGGAGTATTAATGCAGGCTTCGAAAAATCATAAAAATGCTACCAGACCTGCAGGTCAAGTGACTGAAATAATCTACTTAACCTAATTGTAATGCACATGACCTATAAACTAGTCTCAAATTGTGTGATCCTAGACAAATATTTTATTTCAACAGGTTGCCTTTTTCCTCATTATCAATGTAATGGGATTTAGGTTTCAGTGGATGTCACAGTTGTGACAGAGTAACTCGTTCGCCAATATCTAAATCAGCCCCTAGATGTTTGGTCCATGTATAATACAAATATAGCCCACTTAATTGGTACAAATGAGCCCTGGCTTGTCTCTCTGCTCGCTAACAGCATTGTCATAGGGTGGAGGTAGGAATGTTTCTCAGTTCATGTTTAAAAACTCCCACTGTTAATAAATGTATGACTAAAGCATGATGTGGTAGTACACTGTCATTTAGAGACAGTACATTGCCAGCCATGCAGTTTTACTGACAAAACTATATAGCTTTGAAACGATATTTTGGAAATCGGGTTTCAGCAAATATTTATCATTTGCACATCACCACGTAAAGTGTTCTGACTTATATTGGTCCTATTAAAACCTTTGCTTCAATCACTCTTCAAAATTTTTAAAAAAGCATTCTTTCCCTCTACTGAAATATATTTTGAAATATCTGTACAGTTCATTTACAAGTTAGTTAGATGTGTTAGAAAAATAATGACATCCAATAGCTTTTCATTTCACACATCATGACTGTCAGAGAGTTCGCTTTACTTTTTTGCAAAGTTAGATGAATTTGTAAACATGATCTCCAGGGAGAGGAGTAATTTGTAAGAAGACATAAGCTGACATCTGACCTGTGCTCTGTCTTTGAACGTGGAGCAAATGTAACACATTTTAAAGGCATCTTTGTGGTTCATTGATTTTCTGATTTAAAAGACCACTTATTCTTTGTCTGCTAGAGTCTCCCGCCAGACCAAGCCAGTAATCCCTAAAAATAGTTCACCCTGATAAAATCTGACACGCCATAGTGAGTAGATTTCTCAAGGCCTGATTAATATGATATCTACCTGTCAGCCGCGTGGCCAGTTTGCACACTTTGCACATGAAGGGCTGGAGTGCGACACACTGCCACGTCATATGAAAGAAGTCTGCCAGGTCTTCACCACACCTAGGGCATTTGTGGGAGGCAGTATCAAAAAATCAGTGCAGTCTGACTGGAGTGAGGTACATGTGGTGCATGCATTTAAACTGTGATAACTTAAGGTATGCATTTCTCAAGACTTTAGAGGTGTGGCTAAGAATTACAGGCCAATGTTTGACAGAGACTTTGATCTAGAGGTTCTGACCCGATTGAAACTTAAGTTCTGTCAGAGGACGTCCCAGACCCTGCTGAAGCACACAATATACATTTGTAACCTTGTGGCATTTAGAGCTCCATGTCAGGAGTGTGTGCAGTTCCATGTCCGTCTCAGGTTCAGTGTCAGGATCTCCCCAAGTTTTGCCAAGAGCTCAGTGGAGTACCGCATTCATCTAAAATTGTCCTGCTGCAAAGTCATTAAGCTATGCAAGTCAAGAGATTGCTCTGTAGTCATGATGGAGGCAGAAATCCAATGCGGTCTGCTAGCAGGCACCCCATACTTCTCAAAGCATGGCGGATACCAGAGTGGAAGATCTGGTGAGTATGAAGTCCTGCCTCATGACTGGAGCCATTTAATGCATGCATGTTAGCTCCTCTGGATTCATTGAGGTGCTCACAATGACATCATGTGCACTTCTAGCGGTTGCCCATTTGATATTTATGTCCCTGGCAGAATAAACTGGGCCAAGAGAGAGTGCTGAAAGTTGCTCCACATAGTCTGTGGCCCCACACCTGGAAGCCCTTGCTATTCGAAACAAGGACAGTGAACTTGAGGATGTGCTGAAGTCTGCAGTAAAATAGTTAATTTAATTAGGATTCACCCCAAAAGAGTGCACCTTTTTGCCATTTTAAGAAAGGAAATGGGAGCTGAACATAATGGCTTGCAGCTTCACACAGACGTCAGGTGGTTATCCCAGGGGAAAGTATTGAATTGCATTTTTTAATTACAAAATTAAGTTTGGCAATTTCTTCTGGATTTGGAACCCCGAAAAGTAGAATTATGTAATCCCTGGTGGTTTGTGATTTTAGCATACTTTGCTGACACCTTTGAGAAATTAAATTCTCTGAATATTTCTTTGCAAGGACCTGAAATCACTTCTTTCATGATAAATCCAAAAATATCTGCATTCAAGAAGAAGCTTAAGTTAGGGAGAAGAAGAATTGAAGCTAATCTCTTTGAGCCATTCCCATGTCCTGAGGGTGGCAGGAGCAAGGTACAACTGCAGATTTACTGTCTCTGTTGGGGAAAACAGACACACCCGTCACGTTAATTTTGAAAGTGTTTTTATCTATATCAAGTGAAATATGTTTTATTTAGAAAATAAAATAAAGCAACAATGTAAAATGTTGGGATACGTTTTTTTGGAAACTTGACTTGAACTGTGTAATAAGCTTCTTTGATCTAACCATAGGCACTCACAAAGCTTCAGTTTGCTAAACACTCTAATTATGTTTAATATTATTTGCCCAATATTGCCAGATATGATGTGGAATATGCAAGTGGTGATTGCTCTCAATGACCAGTGTCCAGAATGTTTCCTTAGGTGGTGGTGGGAGGACCCAACGACTAAATAAATTTTGCTTTGGGGGGAGGGGCTTGACAAAAAAGAATATGAAGACCACTGCCTTAGGTTAACCTGTGTTCCACCTCTGGTAGCTTGGCTAGGCTTAACTTAGGAGGCAATGTGTAAGGTATTTGTCCAACACCTCAAACAGTAAATACACCACATAAAAAGATATCACACCTGGTTAGAAACATAGAACTTAACTTAATAAATAAAAAAAGACCAGAACAACAAAAACACAATAAGTAGAACTTGAGATATGAATTTTTAAAGAATAAACTGCGAAATATTGCTTAGAAACAAGAAGCTCTAACCAAGGATATCTCTAGTCGTGCCAGACTGGAACAAAGTCAAAAGTTCAGACCGACTGCGATTAAGCGTGGGCTGGCTATACAGACCCAGTAAGGCCCACTGAACAAAAAAATACCGTAATCCTGGTTGCGTGGACATCAAGGATGCTGAAGCGATGCGTCAGTGTCGATGCCCGCAGTGGAGGTGATGTTTTGTTCCTTTACATGCTGTAGCAAAGATGCGTTGATTTTCTCCACGCAACAACAGCAATGCGTTGGGTCCAAACTCACAGCTGGCAGAATCTAGGTGTTGTAGCAGACAAGTTAGAAGTCTTTTGTGCCCCTGAGACTTAAAAAAACAGGAGGCAAGCCCTTGGAGTCACTTTGGTTCTTTGTCGGAGAAATACAGGTCCAGGCCTTGTCACTACCAGCCAAGAAGGGCGGCATGTCAGCAGAGCAAGAGTACAGCAGAGTGGTAGTCCTGGTAGCAGCACAGCAGTCCTTTTTCCTGGCAGAGTATCCAGAAGTCCAGAGGTGTACTGTGGTGATGGTGTCTGAGGTCCAGTACTTATACCCAGTTGTGCCTTTGAAGTGCACAGAGTGCCTGTCCTTCGTGCCCTGACTCCAGACTCACTGCAGCCTATTCAGGTATATCAGCTTCTCCCTCCGATGGCCTCCCTCCCTAACCAGGAAGGCCCGTCACTCACACCTAAGCGCTATTTGTGTGTGACTTTCTAGAGGGAGTGCACAGAACCCAGCTGTCACCCACCCCAGAAGTGTATTCAGAGACATTCAGAAGGCACCAAACGGTCAAATTAAGAAAATGTCACCTTTCTAAAACTGGTATTTTCAGCATTACAATTTAAAATCCGAATTTAACCTAAGTTGTGATTTTAAATTGTGATCCAAAAGACACCAAACTTGGTGGTCCCATCTCTTCTGAATTAGGAATTACACTTATAAACTGCAATAAAGTAACCCCAATGGTATCCTATGGGGGAGCTAGGCCTTGCAGTAGTAAAAAACAAATTTAAGAGTTTTTCACTATTAGGACATGTAAAACTTAATAGGACGTGGCCTACTTTTTAGTACATTGCACCCTGCTCTTGGGATGTCCGGGCCTACCTTAGCATAGCTGGCAAGTTTTCAGCTTGCACATGTGTGACACTTACATGTTTTTAGTGTACTTATGCGTAACATTTAAATGCCTCAGTCTCAGACACACAAGGCAGCCAAAGTAGGCAGGAGAGTTGTGACGGCTGCAGAGCCTGGATCTCTCGGGAGGTGACTGGGTGCATCACAGTGCTCAAACCTTTGCTGTTCTTGAGTGTGAGTGGTGCCACCACCTTATGCCAGCCATGGATGGCTCAGCTGCACTTTGTTCACATAAACAGCTTTAGCTAGCCACCCAGCACAGCACACACACATGGCAATGTGGCAGTAAAATAACAAAGTAACAGCTACATCCACCTTTTGAGCCCTAGCTGACCGTACCCATGGCAACCTCACCTCTAGTCGACCACTGGCTGAGGATCTTCACTGCAGGGTGGCAGGCTCCAATACCATCGAGCAGAGTGCCTTAAGCAATAAGGGACAGAAAAGAGAAGCTTGATTTGAGTGACTTTACATTTCAGTGCAGTGATGTGGACACAAACACTGAAATGCATTAAATTAACCCTTGATGTGTGGCACCTGGCAGGGCTGCCTTAGGGATGGCTTATATATACTTAAAAGGACGGATTGGGCCTGGCACGAGGTTTAACTTGCCAGGTCGACATGGCAGTTTAAAACTGCGGCCATAGGCTCCTGCAATGGCATGCCTGAGACATGGGGCTACTTAAGTGGGTGGCACAATCAGTGCTGCAGGCCCACTGGTAGCATTTCATTTACAGTCCCTGGGCACATGTTCATAAACTAACAGATACAACAAACTATGTGAACCATGCCGAACACACAGGTAATTGTAACAGATACACCAAACTGTGTGAACCGTGCCGAACACACAGGTAATTGAAAATTCCAATTTAAGGAGCAATTTATTGACTTCTGCGATCTGCATTATCATAGTGACGGTCTTGCTCAGGGCAGGAGAGGGAACAATAGACTTTCCATAGTTGGTCTACCCACGTGAAAGTTGAGCTGCAAAGTCTTAAATATTATTTTCTTATCTCATTGGAAAAGAATGCAGGCACTACCTAGGTACTTTCACCCTGACCAGCCCCCAGCGCCGTCAGCAATAGTAGACATTGGTCAGAGTAAGTCTTTCCCAAGTATTCTACATCGTACACAGGACCAGTAAAGTGTGAGAGGTCAAAACCATGTTCATTTTCGAGTACAATGCATGAAGTGCAGAGTAATAGGAGTACTCCCTGTAGGACAGATGAGATTTCCTCCATGCATTGGACAAGCCCCATTTGCTTATTCAGCTGCTCAGATCCACCGCAGACCTGTGTGCTTAGGTACAGTGTAAGGGAGGATATGCCTTGTCTATTAACGAGTGCAGTACGCAGTTAAAGTCTCCACCCACAAGCATGGGATTTTGGAGGGCATCCACCATGAAGCCATCGAGTGCCAGCAAGTGTGCGCTTTGACCCGAGATGGGAGAATGAAGCCCCAGCAGGTGAATCTGCACCTTGTCGAACATGCCTAATAAATATACAAACTGGCCTTTGGGATCAACCCTTTGTGCCTCTGGCTAGAATGGAATTTTGGGCGAACACATATCAGGACCCCCTGGAGTAAGCAGAGAATGTGGTAGAGAAGGGCTGGCCTCTCCAGCGAGCCTGCAATTTTTACCCTTCTGGCTTTGTGAGGTGTGTTTCCTATAGTATTGCAATGTGCACACTACATCTCTTCAAATAGGTATGGATGTGGTGGGTTTTCATTGCCAGACCCAATCCATTGATATTCCATGTGAGGAAGTTATAGGTGTTAGCGTAATAGGTATACAGGTGTAGTGAAAATATTTGATTCACCCTCATGTTGCACTCGCGCACCGTTCCCAGTATTTCTTGGTTAACATGAGAAGCTTGGTTCTGATACACAGTTGAATGTCCCCTTGTGCTGGGGAGTGTGCATAATATCTCAAAAGCATAACTTGAAACAGCAGCAACTTACCCAACAATAACTCCCTGCCCTTATCTGGGTTAAGAACCATACCTGACCTATCATAAGGCAGCCCTAAGAACACAGGCTGAGAAGTAAGAAAGAAAAGGACAATTTAAGACCAATTAACTATATAGATTCTAGAGAAAGGCACAACTAGGGAGTAGAAAATCATCAGGAAGGAAAGGAGACCACTGATTGATACTAGCGATAGGAGTGGAAGAGAGGGGTTGCAGCTCATTGGCAGCTTAAGGACGGTGGATCCCCTTATCCAGGAGTGTCATACTAGGTCACATTTGCGCTGTAGTGCCACTTGTCACTTTGCAGGGAAGAGAACACAGTGCACTACAGTTGAGTCTAGTCACAATCACAATGTTTGATCCCACACCTCCTTGTGAAGCATTACCTGCCTCCAGGGATGAGCGATGCGAGGTGGATGCTGCACTGGTTAGGTCAACTCATCGATAGTCTGCAGGGTGACCTTAGTGCGTGTGGAGCTCTCATCAGGGGAACTAAGGTGCAGGCCCGAACCTCATTGTGGCCGGATGAATCAAAAATGAAGTGTTCACCCCTGTCACAGATGGCTGCTGCTCCACACAGCACCAATCTCCACACTTGTTCTGCCTGTATCTTATCTGCTGTCTATGATGTTTGACTGGTGAGAGCCCGGCACATGTGAAACAGTGATATCACAACCATCTTCTGGGTGCCACTTCCTGGGAAACGTTGCCATGAATCTTCACCCAGTGCCAGGTCACCTGGGGGCCTGTGAAGAAGGTCTAATTCCCATATGCTATCCTCAACCTGCTGGGGAAGAGCAAAGCATATTTTACTCCCATGTCTCACAATGAAGGAGGCTTGGCGCTGCTGAGCAGGACTACCAAGGTATAATCCAGAAATATGACGACCTTTCTGTCTCCCACCACAAAGTGCCCGGCGTCTCTGGCAAGCTTCAGGATGATGTCTGGGTCTTTGAAACGCAGGAGCTTGCCCACCACATGCCTGGGGCACACACCAGGTGGTGGCAGCTGGGCCGAAACACACCAAAACTGAAAATAACGGGGACTGTCCCCAGGTCAACACCTTAGTGGTTAGCCATTCCTCCAGAAAGGCCACCATATTCTGTTTTACCCATGCACTCTGGTAGCCCCATCAGTTGAATATTGCTCTTCTGCATTCTCCGATCTTCCCTGCAGGAAGTGGAGGTGGTCCACCAGATCCTGCACCCTGCAATGGAGGTTGTTGATCTGCAGCTGCAGCTTCTGCGAGGATGATTCCATCTGAATGACTCTCTCTTTGAGCTTTTTCTGGTCTTTTCTGGGGAGACCCATGTCTGTTGCAACAACATCTATCTTGGATTCAAGAGAGGTGTAGGTGGAGTTGGACGCCTCTGATTCAACTCCAGTTTATTTGAACAGTCCTCTCCGAGGAACAGTGTAGGGGCCAATCCAGACATTCAAGAGGCAGTGCACTCTGGGCCAGGGCTGCTGTCGGGATGCAGAGGAGGTACACCTGGTGGACTGACCATTCTAGACTTCACCATCTGAACCGTACCCAATGAAAATCATGGATAAAGTTTGTGGTCAGCAAGTAGTGTGCCCCCAAATTTGACAGGAGGTGTTCCTTGCCTCCAGGCTCCAACAACAGAGGTACTGCTGGCCTCTTTCCAGTCTGCGTTCATCTTGCTGGCCAGCCTGCTTACCACTCCAACCACTCCCTGATGGTGACTGGTCATGGCAGCACAAGCAGCTGGCCAACACCTACCTGCTGAAGCCCACCACACAGTCCGATGGGCAAAATTGGCAGCAGCACATCGACCTGTTGTTAGTCCTAGGCTCGGAGGCACTCAGCACAGCCAGCTTTTCCACATCATCCTATCCGCAGGCCTATACATATCTGTTCAGTCACCAGAACCAGGGCACAAAAACAAGCAGATAGCAAGCGCCTCTACAGTCACCCCACAGTATCACGGCCTCCCACCTGGCAGGGAGCAGGAAAACAGCAGTCTGAAATGTAGGTGTTACCTCAGTGTCAGGGGCCTGGAGGAGACACACAGAGGTCCGGCCCCTCCCCCAGCACCCATCGGCGTATCCCAGCTAAAGTTCTAGGCTCTTTCCCATTGTTGAGTGGTGGCTTGCCTGTGTTGTTTTGGAAGCAGAGGTTCAGTCTCCAGGAGGGGGAGGATGGCAGTAGGCACAAGGAGTCTGTTAAGTAATTTGCACCCTCAATCAGGCCCACTGTGAGAACAAAGCATGGTCAGAGGGGCTTGGTTCACCCCCTGCATGCAGGCAGCAAACTGTCTACCCTGAAAGTAGCCTCAACAGTCACCACATTAGGGCCTCAGTAGGTAGCGCAGATCGTTGCCACCCACTGCTCGGCCCAGTCGGCAGGCAAGAATCCAGCCCACCGTGCGCACGAGCAGCAACAATGAGTTGGCTCCAGTGGGTCCGCCACCCTCTGCTAGCCAGAGCAGGTCCCTTCCATAGCCGTGAGTGCACTCAGGCACTCACAGCAGGTGTGGAGCTGAAAGGAGAGTGTGCTGTGGCCACCTCACGTCGGTGATGCCATCTCGGGCTGTGCAGCCATCAAGTCCATCAAGACTGTTCTGCACAGGACGGATCACTGACAGTGTATCAGTAAAACAATATTGTGTGGACAGAACATCATGTCAAAAATAGAGAGAACCAAAACATTGAGTAGATAAGTATAGATTTACTATTCTTGACTCAACATCTATGTACATTGAAGGTATATATATATATATATATATATATATATATATATATATATATATATATACACACACACATTTCCCTTATTGCTTTTGATTATATCATTGTGTATTTTTAGAGTCTTGTGAAAAGGTCTCTGAATGTTTTATTGAGATGTTAATTACAGATGACTACATAGAAATCTGCATATATGCTTCTTTGATGAAGACTAATCTTTTTCAGCACTTGTGTGTTAACACTTAATGCAGTTGTAAAAGCTGCAAAATACATGCCAAATGTTTAAGCAAATGCTATTTAAATTACAGTACACTGCTCCCTTCAAGACCTGTGTAGAAACAGGATCGTTAAAAAGAAGGGTCCCAACAAGGGGCTCATGAGTGAATGACATTGTGCAATCTTATGCTATGTGGATTTGTAGAGCGCGGCTAATCACTTGCGAGGGTATCCAGGCATGCCGCAGGGGAAGGATATCATGCCTGTTTTGCCTGGATCAGCCCTGTCTCGAGGCTCCTTTGGAAGTCCAGGAAGGAGGGGGAGGTTCTGAGGTTTTGCAGGAGTGTGTTCCAGGTCTTGGCTGTGAGGTATGAGAAGGAGAATCATCCGCTTTTGGCCTTAACGAAGCGTGGGGGTGTGCTGTTGCCTGGGATACAGATCAAAGGTGCCTGGTGTATTGGTAGAAGCTGAGGCGGTGGTTGAGGTACTCTGGGCCAGTATTGTAGAGTGCTTTGTAGGTGTGGGCGAGTTGCTTTAACTTACACCTTTTTCTGGACTGGGAGTTAGTGGAGAATGTTGCGGTGTAAAGAGATGTGGTTATTTCGCAGGATGTTATGGATATTTCTGGCGTTGCATTGTGGGTGGATTGGAGTCGGCATAGAACATGTGCTGGGATTCCAAAGTAGAAAGCGTTTCCGTAGTCAGGTCTACTTATGATTAGAGCCTGGGTGACTGTTCATCTGGTGTTAAGTGGAATCCACTTGAAAACCTTGCGTAGCATTCACAAGATGTGGAAGCATGATGAAGCGACTGTGCTGATCTGTCTGCTCATGGAGAGTTTGGAGTCTAGCATGATCCTTAGGTTCTTCTCATGGTCCGTAGGGATGGAGCCAAGTTCGGAGGGCCACCAAGCGGCGTCCCAGGGAAGTGGTTGTTGCCAAAGTTAAGGACTTTGGTTTTGTCTGTGTTGAGCTGGAGACAGTTGTTTTTAACCCAAGCAGCGACGTTGCTCATGCAGTTGGCGAAGTTTACTTTGGTGGGGCTGGTAGATTAGGTAAGAGAGAGAATCAGCTGTGTGTTGTCGGCTTAAAATGCTATGTTGATGCCGTGGGTTCTGACAATGTCCACGAGGGGCATCATGTAGACGTTGAAGAGTGTTGGGCTGAGTGACAATCTTTGAGGGACTCCTCAGCTAAGTTTCGTGGGTACAGAGGTGTAGTGGGGAGTCTAACATATTGAGTTCTGTCTGTGAGGAAGAAGGATATCCACTTAAGAGCCAGTCCACAGATTCCCAAGTGCTAAAGCTTTCTGATGAGCGAGTTGTGCGAGACCATACTGAATGCTGCGGAGAGGTCAAGGAGGATGAATGCAACTGCTTCTCCTCAGTCTAGGATGCTTCTGTGTTTACATTTTTTAAAATTGGTTTTATGCATATATCCGATCTCAGCAGATTTATCATCTCAAATCCCTTAATCGTATAACAGTGTAGTTATTGTAATCATCCGTTTCTGTCACATCAGGCTAACCTTCTACCAAACAATATAGAATCAAAGAAACACAGAGGGAAGACAGTTTATAGGATTAGGCGCTCACACGAAATCACCAAGTTATTTTATGAATAGAACAGGCAAGGGCACGGTGCTCCTGGCGGGAGGATCCTCCCACCCCTCCAAAGTTTTTCCAAAGAAAAACAAGACATAAACAACAAATGTCAAGGCACTCGTGTATCAATACAGAGTCAAAAGTCCATATCCGTGTACGGTAAGGTCCTCTTTACATAGTCAAATACAACATTGGCCTGGGAGGTGTTAGCATGAATCTAATTTATTCTTGAAGTCTGATAACAGAAAACAGCCAATAGAGTTCAATACCGAAATAATCAATGTCTTTTTTAGCCCATTGAAAGGGGGTTGTTGCCACTAAGTCTTCCATGTCATCAGTAGATAGGGTTAGGTTAAGCAGAAAACATTTGTTAATACAGAATCCCACTACCTCTTCATATAGTCGTAGTTCAACTTGTAAGGCATCAAGCAAGAGTTGAGGGGAGGTGAGTGTCAGCAGCACATTTTTGGCAAATAAGGAGATTTTGAGGTCTGTCAACTCAAAAGTAAGACTTCGAATGGAGGGTGTCATGCGTATTTTGGCCGCCATAGGTTCCATACTAAGGGCAAATAAAAGGGGGGAAAAGAGACATCCCTGTCTTCTCCCTTTCCCCAATTGAAAGAGGTCAGAGATCACTCCATTAACCAAAACCTGAGATCGTGGCTTCGCACAGTTAGCCCGTATCATGGCTATGAATTGGTCACAAAAGGCAAATCACCATAAGGTATGAAACAGTAAGGACCAATCCACCTGGTTGAAAGCTTTCTCAGCGTCTAGCGCCAATAAGGCTGCAGGTGGATCACCAGGTGGATCACTGTCTGCAATTTGTCATGTGTTTGTCTTCCCTTGATAAAGCCGGGTGGATCAGGTCAGAGATTATATTGTCAAATCTGGAAGCTAGTATCTTCCAGTACAATTTGGCATCCAGGTTGAGCAATGCTATGGGCCTATGTGAGCCACAGGGATGTGGGACATTGCTGGGTTTCTGAATGATGGATACTGGCACTTCACTCATGGAGTGGGTGACCGCACTAGATTCATCCATGTGGTTGAAAAGGGCCATCAGGTGAGGTATCAGGCCGGAGCTAAAAGTCTTATAAAATTGGGGCACCAGCCCATCCGGCCCCATTGACTTTTGGAATTTCAGGGCTGTGATCGCTGTCTGGACCTCATCGTCGCTTATAGGTCCTAATTTTGGGCTGCTGTCACTCGAGGGAGTCCCACTCCATCTAGGCAGAGTTGTGTTTTGTTGTTGACTGGGTAAGGAGTATAAAGACGCTCATAACAACTGTGAAATGTTTGACCCTTCTCTATAACTGAGACAGCTGGCACACCAGACTCGCGATTAATGTCCCCTGTGTATTCTTTCTCACACTTGACCCTAAGTTGCCATGCCAAATGTGACCTCACTTTATTGCCCTGCTCATAGGTCATGCCTTTAAGACGTAGGAGAGCGAGTTCAGCCCTATTAGTATATATGGGTTTGAGCTTTCCCCTTAGGGCACTGACTTTACATTGTAGGGCTAAAGTCGGGTTACCTTTATGCACCTGTTCTGTCAAGTTTTTCCTCGAGTACCAGTCTATCTCGTGCCCTTTGTTTTTCAAGTGCTGAGACAAGTGCAATGCATTTCCCTTTGATTACCGATTTAAATGTGTCCCAGTTATTGGAAGGGGTGGTATCCCGTGGTTTATTCAATTGGGAATATTCTCTAATGGCTTATGGATGTTGCCTCAGAGAAAACGATCTCTAGTAAGGGACCTCGGGAAAAATCATCATCAGTATTTGGGTGATGAGGTATCCCATTCCAGTTTCAACACTAAAGTGCATGATCAGAGAGGGTGAAAGGGGGGAATAAGATCGCCACTAGAGCCTCGATCAGGGATTGGCTAAAGAATACATACTCTAATTGTGAATATGCACGATGTGAGTGTGAAAAGAATGTATAGTCACACATTTATGGACGGAGGGTTCTCCAGTAAACTTCTCAAGTGGATCCTTTTTTCAGGACCCAGGGGAAGCTCCTAGTTGGGGGACCTGTGAGGGTAAGTGATGTCCATTCCTGAGTACCAGGTAAGATTAAATCGCCCATTAAGACGATATTGCCTTCTGCGAATTGCCCTAATAAAGATGGAAGTGTATGTATAAACGGGAGTTGGTTGGAGTTAGGGGTGTTGGCAGAGGCAAAAGTACACATACCACCAGCAATGTGTCCCTTCACTATGACAATTCTCCCCTCTTTACTGCATCCCTCAGTTTTTTAAAATCTTTCTACCGCAAGCCTGTGCATCATCTTTGTTAGTTACTAGCTAGTTTGCTTTGAATAAGTATGATAGCATCTTTCATTCCATCTGGTCATAAAAGTGGATTTTACCAAGAGCTATTCCTGGAAAGTCTTAGTTTTATTGCAGACACAGAGTTGATATTTCAAAATAAAATAATAAATGTTTTATTTTTAGATAACCCTTAAAATATAAGTACAGATAGTTTAATGTTAACTACTTTATACGATTTATTTTAAATTAACATTATTTCTTCTAGGGGTTTAGTTCAAGTCTCTACTTCCATTATTTCCCAAGGAAGGGTGTTGCTGTAGTAGTGGTTGGGCATGTGTGGTGCTGGACTTACTCCAGCTCTGCAATGGAATACATTTACTACTGTTGTGGGTCCTTTTTGGAGGCAGTACCTTTATAAGTGCCGGTTGTGAATAGAAATGGGCTTAATATTTTGTGGGTGAGTGAACGTCTCTCCCTATGCCCCTCCTTACTCATTCCCAGACCAGCCACCCCCCATTTAGAAGTAAATATGCTCTTTTTTCCAGCCACGTCCTCTCACATTTACTACTCAGTAGTAAGCTTAGATATGTGAGGATCTCACCATTGAAAAGATAAGCGAGGTCGGGGTAGAGACTTCCTCTCATTTTTTAATTGAATTTTGTAGATAGTTAACTAGTTTTATTGTAGTAATACTTTATGTAGTACAAAATGCAGTTTCAGAATCAGGTCCACAATATTCATTGTCAACTTATAGCTCAGAAAGTCTCCAAATTTCATGATTCCAGGATATCTATATATATGCTCTCAGATAAAAGCTACACACCAATTCCATGCATGCTTTCAAACACAAAGTTAGAGCAGACAAGCTAACCCTCCACTTTTGGTGGAGATATTTCCAATAGTAAGAGTTTTACATTCATATCGACATCAACATGTGACACATGAATGTACTGACTGTAGATTCTACACATTAGGCTGGCCATAGCTAATTCAAGCCTGCATTTTACATGGCTAACGTTTGGTTGCCATTTTGTTCCATATCACAAGCCTTTCTTTATTCCAGGAGAAGTTGACTTCACATGTACCATTTTGATGTGCCTTTGGTTTTCCGTTATCATTTGAAATGTTTTCTTTTGTGTGATACTTGTAGAATGTGCTAACAAACTGTTTCAATGTACCTTCAGAGTACAGCTTGGTCCAATATATATCATTATGTTGCAGATAACTGTACATTTGAAGAATGTTTAGAGAAGCCTTTTTATGTAGGATCTAGAGAAAATAATGAGTTGATGCTATCTGTGTGTGTACCATAACCTGATTGGTCCGTTATGTGGGAACCATTTACAGGTGTATCAAATGTTACAATTTTGCAATTTAACCTCTTTCCTGGCTTACTAGCAGAACCTTTCTACGACTTAGAGTAGGGTCTTCTATTTATAGTAGAACAGATTTTACTTAATTTTACTTTTCAGACATTTTAATGACCGTCGTCTTTCCCTTCATAGCGATGAATTGCTTTAAAATATATTGACTAATGCATTCATCATTGATCTAAATAATTTGATTATTTGACTTTGTAACTTTGATGATCCTTTAAACCTTTATGGTTTGAAACTTATCCACCTTCTATCTCCCTTGGGAAATCTAATGTGCTCCATGTTATTGAAATGTTTTTAATATGGATGGTTAGCCTCGGTCGGAATTAAAGATTCAACAGTGAGAGCTTTATGGGCCGTGAATTTGCACTAGAAAGCACTCCAACACCTCTGCAGATTAATTCTCCCCACTGAACTATGTACGCCTACATGGGCAAGTGAGTAATGAGTTTTTAATTAAACAGGATTTTAATGAGGTTAAAAACTGTATTTAACGCTGATCTGTATTTAGAATGCTGGACAGCGTTGTAGAAATTTGGTTTTGTTAAAAACAAGTAGAGCAACAAGCAACTAGTCATTTGTGTCATCTCATGTTTTGAAAGGAAATGTTTTATGTACACTGATAACACATTTTCTAATAGTGACATGCTTTTTCATGTTGATGTATAACACATAAAAGGTCTGTAGAAAAAGGTTTCATTGTGGCATAGCATTGCAGAATCCAAATTAATTGAAATGAGATTTAAATAAATGCAAATGTTTGTTTTCTCATGAATGGGAGATCAGCTAGGTTTCTACTGATGTGGGTAAAAATTTGATTATTAGTTAAGACGTGTGAGAGCCCCACTCAAGTAATAAACAGTCCTTGATGAGGTGAACCACAAAAGTCACTAAATGAACCTGTACTTAACCCTCTGGTACCCTGGCACAAAAGCAGGCCTAACTTAGAGGTGATGTATAAAGTATTTATGCAGCAGTCAAACAATAATAAACTGAAACCACAACACAAGAAAATCCCAAACCAAATTAGAAAGATAGAGTAGAATTTAGTAGATAAAATGACACCAAAACAACAAAAATCGAACCAGAAGTACTGGAGGTATGAGTTTTTACAGTTCTAGATGAAAATAGCACTAAAAAAGCAAGTTCAAGTCCATGCGAGGAGTTTCGGCTGGAGCTTCAAGCTGGAAAGGGGGAGGGGGAGAAATACAAGGAGGTCATGGTTGGTGCGAGGAGCAGGTCACCACTGGACTTTTGCATTTTCGGTTGAGAGGCTGTCACTGGTGTGAAGAGCAGGTCGTCATTGGAGCTTCGCGTTTGCAGGAGACATGGGGGTCATTGCTGTTGCAAATGACTGTTTCTGACCTGAAGAGCAGGTCGTTGCTGGAGTTTCCCTTTGGCGGACAGTTGTTTCTTGATGCAACAAGCCCATTCGCATTCACAACGAGCCCAAACTTCTGGATTTTTACATGGCGTTCAGGAGTACACTCTAATGCCAGCCTAGGGTCCAGGACCTTCAGGAAACCACTTTGGGATCAGGACACACTCCAGAAGAGGCCAGCAGCAGGGCTCAGGCAAGTCCAGGTGGTGCTGGTCAGCTAGGCAGTTGCATGGAGGCATCTGGAAGCTTTTTATGTCCCTGTAACTCAAACAGGTCAGCCAACTCATTCTTGGAGTCACTTTTGGGTATTCCGGGTTCAAGACACAGGTCCAGCCTTCCGTCTTCAGACAGCAGGGAAGTTTGTCTGTATGTTCTACGGCTCCAGGAGTACTCTAATTAAAGGTTCTGAAGGTGCCACATTTATACTTACTGCAAGCCTTTGTGTGTGGGGAAGGTCCTTGGTCTACTCACAAGCTGGTTGTGGTCAGTACTTCCCCTGAATTTGGCTCCAAATTCTCACAGGGGACAAAGGCAAGAGCAGGTCTGGTGTCAGGTTCCTTTGTGTGTGCTGCAGGCAGGGTCTTGTGAAGTGTAATCAGACCAGTGCACAACACGTCCCCAGCCACTCTGTCAGGAAAACCAACACCAAGCTCCAGTTTGTCGAAAGCAAAAATCTGGAGTGACCCTGCAGAGAGAGCATGGACCAACAATGTCAGTTAAATAATGATAGAAATAAAGATTTTTGTTCTTATTGTTTCATCTTTCCTATGTATTGCCTGCGACGTAACACATTTTAGTCCAAGAGAGTTGCTTAATTCCATGTATACTTTGATTGGGAAATAAATCTGAATCTGGCTGATTCATTGAGCTGAGGTTTCACTGGGTTTAATTTTCTTCATGGGTAGCACCAAGCATACTTCCAAGATACTGGAGGTGTGAAGGTGATATGGCAATATGCAAGTATGTTCTGAAGCAAGAATTAGCCTGTCAACAGTGAGGGTAGATATTATTGAGGGCCACTAGATTCAGCAATCTAGGTTTAGAATCGAATATGCACATTATGTTTTGAGTATTTACCTTTTGAATCTCAGATTACAAAAAGTTAGAGAGAAGCAAAGCCCAATCAGGACAGCAGATTCCCAATAGTCTATTTAGTGATTATCAGCACCTTCCAGAAAAGGGCTGTGCTTACCTGACCTGAAAATAAAGTATCTACTACGTGAAGGTAAGCCAAAGACACACCTTTCTAACCAGTCACGTATAATAATAATTTTCCTCTTTGAACCAGATAACCCCTTCTCTAACCTTTATAGTTCCCCACCCTTTCTTTTAAAATAAGTTCTAACAGTACTGCTGTCTTCCTTCATATCCTCCCCTATTGTGCTTTTTTAAGAGTATTTGTCTAGTAAAAATGCAACTTGCCACACTATGCTATTTTTTCAGTAATCCTCACTACCTGACAAGAAGTGTACCCCAATACTCAACAATCCTCAATTAATCATCACATCTGACACCCATCACTTACTAATCAACACATGCTGGATGTCACCCACCACACATTAATCCTCAGGGAATGCTAAAAATTGCCATCCATCATTTTTTTTTTTTACAAGCGGTCAACTCTTAATAAAACCTCCAGTATGAGAGAGGGCTTTTAATGAGTACAAGCCATCTAGCTCTGCGCAGAAGATACCGTAACTTTCCGGTAGTCCTACCCACTTCCAGCCATGATTTATTTACACTTAAATTGTTAATTGGACTTTAAGACTGAAGTATTCCATCATCTACTTGAGATGACTTCTCCAAGATGAAGCCAAGAATGGACTAGGAACTGACATTTTTTCTACAACTCACATTTTCTCTGTGGAGTGAATTAAGATTAAATGAACAAAAAGCCTATGTAACCCCCCCCTCCATACACAAGTTATACATCTTTCAATTCATGAGTGCACGCAGCGTTGCCAGAGTCGGGCGCTGGGAAATCATGTAAAATATCTTGGCACTGATCACCAAGTGTGTAGTGAGGGTGCCTGGTAGCCATGATCAGAAGGGATTTGGGACAAATGTTGCAGCAAACAGTGTATTTGTAAACAGATTTCATTGGTCAAACTTGGTAGAATTTATAGGCTAATATAGACTGTTGTGCCTCATCTTCATATTCCACTAGCTGACCATTATACACATGCCTGCCCTCAGAGAGGTTCAAATACCACTTATCAGCTATCAGTCATCTTGAAACAGCCCTCAGAGACCTCGGAGGTCATCACATGTCTATCAGGTAACACAACTGGTCCTTTATCTCACCAGATGGTCTTAAGAGACTCCATGAAGGAGGATCTGAGAGGAATTCATCACTGTCTGAGAGACCCTCAGTCTAATTTTAGATGTTCCCTGCCCACTCACAAACATATGCATCCCATCTTTAGACAATCTGGACCAGCCTGCAGAGATCCTCTGCATTCCCACAGAAAGTTAAGGCTTAGACAAACTTTTGTCTAGTTAGATACCACCAGAGATCCCTCAGAGACCCTCAGCTGTCTTTAGACACCCTAAGTAGGTCTTCAGAGACCCTCAATAGGCCCCAAGAGAATCTGATTCTCTTTCCAGAAACCCCAAGCTCACTCATAAACATATCACCTATTGACCCACCAATAGGTACACAGAGACCCCCTTCAGGCATTCTTACATCCCCAACTGACTTGCAGGCCCCCCCCTCTAGAAAAAGTCTAGGCCTTCGGAGAACATCAGCCAGTCCTCCGCACCTTTAGTTGGTTGTTACACAAGCCTCCGGCACCTATCATCTAGAGGCTGAAAACAGAAGGTTATGGCCAGTACTTGTTACTTTCATACTATCACGAGACAGTCATTCTTTAAAAAACGAAAGAGAAAATTGTTCCTTAACAGCCAAGAGAGGAGGAAGATTCAGATCACTGAGCTTGAGGTGCATGTTCTCTGCCTCCAGAGGAAGAGAGGAACAGACCAGGTAGATAATCGAGACCTCCAACTAGGAGACCACAGACCTTCAATTAAGCAACTCTGCCTTGGCGAGTTAGGACCGTGTTGGATGGCCTCCACTAAACAAGTCTATGAATGGGTACATAAATCAGGCGAACTGCTGTACTGACTAGCAACGCATGATTCTGCAACCTACGTGATCCCAAAAGTGTTTGGACCGAACAAAGCTGCCAAAATGGACACCCCATCCATTGATGCGGCATTTGAAGACTCCTAACGCTCGCTGTATGTGCAATGTACTCAACAGTCCCCCTCAGTGCGGCAGTCTCGGGCTGGCCAAACACACATGCGCACTGGGCTCTCTCCAACCCAGCACTGTGTTGCCGGGTTGGAGAGAGCAGGCAGATACTTTTACTCTGCCTCGGATGGCCCTGGGTGGGCACTCCGCCCCATCCGAACACTGCTGTTAGCATGTCAGCAGCGTTCAGATTGCCCACAGGGCAGGTTGGGAGTCTGTGCCTGTGCTGTGGCAGAGAAGCAGCATGGTGGTGGTGGCAGCAGAGGCAAAGAAAGGTAAGGTTTTTTTTTGTTGTTGTTGTTTTTTTATAAATTTTCCCCCTTTCCCTGCACGCACCACACGCCCACAAAGCGCCGCAAGCTGCTCCTGCCTCCAGGCCCCTTATAATATACACATTCCATTGCCAGTTCCCTCTATGTCAGATAGACATAGTTTGGAATGCTGCCTGGAACTCAAAGAGCAAGAGGCCTTCCAAGATATAAATCCAGGTAAAAACCCAGGCCCGACGAGCCCTCCTTGGAATACTACCAAAAGCTCTGTGGTCATCTTTTACCCCCCTACTCTCTAAGTTTAACAAAGCCATCCAGGAGAGGTACTTTCATCCAGGGTTAGAGTTGGCCAAGAACATTGTGTAGAAGTCACTGTTTAAATCCAGGCCCAAATCAAAGACAAACACCATCCAGCTGTAGTAAGAGAGAAAATGTAATAACGTGACACAGGAACAATTAGCTTTCGAATCCAAATGTTCAAATTGCAGAAGTATAACAATCTTTACTCCTGTAAACCACAAAGGGTGGTCTCATTAATTGTCCAATGAGAATCTAGCACATAGTAATTTCTCGCCAATCACACATATATGGATCACGTGTCCAGCTATCTCCAAGCAATATTTCATAATTTTTATATTTAATATCCATTCAGATCATGGTAATATTGCATTTTAAGCACGTACATAGAAATAATCACTTGTTCCCCCTGCTGTCAGTTGGGGAATTTTCTTAAGATTGAGAAACATGTTCGGCAATGGCAGGTGTTTTGATACGATAATAACAGATTAGTTCCCAGCTAGCATGCTGTGGTATATCACGAGTGCAGTCTCTTGAGCAAGCCTTGCATCAAATTGCATTCTAAGCATAAAATCAGAAAAACAATGGTTCATCAAGGTCATGTACTGCAACAACAGGCAAGTGTCTTATCATTCAGTATTACTGGACTGTTCAGAAAATAAGATAGATTCTTTACCACATAAAAATTGGAAATCCACATTCCACCCTCTGATGCTCAATGATATCCTATACTAACTCTTTCAATGGTATTAATGCCTCTCTGCCCTTCAACATGTCACTGTTACCCATTGTATGGTGGTCCCCTTGCCTATGAGGCCTACTTGTATTACAGCAATCAGTGACAAGAATACGAATGCAGGTAGGGCATACCTGTAGGAGCACACACAGTTGTATCAATAATGGAACCCCTATTATCACAACTTCTAAACGCCAGGATCCCCAGGTGCTAAACCACGTCTCTACCATTTCTCAGATGTCTCCTGTATGTATTCCCTCTGGTTCCTTCTTGACCTTTTTTATATCATCCATCGCCTTATTCATTTTTCCACTGTTGTCCGGTATACACGCACAAGATTGGTGAATGACTTGACAGACCCCACCCTCTTGTTCTAGGATGTCTAACGCAATACGACTCTGGATCACCATGGCCCTCATTGCTGTTAGTTCTTCTGTTATGTTTCCTGATGCTGCTGTGGAATCTGTCCATTTTTCTATCAGTTGTGTGAGTTCATATACTCTAAATGATTAATAGGCTATCCCTGCAAGGGGTGATATCACACTTTTAGCTGTGAAAGTATGATCCAACCATGCAGGTGTCCTTTTCCTACAGGCTCTTGGGTCAGCTAAATGACCTATCAAGGAAATATTGGCAACTTTGGTCACTCAGGGTAGCACTAGTAAAGATAAACAACTGCCATACCAACAAGCAGGCAATCGAAAATATGCTGACTTTCCACAAAGTAAGAAAAATCCCTCAGGCCCCTACAGCTGTAGTGACAGCTGCATTGGACCATCCTTTATCCTGTCTAATTTGTATACCTGCTGCATTTACTGTTGCCCACATATATGCTGGGGTTGTCCTCTATTGGTCTGTCCTTACAAGCCAACCCGTGCTTGGCATTTATCACCTCCAGCACAGTACATGGCCCATCTGCCTTTTTGGTGCTCTTTGAACCCCATCCTTGGAGCTCCCTATACATCCTGGTGCCACCACTGTACTGTATATTTTTAAATGTGGTTCGCCCACGTCCTCAACCCTCTTAACCCCAGGGACATGCCAGGCTAGTCCTCCATTTGTTTCCCTTAGCTTTGTTCCATTAAACTTACACAATATCAGCCTGTCTCCTTCCTGTGGGCGCAAATTAGCGGATGGTAGTCCCTCCTGTAAAGATGATGGAATTCTATTCATTTTGGGAGACGTACTATAATACGTATGCATTATCACAGCAACCATTTGACATCCTGCATATTTTCCAATTGGAATAGCCACATAACCTATTGTTTCCTGGGAACGCGTTGGTAGGCGTGTGCAGACATAGCAATCTGATACATTGGCAATCTCTACATACATTTTAAACATTTGTACATATGTATTTTCAGTATAGGCTTCCTTATATTCACTCCATGCCACTGTCTTTTAATCTTTTAATTTCCCCAGTGTAGGAAGTTGGCTCTGTATATACTATCTCAAAGTGAGAGATAGTGTGCACAGAGTCCAAGGGTTCCCCTTAGAGGTTGATAGTGGCAAAATTAGATAATTCTAATGCTCTATTTTGTGGTAGTGTGGTCGAGTAGTAGGCTTATCAGAGGGTAGTGTCAAGCATTTGTTGTACACGCACAGGCAATAAATGTGAACACACACTCAAAGACTTAACTCCAGGCCAATAGGTTTTTCTATAGAAAAATATTATTTTCTTAATTTATTTAGAACCACAAGATTCAGAATTTAGGTAAGTACATAAATTGTAAGGTACGTCACACACATAAGTATAGAACTTTGAATTAAAACAGTAATGTACACAATTTTGGCAAAAATGGCAATAAGCTATTTTAAAAGTGGACAGTGCAAAAATCAACAGTTCCTGGGGGAGGTAAGTATTGGTTAGTTTCTCAGGTAAGTAAAGCACTTACAAGTTCAGTCTCCTGGGCATAGGCAGCCCACCGTTTGGGGTTCAAGTCTACCCCAAACACCCAGCACCAGCAACACAGGGCCGGTCAGGTGCAGAGGTCAAAGTAGGGCCCAAATAGCATAGGTGCCTATGGAGAACAGGAGTGCTCCGGTTCCAGTCTGCTAGCAGGTAAGTACCTGCGTCCTCGGGGAGCAGACCAGGGGGGTTTTGTAGAGAACGGAGGGGGGAACACACACAGGCACACAAAATACACCCTCAGCGGCACAGGGGCAGCCAGGTGCTGTGTGCAAAGTAGGTGTCGTGTTTTGTGTTGAAAGCAATAGAGGGACTCGGGGGTCACTCTGGCGATGCAGGCAGGCCACAGGGGGGCTTCTTGGGCCAGCCACCGACTGGGCTAGGATGAGGGCTGCCTGCTGGTCACTCCTGCACCCGAAGTTGGTTCCTCTCGGTCCTGGGGGCTGCGGGTGCAGTGCTTTGTCCAGGCGTCAGGTCCATTTGTTACCAGGCAGTTGCGGTCAGGAGGAGCCTCTGGATCCTCTCTGCAGGCGTCGCTGTGGGGGTGCAGGGAGGTCAGCCCAGGGTGTCCACGTCATTGGAGTCACCTGGGGGTCCTCTCTGAGGTGTTGGTTCTCCGGAACACGAGCCAGGGGCGTCGGGTGCAGTGTGCGAAGACTCATGCTTCCAGAGTGAGGCGGGAGTCTCTTTAAAGTTGGTTTCTTGGTTGCTGTTTTTGTACAGAGCTGCTGTCCTCTGGAGGTTCTTGGTCCTTTAGGTGCAGGTCAGTCCTCTGAGTCCTCAGAGATCGCTGGTCCCGCTGGATGCCTTGCTGTGCAGGTTCTCTGAGTTGGGAGACAGGCCGGTAGGGCTGGGGCCAAGTCATTTGTCATCTCAGTCGTCTCTGCAGGGCTTTCAGGTCAGCAGTCCTTTTTTCAGGTTTCAGGAATCTGATTTCCTGGGTTCAGTGTCACCCCCAAATACTCAATTTAGGGGTGTGTTTAGGTCTGGGGGGCAGTAGCCAATGGCTACTGTCCTGGGGGGTGGCTACACCCTCTCTGTGCCTCCTCCCTGTGGGGAGGAGGGTCACATCCCTAATCCTATTGGGGGAATCCTCCAAAACCAAGATGGAGAATTTCTAAAAGCAGGGGTCACCTCAGCTCAGGACACCTTAGGGGCTGTCCTGACTGGTGGGTGACTCCTCCTTGTTTTTCTCATTATCTCCTTAAGACTTGCCGCCAAAAATGGGGACTGTGTCCGGGGGGCGGGCATCTCCACTAGCTGGAGTGCCCTGGGGCATTTGTAACATGAAGCCAGAGCCTTGGAGGCTCACTGCTAGGTGTTACAGATCGTGCAGGCTTTGTTTCTGGCCCCAGAGAGCACAAAGGCTCTCACCCCAGGGAGTCAGAAACTCGTCTCAGTGGCAGGCTGGCACAGACCAGTCAGTCCTGCACTGAAGGATTGGGTAAAATACAGGGGGCATCTCTAAGATGCCCTCTGTGTGCATTTTTAAATAAATCCAGCACTGGCATCAGTGTGGGTTTATTATTCTGAGAAGTTTGATACCAAACTTCCCATTGTTCAGTGTGGCAATTATGGAACTGTGGAGTTCGTTTTGACAAACTCCCAGACCATATACTTAATATGGCCACACTGTACTTACAATGTCTAAGAATAGACCTAGACACTGTAGGGGCATATTGCTCATGCAGCTATGCTCTCACCTGTGGTATAGTGCACCCTGCCTTAGGGCTTTAAGGCCGGCTAGAGGGGTGACCTGTTGTGCCGCAGGCAGTATTTTGTGCGCATGGCATCCTGAGGGGGATGCCATGTTGACTTTGCCTTTTTCTCCCCACCAACACACACAATCTGCAATGGCAGTGTGCATGTGTTAGGTGAGGGCTCCCTTAGAGTGGCACAACACATGCTGCAGCCCTTAGGGACCTTCCCTGGGCACAGGGCCCTTGGTACCACTGGTACCTTTTACAAGGGAAGTATCTGTGTGCCAATTGTGGAAACAATGGTACATGTATAGTGAAAGAACACTGGTGCTTAGGCCTGGTTAGCAGGGTCCCTGCACACTTCTTAGTCAAGTCAGCATCAATATCAGGCAAAAAGTGGGGGGTAACTGCAACAGGGAGCCATTTTCCTACATCCAGTCTCTCCATCTCCTCTGGTTTTGACCATGTTACTGTTTGTGTCTTGTTCAGTTCCCCAGTTTTATTGGTAGCATCAGGTCCTTCAGGGATAGGTATAGATAAGTGATCAGAAAATAGTACTACTATAATAGTCACTATTATTCCTGGAATTGGTGTAAGTATTGCTGTCATCACCCAAGGCCACTTTCTTCCTACTTCCTTCCTCCTCAGAATGGTCTTTGTTGTTGAATGCTCGTTTGAGGCAGGTGTCACAGTTATGAAATAGCAAACGGTGTTTCGGTTATCAGTGATACCTTCCACAAGTGGAATCAGAGGTTCATCAGTACTTCATATCCACTTAGGTATCTAGTACTGTAAATTCTCAGGATAGGACCCACTTGTAATCCTTGTCTCCTGCAAGGATGTGTGCACCTGATGCTGGGGGTGTAGAACCTGATGCTGTAGAACGAGCAACCATTGTTGAACGAAGGTTGTACCTTGCGACAGGTGAGGAGACATCTGGCGGCACTATCAGCTGCTATTGCTTCTTATTTTCCATGTTTGCCACTTTTTTTTTAGTGTGGGAGCAGTGAAACCAGGATGGTGGCATTGCACACTTGATGGCTGTGGCAGTCGTCAGAAGCACCTGACGTGGTTGAAGGCAGTATCGCCAGGTGTGGGCTTTGACCCAAACCAGGTCTCCATGCTGCAGTCCATGTTCTAACAGTGTTTCCTGGCGGTGAAGACAACACAATGTCTCTGTTAGTTTTTTTTACAATACTATAGCAGGAGGTCATCAGTTACTGACAAAGGAGGAATAGACAAATGGGCAGGTATGTTCAACAGGCAACCAAACAGAATCTTATGAGGACTCAAGTTTTGTTACTCTGTCAGGGGTGCATCTCACAGGCCAATAGGACTACTGGTATCACATCTATCCAGGACTGTTTAGTGGACAAACCAATCTTTCCTATTTTGTTTTTGAGTACCTCATTCTTTCTTTCCACTGCTCCTGCTGCTGGTGGGTGATAGGCACAGTTTTTGTGCGAGCCCCAGCCCTTTGCATATACCATCTATTACATGGGAGATGAATTCTGGGCCATTGCCAGAACTCAAAATGGCTGGTACCCCACAGCAGGGAATGAGTTCCTTCGGAAGACATTTGGCAACTGTTTAGGCATCACAGTTCTGTTGGATAGGCCTCACTCCACATGCTAAACATGAACACTATGACCAGGACGTATTTGCATTTGCCATGGGAGGCATAGCAATGAAATCCATTTGTAAACTTTCAGCAGGGCCAAGTGGTGGTGGAAAGTGGCATGCTACAGTTGGTGTACCTTTCCCCGTGTTTCATTGTGCACAGACAGTACATTGTTTGCACAAACGTTCAGCATACTGTCAGAATCTTGTGCT
Organism: Pleurodeles waltl; assembly: GCF_031143425.1. Lineage (NCBI taxonomy): Eukaryota > Metazoa > Chordata > Amphibia > Caudata > Salamandridae > Pleurodeles > Pleurodeles waltl. The sequence goes on along the minus strand of NC_090437.1, from coordinate 337,378,268 downwards.
GTACCAACATTGGGAAAACAAACAATTCCATCATGTCCTACATGTAAAGGGCAATGGAAAAGATGGGCCATAGGAGGGAGCATTGCCATTGGCAAACATATCTTACCATTTGGACCTGTCCATACCCCCTCTACCTTCACACAACCCCCTTTTCCCAGTCTTCTTGCTCTTCCACCTCAGCATGTTGTTGAATGTGTTCTGGGTCAAAATACAAACAATCATCTTTTGTCAGAGGGGCTAATGCCATTTCAACCACTTCATATGTTTCACGTTCACATTCTGTCAGAGCAATTCTCTTTGACCCTCCATCAATGAAAGCATTTCCTTGTGATACATAGTTCTTTGCGGAAGTGTGAGTAGCACACTTCGCAATGGCAACTTTATGTGGTAACAGTATTGCTTGCAAGAGCTCAGCAATCATTGAAGCATGCTGTATTTGTTGGCAAGCTGAGAATCCCCTCATAGCCCACAGCTGGCCAAAATTATGGGCCTCTCCGAATGCATACTGGCTATATGTGTATGTGTGTGTACATATATATATTTCCTTTGTGCCAGTTTGCAAGCTCTTGTCAATGCCACTAATTCTGCTGCTTGGGCACTTTTAGTTGTCAACCATCCCCCCCCCCTCCAGCAACCTTTTATTTGTGCCCACGGCGTAAGCAGGTTGGAGGGTCCCTGTGTGATCTCGAAGGCATAAGCCATCTCCATATATACGTCCCCCCTCAGCGTTTGGGAATGGAGTGTCTTTTTGAAATCTGTTCGCACATTGGTGTAACTATCAGTCGCTAGTACACTTTCATGGAAGGCATCATCTGTGGTTGGATTATCCACGTCACCTCCCGCTGGTAACAAGCAAGCAGGGTTAAGGCTGGTGCATCTCTTAATAGTAATGTGTGGGGCCAAAAGTGTCCATTCATATTGTGTAAGACGGGCGTTTGTCAAATGCTGTGTCTTTGTCAGCAGTGTATCTACTGCATGGGGGACATGCAAAACCAAGGTATGTGCCAACACCATGTTCTTGAACTGTTCCACAGCTAGTGCTGCTGAGGCAACTGCTTTCAGAAATGGTGAAAGTTAGGCGGCTACAGGGTCCACGGGGTCAGAATAGTAAGCCACTGGGCCATAAAAACGACCCGTACTTCTATTGCAGGACTCCTAACGAGCAGCCCCCCTTCTCATGAAAAAACAGATGGAAGTCCTTAGTGTAATCAAGGAGGCCTAGTGCTGGGGCCATACACAGTTCATGCTTCAATGTCACAAATGCCCTTTCACACTCTGAAGACCATGGTACGGAATCAGACACCTGCTTATGAGTAAGGTTTTGTAGAGGGCGTGCAATCGGAGAGTAGTTTGGTATCCAGTGCCTGCAGTAGCCTGCCACTGCCAGAAAAGTTCTCACCTCCTTTTGTGTACGGGGCCAGGCAAATTGCGTGATGATGAAAACCTTGTCAGGTAGTGGTCTACGAGTAACGCGAGACAGCTCATGGCCCAGGAACCACACTGTTGTCAAACAAAACTGTAGCTTCTTGGGGGACATCTTGTAACCCTTCTCTGCCAAGTGCCACTGTGGCCTCCACACAAGGTGTCTGAGAAGGGGAGGCCAACAAAAGATCATCAATAAACTGTATCAAAGTAGAGCCACCCGGCAGTTATAAGGAGGCCATATCTATCTTTAGGACATTTGGAAAAAAATCAATGGTGTTTCTGTGTACCCCTGAGGTAATTTTTACCAAGTCAATCTTCCTCCCCCTATTAAGAATGCAAAAATTTATTTGGAATCTTTATGTAATGGGATGAAAAAGAAGACTGAGCTTCAATCAAGACCTGTGAAGTGAGTGACAGTGGCTGGAATGCTAGATTGGTAGCTGGGTTCAGAACAACAGGAAATGATGGGATCACAAGTTTGTTCAATTCATGGAGATCCTGTGAGACTCTGTATCTGGGGCCTTGCCTGGTCCCTTGGGGGGCTTTTTATATGTAATATAGGGGTGTTACAAGGACTAGGAGTGTCCCTTAGCACTCCCTGTTGTAAAAGGTATCTTATCACTGGAGTGATACCCTTCTCTCCTCTGGAAATCTTGTATTGGGGAACTCGTGGTAGGGTCGCACTTGGCATCAACTTCACCTGCATTGGAGGACAATTCAGCACTCACCCCACATCATTGGCCCATCGAGCCAAAACACTTTCTGGGACCAGCGGCTCCTGTGGAATACCCAATGTTCCTGGTGGGGTGCTTTTCATGAAGGCTTGCAACATCAGTCCATTCACCCTACTTTCCAGAAAAACCCCTATTGGTGAACAATGGATGGTACATTGTAGTTTACAGAGTAAGTCTCTTCCCCTCAAATTTACCGAGGAGTACCTACTGAGGACGAATTTGTGTTGGACAGTGATAGGACCAAACACCAATGTCAGGGGTTGTGTTAATGGTTCAGTTATTGGTTGTCCTGTCATACCAACTGTTGTTATTTGGGTACCTGAGAGTGGTGCTTCTGGCGTCTGCGATGCCTTCAGCACTGATAGTGTAGTACCGTGTCAACCAGAAAGGACACGGTTTTGTTCATCACAGTCCCATCTACATATTGGCCCTCCTGGTCCACTGCTATAATTGGTACGATCAGGCATTCTGCCAACCTCGGGCACCCCTAGTATGCTCCTGGTGGTGGTAGGGGTAGTGATGGGTGACCCCCGTGATGTCAATGTCCAGGTACCATTGATTTGGTTCTCCCCCCCCACCCCCTCCCCTCCAAAAGGGTGGAGGGGCAGGTGTTGGGCCATAACAGTGTTACTTCTGTGCCCCCACTTGCCTGTTTGGGGATGCGTCAAAAATATTCTGTGTGTAGGGCGGTGGTGGTGGTACAATTGGTGGGTGGGAATTCTGCCCCTGTTGACTTCTACCTCTGGGTCCTCTATTTAACGAGGGACAATCAGCCTTCCAATGCCACGGCTGATTGCAGCGGAAAAAAGTTGTTCCGGTGGGGGCTGGGAAAATGCCCTTACATTCAATCCTCGACCCAGACCCCCCTCTAAGCCTTTTCCTCTGCCTCTATTCTGTTCCCCATTGTAAAACATTTCCTGTGCCACCATCAACTTCACCTTTTCCCTCTTCGCTTTTTCTGACTCCATTGCTTGCACATGTATCTGGTAGTCTGCAAAATATCTGGCCGCTGCCAGCACTTTTACTATGGGTTCTTGCTGCCAACAGACAAATGATGTCTGCAGGGGCATCTGAATTGGTTGTTGCAACCCATCGACAAAAGTAGTGACAAGCACAGCCATGGCTTCAACTAGCAGGTTCTTCATACCACTACTTTGTTGATATACTTGTAAAAGGCGGTGAATGTAGAAAGTCACATTTTCACCCTTTTCCTGCTTGATGTTTATGATCTTAGACCAATCTACTTTATCCTAAGCACCTTTTCTTTTATGTGTTTAACCACCTCCCTCCTTAACCCCTTGGGTGCCAAGGACGTAATGGCTACGTCCTCGGCTGCCGCGCTGCTGTGCGGGGGTCGTAACCATTACGTCCTGCACCTGGCCCACTGGGGGAGCGCTAAGGCTCCCTGTGGGTCACCAACCCACACTTCCCAGGCAGGGATGACAGGGGAAGCGCTTCCCCTGTCCCCACGACCACCCACCCCAGTGACATCTGATGACATCAGCACACGAATCAGAGGTCGCCCCTATCGCGCTGAAAGCATGGCTTCCAGCACGATCCAAGGAGAAACTGATACGTTTCTTCTCGGATGGGGGAAGAGGGTGGTCAGAGAGTCATGAAAAGGAAAGGAAAGGCTTTTCCTTTCTTTTTCATGTCTCTCTGAGCATCCTGCAGCAAGATTGCATAAAGAATGCCCACTAGACACCAGGCATTTTGTTTACCTAAGATAAACAAAGAAGGGAAGCAGCCCCTTGGGCCAGTCACTCACCAAGAGGTGCAATTTATTTTAAGGCCATTTATGCCGATCAGACTATTTTTTATGAGGCTAATCTGCCCCACTAGACACAAGGGATTTTTTTTTTTTTTTTTAAATAATTTACATAAGGGGCGTGACCCCTTAGGCACGGGTCACTTCCCGGGGGTGGGCCACCATATTATATTAGGCCATTTCTGCCCCCGTGCAGCCAGATTGGCCTACTTTTATTAGGCCAATCTTCCCCCAAGGGGGGCAGAAACCACTAGACATCAGGGATTTAAAAAAAAATTTTTTTACATAAAGGAAGTGGCCCCTTCGGCAAGGGCCGTTCCTCATGGGACATATTATTTTAGGCCATTTCTGCACCCCTTTGGGGGCAGATCGGCCTATTATTAATAGATCCATCTGCCCCCAAGGGGGGGCAGAAACCACTTAGGAACCAGGGATTGTTGTGTGTGTTTTGTTTGGGGGGCGGCCACTTGGGAAAGGGTCGCTCTCCATGGGGGCACATTATTGTTGGCCATTTCTGACCCTTGTTGAGTGCAGATCGGCCTATTTTTGTAAGGTCCATCTGCCCCCAAGAGGGACAGAAAGCCCACTAGACACCAAGAAGATAAAAAAAATAAAAAAAATAATAGAGGGTGGGGGTATGGCCATAACCCCACCCCAAAGAAATGGGGACAAAGCTATTCTGCCCACTGGTGGGCAGATGGGGCAATTACCCCCGATCCACTCCCCAGCAGGGGGGGGGTGGGGCGTGTGGGGGCAGAAAGCCTACTAGATGCCAGGGAATAATAAAAACATTTTTTTTTTTTAAAGAGACGTTTGGGGGCTGCCAACTAGTATGGTCTTGTTTATGCCCCCCACCCTAACTGAAGGGGGTAACAGTCTTTCAGCCCCCCCCCTGAAAACTAAAGGATCTTATCCCAACGGCAAGCAAGAAGACATTTGTTTATTTTGGGTTTTGATTTTACATTTGGGCCAAGAGAGCTTGGCTAACTGTCAATATCGTCCCATTTGGAATGGTGAGCAGCTGCCCTTTTTGGACTTTGAGACGTTGCCACCTAGAAAAATCTACCAGACCTAGACACATCTGAAAACTAAACATCTGGGTTAGTCCAGGGTGCTTCACATGCACCCCACAACATTTTCTTAACCACAATGCCCTGCAATCCTACAACTTTGCTTGAAATCATGCATTTTCCCTACATGTTTGTGATGGAACCTTCTGTAATCTACAGGAATCTACAACATTCCTACCACCCAGCATAGTCACCTCTATACCGATAATTCTGCCCCAATTGTCAGCCTAAACATTTTATTCAAACTGCCCTTTTGGATCTGCTTTGGTTCTCTCTCAGTTTCATGTTTTTGGCCTTTTCCTGTCACAGGCACTTGGCCCACCTACACAAGTGAGGTATAGTTTTTATCAGGAGAGTGAGGGGAATGTTGGGTGGTAGGAAGTTTGTGCCGTTGCGGTGATCCCACACAGAAATGTGGGAAAAATTTGATTTTTTAGATAAAATTTGAGGTTTACTGGGGATTCTGGGTAAGAAAACACTGGGGGATCCACGCAAGTCACACATCCCTGGACTCCCTCAGGGGTCTAGTTTTCAGATATGTCTGGGTTTGTTAGGTTTCCCTAGATGGCTGCTGACCCCAGGACCAAAATTGCAGACGCCCCCTTGCAAAAACAGGCAGTTTTATAATAGATAATTGTGGTGTGTCCATGTTGTGTTTTGGACCTGTCCCGGTTGCGGGCACTAGGCCTACCCACACAAGTGAGGTACCATTTTTATCAGGAGACTTGGGGAAATGCTGGGTGGAAGGAAATTTGAGGCTCCTCTCAGATTCCAGAACTTTCCATCATCGAAATGTGAGGAAAAGTGTTTGTTTTTCTTTTCTTTTTTTGCCAAATTGAGGTTTGCAACGGATTCTGGGTAACAGAACTTGGTGAGAGCGCCACAAGTTACCCCATACTGGGTTCCCCTAGGTGTCTAGTTTTAAAAAATTCACAGGTTTGGTAGGGTTTTCTAGGTGCCGGCTGAGCTAGAAGCCAAAATCCACAGCTAGACACTTTCCAAAAAAGATGTCAGTTTTCAAAGTAAAAATCTGATGGGTCCATGTTGGATTTTGGGGCGTTTCCTGTCGTGGGCACTAGACCTACCAACACAAGTGAGGTACCATTTTTATTGGGAGACTTGGTGGAATGCTAGTTGGAAGGAAGTTTGTGGCTCCCCTCAGATATCAGAACTTTCCATCACCGAAAAATGAGGAAAAAGTGTTTTTTTGCCAAATTTTGAGCTTTGCAAAGGATTCTGGATAACAGAACCAGGTGAGAGCCCCACAAGTCACCTCATACTAGATTCCCCTGGTGTCTAGTTGTAAAAAAAAAAAAAAAGTGCACAGGTTTGCTGGGTTTCGGTAGGTGGCGGTCAGATTTCAATGTAAAAATGTGATGTGTCCATGTTGCGTTTTCTGGATCGGGCACTAGGCCTACCCACACAAGTGAGGTACCATTTTTATCAGGAGACTTGGGGGAACACAGAATAGAAGAACAAGTGTTACTGCCTCATGTCTTTTTCTAAATTTTGTTCTTCCAAATGTAAGACATTGTGTAAGAAAGAAGTCAATTCGAGAAATGCCCAGTAATTCACATGCTAGTATGGGGACCCCCGAATTCAGAGATATGCAAATAACCACTGCTTCTCAACACCTTATCTTGTGCCCATTTTGGAAATACAAAGGTTTCCTTGATACTTATTTTTCACTCTTCATATTTTACCAAATGAATTGCTGTATAACCTGTACACCATGAAAACCCATTGCAAGGCACAGGTCATTTATTGGCTCTGGGTACCTAGGGTTCTTGATGAACCTACAAGCCCCATATATCCCCGCAACCAGTAGAGTTCAGCAGACGTAAAAGTTTATTGCTTTCAAAAATCTGCCACAGCTGGAAACATTTACAGAAGAAAACGCAGACAGAAATGGCTGTTTTTTTCAACCCAATTTCAATATTTGTTTATTTCAGCTGTTACTTTCTGTAAAAATAAACCTTGAAGGATCTACACAAATGACCCCTTCCTGAATTCAGAATGTTGTCTACTTTTCAGAAATGTTTAGCTGTCTGGGATCCATCACTGGTTTCACACCCATTACGGTCACGAACTGGAAGGATGCTGAAAGCACAAAAAAACAGTAAACATGGGGTATGTCCCAGTAAAATGCCAAAATTTTGTTGAAAAATGTGGTTTTCTGATTCAAATCTGCCTGTTCCTGAAAGCTGGGAAGATGGTGCTTTGAACACTGCAAACCCTTTGCTGTTGCCATTTGCAGGGAAAAAACACACACTTTCTTCTGCAGCACTTTTTCCCCCCAAAAATGAAATTTTAGCTGTATTGTGCCTATTTTCTCAGTCTCATCCATGGGAACCCATAAACTCAGGGCACCTTTAGAATCCCTAGGATGTTGGGGAAAAAAATGGACACAAATATGGCATGGATAGCTTATGTGGACAAAAAGTTATGAGGGCCCAAGCGCAAACACCACCAAATGGCCAAAAGAAAAGGCTTGGCACCTGGGGGTGGGGGGGGGGCTGGCAGCGAAGGAATTAATACTTCAACCTCATCTCCTGGAATCCACTCTTTCCTCTCTGTGGCTCTTGCGTTGGCCACTTTTGCACTTTCTTACAGTACTCCCATAAATCCTTTGGTACAACAATACTAAACAATATATCTAGGTCTTTCCGGAGCAATCCTCCCGCTGCTATTATCCTGTTTAATTCAGCGTACACTTGTGTGGCTCATCCCGTAGCTTTGGGAAGTCTTTCATAAATGACATAAGGTCTGACCTCATCCAAAGAATGTGGACATATGTGGGAGGGGTAGCGTCCTCTCCAGGTGTGGGTGTTGTGGGCACCACCCTCAGGGGTATTGTGAATATCAACACTGTTTGTAGTTTGCCTGCACTAACTCCCATCTCTTGTGCCAGAGCTACTGTGGTTAAGGAGCTTGTCTACAGCATACTTTAGTGTCTCAAATATTTTCACACCTTTCCAGCCTAATCAGTCTGACTATGTGAAGGAAAATTTGGTAATGTCCAATCATATCCCTGTGGTATGTGTGTGGGGGCTAGATATTGGTGCCACTGTCAGTGCCCTAACCTGCTGCCCATAAAGTGCGTGTATGTCAGGGCCCTCCTCCATCAGCCTAGAGCAATCCAAAGAGAGCACTTTTTCTTGATATGGCCTGCCATATCTTGTGGTGAAACGATCTAGGGGATGACGATCTACTAGTTCTTGCAGGATGGCCAGGCAGGTGGCAGAGTCACTCTTGGTAAACATCTTTATGTGTGTGTGGTAGGGGAATTACATAGAATAGAAATCCTGGAGCCTGCCTTCTTTGCAATGTGGGGGAATTATGTGGGGTGTAGGTAGTACAGCCTGGTGCAGGGAGGCTGTGCCTTCTGTTCTCTAGCTGCGTTTTCATGTTGATAATTGCCTTGTGCCACATTTTAGTGTTGTGCATTATATGATGTGCGTATATACACATGTTGTCTGGAGATTACCCATTAAATCAAACTTCCACAGGAGCAGATGCCTTTTACCCAACTCCCTCCAACAGATGCATGCTCAGACTTTACGGATTATTTGAACCCTGCATCCGCTAGGGGGAAAGGGGAATGGGAATAGAAAAAAGAGAGACCGCCTCCAGATCCAGTTCCAGCCTGTGTTTCCCTCTTCACGGTAGGATATTCAGTGTGTGCTTCTGTAACCTGCACCTTTCTTCTTATTGGGATTTCTTTAAAGTAAGGACCTGCAGTTGGGTGATAGGAGCATAGATAAGTACATTCCTACTGTGCATTCAACTGTTCAGCCATTCACATTCACCCAATTCTATTGTTCTCCTAACCTGGATCTTTTGAGAGACTAGCCTCTCTCTAAGAGAACAATGTTAACTTAATATCTTATTTTCTCCAGGAGTCAGAGGTATCCAAGGTTCTCTGGAAAACAATTCAAAGTTCACAAATATACAATCTACTAATGTATTTTACAGGAAACAAAAACTCCTTCTCACGGTTCAGTTTTCTCAATCACAGCCTCTAAGACTGGCAAACCTGCAAGGCGAAGAGTTTTTGAATATATATGTACATATATATATATATATATATTGGCAAGTCTGGAAATCATACAAAATAATTCCTTACCGCAGTTGCTTGAAGTTCTGTAAAGCCAAAACAAATTCTCCTCAGAAAGCCGATAGTCAGTTGTTGGAAGAAGGAAGAAATTCAGCTTCTGCAGAAGGGATAAAGTAGCTGGTGTGCACACCGTAACAAGAAAAAGATTTAATGACTCAAAACTGGAAGAATTCTCTATGAAACAAAGCACCTCAGGAACACTGCTCATTCTCCTCAGGATGACAGTTGAAGTGCACAGCTCCCAGAGAGAAACAGCTGGAGGGAAGCATCAGCACGAGGCTAAGGTAGAAACACTAGAGCGCTGACCTCACAAGGATTTGCGACCACCATCTTGAGTGGCAGTTAATCCTGAAGAAGCCAGTTCTAAGAACAGCCTCCGCAAGAGCCACAGGAAGTGAGGAGGCTGCTGCAACCAACGTGGGTACAAGGAAAAGGTTATTCGTTTTTGCTGAGGGAAGAACTTAATAACACTGGCAATAGTTTTCCTGACACATGGCCACTCGGCCAGACAATGCATATCCAACTCCTTCAAAGGGTCAATTTTTGTCACTTCCTCATTGAACAGGCGCTTCGCGAGAGTGAGACTCTCTCGTTCTTTGTCAGCCGCTGTGCAGCCAACTCAGTGGATTCAGCCCCTGAAGTGGTGCTGCCGAGTTGTGTTGTCTCTCTCATTCTACCCATCAAAATATCCTCCAACAGAGGGTCTTCTCCCTCAATTTGTTCCTATGACGGTGCACTCACCACAGGAAGAGGTGGAAATGCCCCAATCACTTCTACTTGTGTCTTCCTCCAATTCTCTTTGACCGTCTGCTCCCCCACGCTCTGGAGGAAACCATTCTTTAGTTCCAGCAGCTCTTTGTGTACTTTCTCCTTCACATCACTTGCTGATCTCAAATCATGCAACGTTGCATCCCACATCAAAAAAGCGTCCCATTCAAGCGGTCTTATTTTCCCCTTTCCCTTTAGAATCAATATCTGTTGCAGGTAAGACAATTTAGCCAGGTCATAAGTACCAGTCAGCAGTAATTGTAAGTCTGGTCTCTTGACTGGAAGCATGTGACATTTTTCTAGAAATAACAGTGCCACTAGCCCTTGACGTGAGGCTATCTGAAAGGTCGGAGAATCTTTTTTTAGGGGGGGGGGGATGGGAAGCTTACTATCATCCAGATTACTCTTACTAAATGGGTTACGCATGTTGTGAAGCTAGTTAATGACCCTGTTGCTGATGCTAGCAGAGACAATGCAGTCTTTCTTAGCACATATAAATGTAAGGAGTCGGTAAGCTAACTTTACTGCTTATCCCAGGGGGTACACAATAGGGGTGCAGACTTCACACTGCACACATCACCATCAGCCAACCAGCACTTGGTTTGTTAATACAGCCAATGAGATCAGCACTTCATTTGTACAAGACTGCTTCTGCTACCAGTCCTCCATAAAGCATCCACCAGCAAGAAGGAATGAAAGGGCTGAAGGCGCTGAGTTTTTCCCTCGGAGTCCTTGCACAGTCAGAAACAAGGTGACAAAGAATGAATGAGTAAAGTGTCTCTACCCCTTTGCGTTCCTCCCCTTGGGGAGTTTGCTGCAGAGTACAGAGGAAGCTGAACTGAATCCACAACCAGCAACACGCGGATTATGCAGACAGTGGAGAACTGTACATACACTTGCAGTCAAACACATATAATATAGTAGGCGGGGAGCTATTCCCTGAGATAAATTAGTGCTTCCTACACATGCACCAATGTCCCCGGAGTACATGCCCAAGAAATGGGAATGTGAAATATGAGAGGTGTAGAGAAGAAATCAATGTAAAGAAGGATCATAATGTAGCCTAGTGGTAATGTGCTATTCAAGAAGATGATTATAAAAAATCAGAGAATATTCTACAGTCCTGGCATGGCACATAGAAGACCCAACATAAAAGCTGGGAACATCCTGGTAAAGGGTAGCATCATAATACTATGTCATAATACCCGAAAATAAAAAATCTTTACAGAACCCAACAAGTATGATCATGATAAAGAGCGACACTAATAGTGATGTAGTAATAGCACATGCAATACATATGTATATCACTATAAAACACAATTAAAACCCCAAACAGTTAAAACGGCTAAACTGCCCCACAACTGCTGAACTGCCACCCCTCTCTTGTACCCGGGTTGCCACAATCATGGGGACAACCGGAGGCCAGCCCGAGCACAAGGCATCCTGCACCGAAACAAAGAGTGGAGGAGAGAGCAAAGAACCAGCAGAACACCACCAGTTTGCCGGACTTTGGAGACCAATCCTGCCCTTCAATGAACAGAAGACCGCAAAGTCTGTGCACAACCTGCACCAGCAGCCCCACCAGCAGCAAAGACACAAAGAGAGCTCCATCAGCTCACTCTAAAATGTACAACTGCACCTCTGCAGGGGAGTGTAGTTTATGATGGACCACCAACTCAGAGTCACTGGAAATAGCTCCCTATGGACATTTATCATGACACACAAGGTAATACACAAAGAGGGCCAGAAAGAGCAAACTGAAAGGGAGAAATATCAAAAAGACAATCTTGATAGGGAAAGAAGCCGCCGCCATCAAGGAGAGAGGGGGGGGGAGAGAAAAGAGCACAAGAGCAAGACCATCGCCAAGGAGGTGACGGGTACTCACGGCCACACTAAACTCTCCACAGTGAGGGCTGCACAGAGGAACACGAGAGGTCCACAGACCAGCCCCAGGGAGGCCAGGCTAGGGGAGTAGAGGCGCCAGCTAACAGACCACTCCTCAAGGACACATTCTCCACCATCTGTAGGAGTCACTGGTTAAATCCAGGCCCAAATCAAAGAAAAACACCATCTGGCCGTAGTAAGAGAGAAAATGTATTAACATGACAAGAGAACAATTGGCCCTCAAATCCAACTGTTCAAATTGCAAACGAATAACAATCTTTTATTCCTGTAAACCACAAAGGGTGGTCTCAAATTGTTCAAGTAGAATTTAGCACAGTAATTTCTCAGGAATCACACATATATGGATCACGTGTCCAGTTATCACCAGGCACGATTTCATAATATTTATATTGAATATCCGATCAGATCACAGTAATATTGCATTATAAGCAAGTAGATAGAGATCATCACATGTTCCCCCTACTGCCAGCTGGAGAATTTTCTTAAGATTGAGAAACATGTTAGGCAATGGCAGGTGTTTTAATATGATAACACATTAGTGATGAGATAGCATGCTGTGGAATCTCACAAGTGCTGTCTCTTGATCAAGCCTTGCGTCAAATTGCATTCCAAGCATAAAATCAGAAAAACAATGGTTCATCAAGGTCATGTACTGCAACAACAGGCAATGTCTTATTTTTGGGTATCACTGAACTGTTAAAAAAACAAGATGGATTCCTTGGCACATAACAATTGGGATTCCACAATTGTACTGCCCAAATCTGGGAAATCCCTTAGGGTTTCCTTCATCATACTACCCTATCTCCATGGTCAACAGTGAACTGAAGCTTTTTGCCAAAGTACTGGCCAACAGGCTTCTCACATCACTACTACACCCAGACCAGTGTGGGTTCACACCCCTTTACAGCATGCAGTACTGTATTAAGAGGGGGCAGACATCTCAAGTGTACCAACACCACCTTCCTAGACCAATGGCACCCATGCTTATTGAAAAAGAATTTGATTCCCTCAATTGGGACTTTAAGGGAGTGTTTAGCCACTTCGGATTCTGGCAGTATTTCATATCATGTATCCTGATGTTATACACCCAACCTTGAGCGCAGGTGAGGGTCAACGGCGTACTCTATGATCCCTTCCCAATGGGAACAGGCACCTGGCAAGACTGCCTGCTCTCACCCCTGCTATTCGCCATAGTGATGGAGCAGCTTGCAGTGTGGATTCGGTGTGATGCCCATTTGTGGGAGTTCGACTGGGGAAGATAATAGATATGATCAAATTACCCTACATGCTGATGATATCCTGCTATTCCTCTCTGTCTGCTGAAATGGGACCAAGGCTATTTCGCATCCTGCATCTATATGGTAAAGCCTCCAGTATACAGGTAAACTGGTCCATGGCTATCCTAGCACTGCTCATTAACAATATGGATGCAGTGGACTGGCAAGATGAGCTCCAGAACTTAAGCTCAGTTTTCAATACCTGGGTATATAAATCTCTCTCATCCCAGGGCTGACCCAAAATCTTAAACTCCATCCCCTAGTAACACCAACAACACATGACCTGGCTAGGTAGACGAGCCTCCCATTGAACATTAAGGGCCTTTTTTAAGATGATGGTCTTGCAGCGATTCCTTTATGTATTCCAGAATTTACCACTACAAATAACGCAAGCCTGGTTTAACATGCTGAAGGCTAAGATCCAAGCATTTTTCTGGGCGAGTCACACACCTCACATAGCATTTCAGAAATGTATACAATCCATCCATGATGGGGGCTGAGCAGGACTGACCTGCGGTTGTACTGCTGTGCCTCATAACTGTTAATTCTGAATGGCTGGCTCAGCAGGGGATGGTGCGATTCCACATTTTACACTGAACTCTCGTTTATGCGATGCAGGGGGGTCATGGACATGCTCTATGGCTCCCCTGTAGCACATCCCCTACCAGAGATGACAAGAGCAGTGTTCCAGGCCTGGAAATCAGCTCACCACCAGAGACCCCTTTGTGGTGAGGACAATGGCTTGGGTGGTGTCAAGTTTAGAAGGGTTTACCACCTGGGACTGTATTGGCATCTCAATGCTTGGAGATATAAGAAGGGTTCTCCTATGACAGCATTTGAAGACCTACAGGCTGACTTTCAGCTTCATAAGTCACATTTCTTTGCAATACTTGCAGTTTTGTGATGCCATGTCTTCATATGAGACCCCATGAAAGATGCCCCTGAGGTCAGCCCTACGGAAGCAAAACTCCTTATGGGACCACTAGGGAAAAGAGACTTTACCAAGATTTATAGCAGCTTTATACTTAATAAGCGTGACCAATTCACACTGCTATAACAAAAATAGGAGGGATGAATAGGGTAGGTCCCCTTGATGACTATGACTCGAGAGAGGTCAAGATGGCTGTGAGAACACTCACCAAAATCATCCTGGTTGCAGGTCATACAGACAAAATACTTACAAATACCTACCTGTCTCCTCCAAGGCTGTGGAGGGCTGGAACACAATCACTCCATGTTTCAGATGCGCGGAATCAAAGGGAGACTTCTTTTACAGAGTATGGACTTGCCTGCTAATCACAACTTACTGGTCAGCTGTATTTACTACCCTAGCCCAAATACAGGAGAGACCTAATGAACCTAGACCTCACATTGCATTGTTGGGGCTCCTAGAAGACACAGGACAACCAAAAAGACAACTTATATTGGGAGACCTGGGCACTCTGATTGCTAAAAGAGACATAGCACGCCATTGAACAGCTCCAATACCATCGTCGCTGGCAGCATGGTGCAAGGCCAAGGACTGATGCGCGAAAATGGAAGTCAGTTTATGAGGACAGGGGGATGCCCCTTAAGGCATGCCAAGGTCTGTGGTATATGGTGGAATTACTGTGGACTGCTACAATAATCATCCTCAATAGGTATTTTGAGTGTCCCAATGCTATTAATGTCTGGTTTCAGCTTTTGTATCTGACTTGTACTATATCACTTGCTGTAAAAGCTGAAAACTCAAACTTGTTTTATAAGGAAACAAGAGAGAGAAACTGCTGGCCCATGCTTTTTGCTTACCCCCTCAAAAGGTTCTAGGCTTCTGTCAGCATGGGAGCATGTTGTCCCATTGCTTACTTATCGCTACATCACCTCTTCTGTTTAATGTCAACACCATCATTGGTTTGTGCCTCCCACCACTGTCTGTCTATATATGCAACTGGGTGGAGGGGTGTATCTGTGAATGCATATTTTCTTCTTTGTCTCTGTGTAAAATAATGCATTATCAGGGAAGTAGGGTGTGTGCAAGGGCCCCTGTATGTTAGTTGGCATGTTTGCAAAGACCTCTAGATGTTTGTTGGTCTTTGTGCAATAGAGGCCTAAGGGGCTGTATCTCAGTCAATAATGTAAGCGGGTGTGGTTTTGAGATCCCCCAACAAGCAACGGTAACTACAAAGGATAGTGGGCAGGCAGGCAGTGGGGTGATAATTAGAGGCCCCAAGGGCATTATTTTGGACTTACTTCGGAAAATTAGGATGTTTGTGGCATTATATGTACATAAAGCCAACTGCCACAAGATAACCCAGCACTCATATTGACTTCTATTTTTTTTTTAATGAAGTTCAGTGTACCTTGACATGATGGTAGTAGGTGCTGGCTTTAAAGTGTATGTGGTTGTAGGTCAACTTTTTGACTATAGCTTGATCTGAATGTGCTGTGTAGTGAACAGATGGTAAGCCAGCAGGGTGGCTTGGAGTCTTTTTCTGTGAATGATGGTGCCAGGATCAGTGTTAAAAGTGGACTGTTTCTTCACATATCCTGCCCAGGATGATCTGCAGGGTGTTTGGTTATACTGTGGAGGAATGCACAAGGAGAGAAACAATCTTTGTGGTCATACATGGCTCACATATCAGTCATTTGGTAAGGCTCAAAACTTTAGCATGTAAAACACAAAAGTGACAATGATTGTCCTCCTTTTGATTATCCTATATGCAAGCCAATGAAACCTAGCATATGGGATAACCTTGTTAGGAAGAGATGCTAACCAGCCCAGTCATCTGGAAGCACAGTTGGTCTGTAGCTCCTTACTCTGCCCATGTTCGAATCTGCGCTGGTAAACTTTCAGGAATGAGAAGGTCAACGTACAGTGTACACAAAGAGGTGTACCAGGGCCAGATGCCTGTTTTGTGGGTGTGTCGCCCTTAAGAGAGAACAAACAGGTCACTTCCTCTCTAGACAACAGACAACAGGAGAGGCAAAACGGGCATCAAGCAAGGTTCAGTTTTTTGGATACTTACTTTCCGTTTTTTGGATACTTACTTTCCGTTTTGAGGAAGCTATGAATGAACCTCATAAGGTAATGCTGCCACATACCTGAGAAGGAATACAATTTACAAACATTCTTTTAAAGGCCACCTAAAACCTTTAAATGAATGCCTACCTTGCTAGCTTCTGGGCTGCTTAAATTTCTGAACAGCTATGAAAGTCATATTATTGTGAAGTTAAGGCTAATCATAGGTCTCAGAAGAACAAGTTACTTACCTTCGGTAACAAGGTATCTGGTAGAGACTATCTAGCTGCAGATTCCTTACCTTAGAGTTCCCTGGCGTCAGCTTAAAATCCTGAGTTTTTTCTGAGCAGTACCCTACGCGGGCGTCGTCGTTTGGATCCGCGTGCGTCATCAGCGCCGTTGGAGCCGTCTATGACATCCCGGTTGTCTATATAGACGCCGTCTCGGCGCGCGCACGTCAGTTCTTTTCCACAACTTCCCACGCCAGGAGCGCAGTCATGGAAGAACCAACCATTATATATTTTACCTCTTTGACTGTTTAAAGTAAAAATTCTTTCATGCCTTTAAGAAAGGCAAAAATGCCAAGATCAAAAATATACATATATATACATATCCAAATAAGAAAAATATCCGCAGAGCAGGGAGGCTTGGGCAGGTGTAAGGTACCTGCAGCTAGATAGAGTCTCTACCAGATACCTCATTACTGAAGGTAAGTAACTTGTTCATCTGATAGAGACTTCTAGCTGCAGCTTCCTTACCTTAGATACCCAAGCTATAACCCATGGCGGTGGGTCTGAAGGAAATTTTTATACCAGGAAGTCCTGCAAGACAGAACGGGCAAAATGCCCCTCTCTTCTCACCTGGCTATCCAGGAAGTAGTGTTTTGCAAACGTGTGCAAAGAAGCCCACGTTGCAGCCTGACAGATGTCCACCACCGGTATGCCACGTGCTAATGCAGTGGTAGCAGCTTTCCCCCTAGTAGAATGAGCTCTCAAGCCCTTGGGAGGCTGCTTCTTTGCCAAAGCATAGCATATTTTTATACAGAGAACGACCCAGCGCGAAATGGATCGTTTCTGCACTGCCCGACCCTTCTTTGCACCAATGTACCCCACAAAGAGTTGGTCGTTCACCCGGAACTCTTTATTGCGGTCAAGATAGAACGATAACGCTCTTTTTGGGTCCAGTCGATGGAGACGCTCCTCTTCCTTAGCGGGATGTGGTGGTGCAAAGAAGGTGGGCAGGGTGATATTTTGACCCAGATGGAAAGGGGTCACCACCTTGGGGAGGAAAGAGGCACGAGTTCTGAGAACCACTTTTTCAGGAAAGATTGTGAGACGGCGGTTTTGATGACAAAGCCTGTAGCTCACTAACTCTTCTGGCAGATGTAATTGCCACCAAAAAGGCTTTCTTAATAGTGAGCAGCCGAAGAGGACAATTATGCAAGGGCTCAAAGGGAGCACACATAAGGAAGTTAAGAACCAAATTAAGATCCCACTGGGGCATAACGAAAGGCACAGGCGGGAATAGATGTACAAGCCCTTTCAAAAACCTCTGTACTATAGGTGATTTAAACAGAGATGGTTGATCGGGCAACTGAAGAAAAGCTGATAAGGCTGCAAGATAGCCCTTGAGAGTCCCCAAGGAGGAACCCTGCTGGGCGAGAGACAAAATAAACAAAAGGATGTTAGACAGAGAAGAAGAAAGGATCAATAGACCTCTCTGAACAATATGAAACAAAAAGTTTCCAACGGCAGGCGTAGATCGACTTAGTAGAGGGACATCTGGCTGCCAAAATGACATCACAGACCTCGGGAGGGAGGTCATAAACCATCAACTGTCACCGCTCAATCTCCACGCATGAAGGCGCAGAGTTGACAGGTTCGGGTGGAGAACATTCCCCTGCTGCTGCGACAGAAGATCCTCCCGAAGAGGCAGCCTGATTGGAGGACCGATGCTCATTTTGAGAAGCTCTGGATACCAAACTCTCTGTGCCCAATCCGCAGCCAGTAGGATTACTTGGGCCCGGTCGTTCTTGATTTTCTTGAGAACTCTGGGCAGAAGTGGTATAGGCGGAAAGGCGTACAGGAGGCCTGAACTCCACTCGCGACAAAAAGCGTTGCCTAGCGATAGCCCCCTTGGAAACTCCATTGCGCAAAACTGCTGACATTGCACGTTCTCTGCGGGGCGAACAGATCTAACCAAGGCTCTCCCCACTGCGGAAAGAGTCCATGCGCCACCTCCGGATGGAGACACCGTTTGTGATCCTCTAAGCTTTTCAGCTGAGTTTGTCTGCGCTGGCGTTCAGAGTACCTGCCAGGTGTTGAACCACCAGGGTCATGCCCTGCTGTTTCAGCCATGTCCAGAGACATAAAGCCTCTTGACAAAGGGTCCACGACCCCACACCACCCTGCTTGTTGCAGTACCACATTGCGGTAGTGTTGTCCGTGAACACCTGCCCCACCTACCCTTTCACAACAGGAAGAAATGCTTTTAATGCTAGCCAGATCGCCCAAAGCTCCAACAAGTTGATGTGGAGCCCGGATTCCGCCGGAGATCAGTGACCTCTGATCTCCACCTCCCCAAGATGGCCACCCCATCCAAGAAGTGATGCATCAGTCACTACCGTTAGATCTGGTTGGGGAAGGGAGAGAGGTCTGCCCTTGACCCACTCACAGTTCACTAACCACCACTGCAGATCTTGTGCAGTCCCCTCCGAGATCTGAACCACGTCAGTAAGATTTACCTGATGCTGTGCCCATTGGAACTCCAGGTCCCACTGCAGAACCCTCATGCGCCATCTGGCATGCTTGACCAACAGGATGCAGGAAGCCATGAGTCCCAGCAGCCTCAGAGTCTGTCTCACCGAGATCCAGCATAGAGGCCGAAACATTGGAATCATAACCTGAATATCCTGGACCTGCTGTTCGGGAGGATAAGCCCGATACAGCACTGTGTCCAGAACATCTCCGATGAAAGTGAGCTTCTGAGAGGGAGTCAGATGTGACTTCGGCACATTTATAGTGAACCCCAGTGAATGCAAGAGGTCTGCCGTCGTCTGGAGGTGGGTGACGAGAGCCTGAGGCGTAGGAGCCTTCAACAGCCAATCGTCTAGGTAGGGGGAAGACTTAAATCCCTGACCTGCGCAAATGAGCTGCCACCACCGCCATCACCTTTGTGAACACCCGAGGGGCACTGGTGAGACCAAAAGGAAGCACGGTAAACTGAAAGTGCTCCTGGCCCACCTTGAACCGCAGGTAACGCCTGTGGGCTGGCAGGATAGGAATATGGAAATATGCATCCTGCAAATCCAACGCTACCATCCAGTCTCCTTGGTCTAGGGCATACAAAACCTGAGCAAGAGTGAGCATTTTGAATTTCTCCTTCTTGAGGAAGAGATTGACGTCCCTTAAATCCAAGACAGGGCGAAGGCCTTTGTTCTTTTTGGGAATCAGAAAGTAGCGAGAATAACAACCACTGTCTACTTCTGATATCGAGACTCTTTCTATGGCTCACTTGGCCAAGAGAGCTGTGTCAGGATACTTCAATTCGATTTCCTCAGAAGCAGAAGATAACTCCTCAGTCCCGACCCGAGCTACTCACAACGAATATTATTCCTTCGTGCTGAGTACCCCGGAGGGGGAAAGGGGAATGGGATGGTAGAGAGACTGCCACAGAGATGATGAACGCCAGTACTCAGTCTGGCTCTTCACATCTAAGAATGGATACAGCACCTGCAAGAGTCACAGTCGCAATTACTAGGGACATACAACATCAGTTTTTCACTTTCTACTCTCAACACTTAATTCTCTTTAATTCTATTATTTCTTCACTCACCCTGAGTTCTCTGTAGCCTTGCTTCTCGCTATAAATGATAGCTCTTCTTAAAAAATGCTTATTACTGATTCTGGAAGAACTTCTCAACCTTTGTTAGAGATTGGTTTTATGTTGCTATATATATATATATATATATATATATATATATATATATAGTTGGTGATAATGCGTTCTTCAAATCAGCTGATGTTATTTAATTTCTCCTGTCTTATTGTGACTTCTGTCAATACTTGTATATGTAAATGCTTGTTTATTAAAGTTCGTTTCTCCTTTCTTACTTCGACATTTGTTGATAACTTGTATTTGTAAATGCTTGTTTATTACAGTTAGTTTCTCCTTCCTTACTTCGACATCTGTTGATAACTTGTAGTTGTAAATGCTTGTTTATTTAAGTTCGTTTCTCCTTTAAACTCTATTTTGGTTTATTACCATTGAATTTGTAAATGCTTATTTGTTAACAGTTCGTTTCTCCTTTAAACTTGGCCTTTGTTTATAACCTTGACATTTGTAGATACTTGCTCTTTTAAAGTTCGTTTTTTCTTTGACTTTAATATCTTAAACAAGAACCTTGTAAACATAAGGTTAATTCATACATTAACTCTGTAGCCTTGCCGACTTCCACAGGAACGGTCTACTATCAAACTCTTCGAATAAACCTTGACAATATTTATCTGTTTTCTGTAATCTAATCTTCAAATGTAATTTTACCTCACAGGAGTTTCTGTTCTGAAGCGCGCTCTCTCTCTCCACACAGCTGATTCCTGTCAGACCTCAGTTGAAGTGCAAGGCTTCCAGCTGGAGAGCTTGTAACCTAGCAACCAACCGATTGCAAGACTAGAACTGTAACTAACCTTCAGGACTCACAGCGACCATCTTGGATCTTCTCTTCTTGATTCTTCCTTTGAAATAAGCGCAAGATTACTCTGCAAACCTTCTTCCAGTTTGGGCTTTGCTGTCTCCACTGAGGATATCTCTTTGCTTTTCTCATGCACTTCTTTGATTTGACTTGGCAAGTTTGTGTGGTCATGACAGTACTCCCCCTCAAGGAACAGTTCTCCAATTTAGGTTTGCTTGGGTAGGTTCTATGAAAGTTTCTCACTAATCTTGAAGCATGTACATACTCGTGCGGCTCCCAGGATCGTTCCTCTGGACCATAACCTTTCCAATCAATTAGATAATAAAGCTGGCTATTACGGATTTTGGAATCTAAGATTTGATTGACCTCATACTCTTCTGCAGAGCTAATCTGGATAGGAATTGGAGGGGAGTTTTGACGTAAATTTGGAGGACTGTTCTTTAACAAGGAGACATGGAAAACAGGATGTATCTTTAGATGAGCTGGCAACTGCAATTTAACTGCCACTGGATTGATCATCTTGTCAACTTTGAATGGGCCTATAAATCGTGGCTGAAATTTGCAATTTCCTTTGAGACGTAAATGACGAGTGGATAACCAAACTTTGTCTCCTTTCGAATAAATGGGACTCTCTCGTCTTTTTCTATCAGCCTGAGTCTTATATGAGTCTTTTGCTTGAATTATGTTTTTTCTAGCCCTAACTAACGTGGTCTGCAAATCCCTCACCATCTCTTCTACTGCAGGCACTGAATCATCTTCTTTACCCAACATTACATTAGGATGTCTACCATGGTTCAGATAAAAGGGGGTGAACCCAGTGGTGGAATGAACAGCATTATTGTAAGCAAATTCAGCTGCCCACATCAACTCGGGCCATTCCTTCTCTTTATCGAATAAATTGAGTCTTAAATACTGTTCTAACTCTTGATTCACTCTCTCTGTTTGCCCATCGGTTTCAGGATGGTAACTGGTAGAGTAACGAGAATCAATTCCTAATCTTTTACTAAAGGCCTTCCAAAAGCGAGAAACAAATTGGGACCCCCTGTCTGAAACTAGAATTTTTGCGATACCACGGGCGTGTACTATGTGTTGTGTAAACAACTGTGCAACCTGTGGGGCTCGAGGGATTTCTTTCAAAGGAATGAAATGCGCCATTTTAGTGAAAGCATCTACAAAAACTAGGATAGTGTTAAAACCTTGGCTACTAGGGAGGGTCCACTATAAGATCCATAGTAACAGTATGCCAGGCATGGGGTGCAGTGGGCAAAGGTCTTAACAGACCTTGTGAAGCTGTTCTATTTGATTTCCCTCTTTGACATTTGTCACAAGTTGACACATAGGGGGTTATTCTAACTTTGGAGGAGTGTTAATCCGTCCCAAAAGTGACGGTAAAGTGACGGATATACCACCAGCCGTATTACGAGTTCCATAGGATATAATGGACTCGTAATACGGCTGGTGGTAAATCCGTCACTTTTCCGTCACTTTTGGGACGGATTAACACCTCCTCCAAAGTTAGAATAACCCCCATATTGTCTTATCTGAGTTTTCATTTTTGGCCACCAAAATTCTCGTTGTATTAGATTTTGAGTCTTTTGAATTCCTTTGTGTCCAGCCAATTGATCGTCATGATAAGCCTGAAGAATTTTTTCTTGCAGCTCCACAGTCGGAACATACAGTGCACCTTTAAAGTATGGCAAACCTTTTTTGATTTCTCTTCCTTGGCCTTCTTTGGACCACTTCAGCATTCCTTCAAATGGTAAGTTTTCTTGAATTTCTTTGGTTAAATTTTCATACAATATGGCAGATATGAACTTCTCTTGTGGAATAATCAATTCTTTTTCTGAAGGCTCTTTAACTGCACCGGTATCAATTCGAGATAGAGCATCTGCCTTCCCATTTACTTTTCCTGGTCTGAAAGTGATAACAAAATCAAAGTCTGCAAAATATAGGGACCAACGCAGTTGTCTAGCTGTTAGAGTTCGAGCGGATTTTAAAAACTGTAAATTTCGGTGGTCCGTGTAAACGGTCACTTTATGCTTAGCTCCCAAAATGTAATGCCTCCACTCACGAAAAGTTTATTTGACTGCCAAAAGCTCCTTATCTGCAATTGAATAATTTATCTCTGGTGGTGTTAATTTTCGAGAGAAATAGGCCACTGGATGTAATTGACCTGTATCTTTATGAAGATGGGAAAGGATACCTCCTATGGCAACATCTGAAGCATCTGCCTCCACATAATATGGCTCATCTGGATTGGGGTGGAGCAAGATTGGAACTGAGACAAAGGAATTCTTCAAAAAATTAAAAGCATTTTCAGCTTCTTTTGTCCACTCAAACTTCACTCCTTTCTTCAACAATCGAGTAATGGGTGTAACTGTTTGAGAAAAATTGGATATGAATCTTCGATAAAAATTAGCGAACCCCAAGAAACTCTGGATCTCTTTGACATTGCAAGGAGAAGGCCAATGTTGCACTGTCTTTATCTTGGCAGGATCCATACTAACTCCTTCTGGTGACAAAATGAATCCTAAGAACTCAACTCGTTCCACATGAAATGCACACTTCTCCAATTTTACATAGAGATGGTTTTCTTGCAACCTTGTGAGGATGGATCGAACATGGGAAATGTGCTCCTGTAGATTGTCGGAAAAGATTAAAATGTCATCTATATAAACCACGGCAATCCGGTCAAGGAATTCTCGTAATATATCATTAACGAAATGCTGGAAGGCAGCGGAGCATTGCATAACCCATAAGGCATCACTTGATATTCAAATAATCCGTATCGAGTCCGAAAAGTGGTTTTCCATTCATCCCCTGAAGCCACTCGAATCAAATGATATGCTCCTCGCAGGTCCAATTTGGTGTAGATTCTAGTATTCTTTACTTGATCTAATAAAACTGACACTAAAGGCAGTGGGTATCGATTCTTGATGGTAACCTGATTGAGGGCTCGATAATCAATGCAAGTTCGAAGACTCCCATCCTTCTTTGGTATGAAAAATAGTGGGGATGACACTGGAGATTCAGAAGGACGAATAAAACCATTAGCAAGATATTGATCCAAATACTCCTTTAAATGTTGATTCTCTGCTTCGGTCAATACGTATATTCTGCTACATGGCAATATCGCACCTGGCTCCAGTTCAATTTTGCAGTCGTAGGGTCGATGTGGTGGCAATTTCTCAGCCTCCTTTTCATCAAAAACGGCGACTAAATCCTCATATTCTTTTGGGATTTCTGCTGTCTTTAGTGCACAGGTCATTGAAGAGTGTGATGATAAACAGGCCGCTTGGGACTTGGTGGACACTTCCACTCCATCATGAAAGCAATTCTCTTTGCAGTAAGAGGAATTCATCTTGATCGTTCTTTTGCTCCAATCAATTTGTGGATTATGTTCTGTAAGCCAGGGCAGACCCAAAATGAGTTGAAATTGTGGAGCATCTATCAAATTAAAGATTATCTGCTCCTGATGTCCACCAAAACCTTGCATCTGAATTGGTTCGGTCTCATGGGAAATGGGTCCTGAAGAAAGATTGGTTCCATCCACAGCTCTTACTACTTCCAAAGTAGATTTCTTGATAAATCGAATACCCATTTTACGAGCGTATTTGATATCACAGAAGTTGCCCGTAGCTCCAGAGTCTATCATAACTGAGATCCCTTGAATTTCCTTCTCAAGGGTCTTAACTGATACTGTTTGTACCAAATGTGGCGCTGCGGTTTGTAAGGTATTCGCCACTCGTTGATCTAAAGGAGTTGTCTTGGATTCTGCTTTCATCAGGGCAACTCCCTCTACTGATGAAGCTGGCCTTTTCCCGACTGAAGAGCTTTGGGTTTCTTGGGACAGTTTTTAACAAAATGCCCAGATGCACCGCAATATAAACATAGGTGATTCACTCGTCTTTTCTCTTTTTCTTCCTTAGATAAAGGACCTCGGATGGAACCAATTTGCATTGGTTCT
The DNA here is from genome assembly GCF_031143425.1 of Pleurodeles waltl. NCBI lineage: Eukaryota > Metazoa > Chordata > Amphibia > Caudata > Salamandridae > Pleurodeles > Pleurodeles waltl. The sequence goes on along the minus strand of NC_090437.1, from coordinate 337,353,549 downwards.
TCTATCTTTATCCCTTCTCCGGCTCTCGTATGATCATTTCTTACACGGTCAATTCTCAGGGGAAATGGTCGATACTCTCTTCTCTTTTCTGCTCTTCGTTCAGTTAACCGGTGGTCAATCTGTAACACAAGATCAATTAACTCAGAAATTTCGGTGGGTCTATTTGGAACTTGTGCTAAGGCATCTTTCAATTCATCTCTCAGTCCACGATAAAATATGGCGGCTCTTTTTGACTCCGGCCAGGCAGTCTCTACAATGAGTTTATTGAAATGAGCCAGATAGGCTACTAGATCTTTATTACCTTGCCTGATTTCCAGTAGTTCATTGTCTTTGGCTTGAGCTGCAGTTCACCGATCAAATATGCTTAAGAACTCTTCCTTGAAATTTTGGAAATTATATAAAACAGGATCATTTCTGGAAATTATTGGCATGGACCATGCGGCCACATCTCCTGTCAGATAAGACAATATAAATGCCACTTTGGACTGGTCTTCGGAAAAAATGACTGGTCTACATAAAAAATGCAATGAGCATTGGGTCAGAAAAATCTGCGCCTTATTTGGATCCCCGATCCCCACCGAAGCGCTCGGGTTGAGCCAAAGGAATAATAGGGGAAACCGCATGAATTACTTGAGTGGATATACCTGCAGACTGTGAAGGGCTAGGGATTTGTGAAAACACAGATTCATTTGATTTAGCGGTGTTCCCTAACTCATTTATTCGCTGTTTTATTTGGACTGTTTCTTCTATGGTGTTATTTAATTGTTTCTGTAACCCTTCCAAAACAGTGGCTAATGCTTTTATATCAATTCCTTCTGCCATTCTGCTCAGGAGGAAATCTGTTTTTTCCCTAAAATTAGGGTGATGGCACTTCAATCTGTCAGGATACTTCAATTCGATTTCCTCAGAAGCAGAAGATAACTCCTCAGTCCCGACCCGAGCTACTCACAACGAATAATAATCCTTCGTGCTGAGTACCCCGTAGGGGGAAAGGGGAATGGGATGGTAGAGAGACTGCCACAGAGATGATGAACGCCAGTACTCAGTCTGCCTCTTCACATCTAAGATTGGATACAGCACCTGCAAGAGTCACAGTCGCAATTACTAGGGACATACAACATCAGTTTTTCACTTTCTACTCTCAACACTTAATTCTCTTTAATTCTATTATTTCTTCACTAACCCCGAGTTCTCTGTAGCCTTGCTTCTCTCTATAAATGATAGCTCTTCTTAAAAAATGCTTATTACTGATTCTGGAAGAACTTCTCAACCTTTGTTAGAGATTGGTTTTATGTTGCTATATATATATATATAGTTGGTGATAATGCGTTCTTCAAATCAGCTGATGTTATTTAATTTCTCCTGTCTTATTGTGACTTCTGTCAATACTTGTATTTGTAAATGCTTGTTTATTACAGTTAGTTTCTCCTTCCTTACTTCGACATCTGTCGATAACTTGTAGTTGTAAATGCTTGTTTAAGTTTGTTTCTCCTTTAAACTCTATTTTGGTTTATTACCATTGAATTTGTAAATGCTTATTTGTTCGTTTCTCCTTTAAACTTGGCCTTTGTTTATAACCTTGACATTTGTAGATACTTGCTCTTTTAAAGTTCGTTTTTTCTTTGACTTTAATATCTTAAACAAGAACCTTGTAAACATAAGGTTAATTCATACATTAACTCTGTAGCCTTGCCGACTTCCACGGGAACGGTCTACTATCAAACTCTTCGAATAAACCTTGACAATATTTATCTGTTTTCTGTAATATAATCTTCAAATGTAATTTTACCTCACAGGAGTTTCTGTTCTGAAGCGCGCTCTCTCTCCACACAGCTGATTCCTGTCAGACCTCAGTTGAAGTGCAAGGCTTCCAGCTGGAGAGCTCGTAACCTAGCAACCAACCGATTGCAAGACTAGAACTAACTAACCTTCAGGACTCACAGCGGCCATCTTGGATCTTCTCGATTCTTCCTTTGAAATAAGCGCAAGATTACTCTGCAAACCTTCTTCCAGTTTGGGCTTTGCTGTCTCCACTGAGGATATCTCTTTGCTTTTCTCATGCACTTCTTTGATTTGACTTGGCAAGTTTGTGTGGTCATGACAAGCTGTAACTTCCTCGTGGAGCAAAGCTAGATGGTCCTCCATCAGCCATTCCTTTGTCGGAGGAATAGAAGGAGGGAAAGACTGGAAGGGAACGGAGTAGCCCTTCCGTATGATCTGCAGGACCCACTTGTCCGTGGTGATGGAAAGCCAGTGAGGGAGGTGAAAACGAATCCTCCCTCCAACTGGACGGACATGATCCCGCAGAACCACACTAGGAGGGCTTGGGCGCAGTGGAGGGGGGCTGTCTGGCGGCCGACCTCTGGCCAGACCCTCTGGGTCTGATGGTACCACGTCCTCTTCCAGGATGCTGTGAAGCCTGAAGACGGTGGCTGAACTGTGGCTGGCGTGGTACCACACCCCTTCCGAAGCCTCGAAAGGGGTGAAAGACAGACTGCTGTCGTGCTGGCGCTGAAAGGCCCAAGAATCTGGCTGTGGCTCGAGAATCCTTGAACCTCTCAAGCTTGGAGTCTGCCAAAAAGGCGTGAGCCATTAAAGGGCATGTCCATCAAGCTGGACTGGACATCCCCTGAAAAACCAGTGAAACGCAGCCAGGCGTGGCGACGTAGGGCCACTGACTCTGAAATTGCTCTGCCCAGCGAGTCGGTTGTGTCCAAACCACACCAGATCGTAAACTTGGCTGCATCTCTCCCATCCTTGACAACCTGGGTGAGAGTGTCCCATACGCCCTCCGGGACCTGGGGCAGCACCTGTGTCACCGTATCCCATAAAGTATTGGATTAACAGCCCAATAGGCAAGAGGTGTTTACGGACCTCAATGCCAGGTTGGTGGAAGAAAACATCTTTTTCCCAAGCCGATCCAGCCTCTTGGATTCCCTATCCGGGGGAGCGGAAGGGAAGGCACCACAGGAATTAGAGGCTAGGACAACCAAGCTCTCAGGAGTGGGGTGTTGTGTCAGGAAACTAGGGTTGCTGGGAGCGGGTCTATGGCGGCGGCCGACCATCCTATTCACAGGTGCCCCTGTGCTGGGGCTGGGTTTGGACCACGTACCCAGAAGGACGTCTGTAAGAGCCTCATTGAAGGGCAACAACGGCTCCGAATTTGACACCCCGGCTGAAGCACTTCTGTCAGGATATTTGTCCTGACTGGCACCGTAGGCAAATCTAGGTCCAAGACCTCAGCTGCCGTACGCACCACCATAACGAAAGAAGCATCCTCCTCAGTAGCCACATTAGGAGCAGAGAGCATACCAGTATCTGGAGACGTGTCCAGTCCACTGGCCTCCCCTAGATCCTCATACCAGTCCTTTTGTAATCTCGATTCTAAAGGGTCCTCTGACCCCTCCCATTCCTCTCCTGCGTCTGGCTGTCCTAAATAATGCTCAGACAATGATCTGGGCCGAATTGGCTCCGTCCAAGTCGACGTGGTACGACGTCGCTCCGGCTACGGATCATCCGGAATAAGGATGGGGCTGCCACCGGTGGGCGCCGGTGGCGGAATCGTCGACGTCGGACCCAGCGCCGAAGGAGGCCGACTGTGAGAGACCGGCGCAGGTCCGGATCCGGTATCGGATCCTGGGGTCCCCAACGACGCCAAGGCCGAAGCTGCTGGCGTCGAATCTGAAGGGCCCCTGCTGACCCCGCGGGGCCCAAAGACCCACCCGAGGGTGCAGCCCGCTCAAAAACGAGACGCATGGCCTCGTAAAATTATTTTATTTGAGTGTGGGTTGATCCGGTCCCCGGAAAAGGGGGAAGACGCGGAGTCGACCCTGGCGACGGCTCCGCATAACCGCACTCGGAACGTCGACGTTCCCTAGACGCCTCGTCGGCCGACGGGCGTGGCGAAGACAAAGTCCGCTTGGACTTCTTCTTGTGCCTCTTACCTTCGGATGACCTCGAATGCGAGGAAGAGGACTTGGGGCTCCGGGAGCGGTGCCTCGACCTCCTCCTACTGCGGGGCCGTGACCTCCGCGGAGTCGCGTCGACCAAAGACGAATGTCGGGCCGCAAGAAGCTTAAGGGATCTCTCCCTCAAGGCCTTCGGCGCCATGGCCCGACAGTCGGAGCATGAGGTGGAATCGTGGTCCTTCTCCAAGCACCAAAGACAAACTCGGTGCGGATCCGTCACGACATGGTGCGTTGACACGCACCACACGGCTTGAATCCTGTCTTTCTCGAAGACATGACTTCAAACAGTCAAAAAAGCGTCAACAAACAGTCGAAACAGGGTAGCTCTTTCCAAAACTGCGCTTAACCGGCTCAGAAGGAAAAGAACTGACGTACGTGCGCCGAGACGGCGTCTATATAGACAACCGTGAAGTCATAGACGGCTCCAATGACGCTGACGCACGCGGAGCTGGTCGACGTACGTGGATCTGAACGACGACGGCATGCGCGCAGGGTACTGCTCAGAAAAAACTCGAGATTCTAAGCTGACGCCAGGGAATTCTAAGGTAAGGAAGCTGCAGCTAGAAGTCTCTATCAGATTCACTCATTTATTTCATGTTGTTTATTCCCAATTGTCATTTTGGATAGGTCATAACATAATTTTCTCTGATCTGGTCAGAGTCAACTGATGTGGTCTTACTGCGAAGAAATCACTGATTCTGAGATCATGAAAGGTCATTGTGGGTGATGTAACAGTACGGTAATTGGATTTCTTTTAAAAGGCTAAAAGAGAGAATATACCTTATTTGTTCATTGAATTTTGGCAAGCATGGACATACCTAAACTTCTCTAACATATACCCAGGCCCACTGGAATTTTGCAGCAGGTGAACACATTATGTGGCACACTGAGTAAATTATGCAAAAAGAAAATGCTAATTATGTGCTGTAATGGAGCACATTTTGTGATATTACTACTTCATAATTTTGGCATGTTTGGGCAAAGGTTGCACCGCATTAACACCAATTTAACAAATACATTTAGGAATAAGCAACTGAAAAGTGACCAGTCAACCTTTGCATAGGGCCTTCCATTGTGTGTCAACAGGTATTACTACAATTTTACTAACTCCTAATTTGTTTGAGCTAATTTTTTTTAAATCAACAGATTATGCGGCAGATGATGGATTATGCAGTAAATCCATAATTACATGGCAGCATTGCACAATTTCAGTGGCCCTGCATATACTCTATATAGCACTGTACCCAAACCACATATTCATTATTTAATATCCTTCAACTCCACATGCACTGGCAACGGAGCAGTCATTTCATGGGAAGCTTTGATTCATTATTCATCAGCGCACAGCCTAAAGGGAAATAAACAATAAGTGTAGCTGGGACCATGCTGAGAAAAGGAGATGCTGAGTCAAAGCCAAGAATGCCCACCCTCCCCGCCTCCATGCAGCAGATTATAATTAATCCTATAGTAGACACAAAATGAGGGGATAAGAAGTGTCATAAGTAAGAACTAAGGACAGGGTCCTCAATCCAATCTAGGATATGCGGTTTGAAACCCACGCTTTTGCCCACACTTCAACAGGATAAACTATCCTACAGACCACTCCTCATTCCCCACACTGCAAACATGTAGGCAAGAAATGTATACATATGGGTCAGCTTTGCACCGAGTGCCCGGTAAGCACCATTAGGAACTTCTCTGCTTTGCTGTGTAGGCAAGAACAGAGGGAGCCCTTTCAAAAGGCAGAGGCAGGTTGGGCAAGAAAACTAACCACTAGCACTAGAAACAAGTCTATATATATTTTTTTTTTTACTTTTATATATCACTAAACAAACCCATTATTGGTACCTCATTATGGGTTTATTCCCACGCATGTGAACCCAAGTTATAAGCCTCTTTTCAATTAATGACTGAGGGAAAATCTTGAAAGATCCAATGCATGCCCTGCTTGCTATACACAGCAGTTTGCAAAGAATCCAATAATCAAGGGCATTTTATCGGGGCTGTAACTTGTGACATACAGTTTAGATCCTCGCAAACGTGTGAGTATAGATAGAAACCCTTTTCAAAAGGTGTGGCCTTTGTAATTAACTTGGTTTAAAGCATGTGATCAACAATCCTGTGCTTCACAAAGTGGGTCCCTTGATCAGTATTTTGGTGCCTATCTATTTTCTGTTATTGCATCCAGACAACCATCCCGACGCAAATCCGGATCTCTGCTTAAAACACACCAGACCTACTGGCTTTGCTCATATTTGTTAGATGTATGAAATACATGAGTGACAATGATTTTGTGTTGAATACTTAGATCCTGAGAACTGTTTCAAATCGGAAAATACGAGACTGAGTTAAACATTAATAGGGTCAGTAGAAGAGGTAGTGGTATTTGGAGTGCCTCTCTCTCCTTCACACCACTGCTCTGCAGTCTCTCGATCTGCTAGAAAGTAACAATATGTTTCTACCCACATCTTTCTGAAATGCTGCACCTGCTTAGCACACATTAGCTTTGCTTTCAGCACCAGCTTTTCGGTCTCTCCTTCTGCACGCATTTCCTTTGACCGTCTCTCCCCCCCCCCCACCCCCCACCACCAACCCAGTCACCTGTAACCAGTTTATTTTCCTTTCCTGGGGCACTAATAATTCGAAAGGTAGATCCCTTTTTCACACACTCCCACAAATCCAGTTGGGACATGTGTAAGCATACTCTCTTCAGAGGCCAGGGACTGGATGTGCTTGTAATATCAACACCTTTACAACTCACTGACAGGCACGGTGAACAAAAACAGCTTTCAGAAGCGGCTCCAGAGCTTTCAATGGTGCCATATTATAAACACCCACCTACATCCTGAACTCGCCAGACCCCTTGAGGCGACCCAGTACCCAGTATGCACTATAGGAGGAATATGTTGCATTAAAAAAATACAATTCAGAAATACATCTGGAATAGTAATTAATCTTAGGGAGTGCAAGATTAAGTAAAACTAGTGAAATGTTAACAGGAACTGCATTGCTGACGTATTACATTAAAGGTGTTTATAATCATTGTGGAGAAATAGATTTGTCTACAGTAAACGTAAGGTATGGACTAAAAGGACTGATGGGCAACTTTTCAAAGATGGTTTTACCTGCCCCACTTAAAGCGTTCAACAACCCACCTGCTAAAAGACCCTCAACGTTGTGATCAGAGGGTGGCTCTGACAAGACAGATTACTTTGAGGTGAGGGAGGTTTCACCCCATACACTCCTACTTAAACACAAAAGGGTATGGTAGCATTCAAGACACACCAATACTTCTTCCCCTACTTACAGATACAAGTCTAAGCCCTATTTGTACATCAAGGTAATCCTGTTGGGTTAGGTAAGAAGGACATTCCTTTTGGGAGAGGAAGCCGCACACACTATTGTGTAACTTATTATCCTCCACAACCTCTCCCCTCCCTGGTAGGATCAAGCCACCAGGGTGGACTGGGCCTCCTGGTGGGCTAAAAGGAAGGAGGGAGCTCTTACAGAAAGCTCGACTGGACAAGTAATGGGATCCAGATGAACTAAAAATACCTTGGGTTACCCAGGCTTGTGACCTTAAATACTGAGACCCCAGGTATATCTAAAAACCTTACTGGGATGGTCAGTGAGAGTAAAGACTCAAACCATCTCCCTCAGCATGTTTCTGTCCCTATGGTTAGCATAACCAGTCTTGGGCATTCGTCAGGGCCAAGGATCCCTAATGGGTTGGCCAATAGCAAATAACCCCAAAATGGCCTCATGACGAAGTAAGTCCTTGGGAGAGGGGCCCATCCTAAGTGGGTGCAAGCACAACCTTCAACACTTACCAGGCAGGCTGTGCTTTGTTACACACTGCTTGTCTGCATCAGCCAATGTATTCCAGTTGCGGTAACTATGTGGCTTTGTAATTACTTTCCATATGGACATGCACTTATATCTTGAATCATTGAATTTCGCAACCCTGCACACATGATCCAACTGTTTTGGGCTTAACTTACAACAGATTAACAATGGTAATATCTTTGTCACCTGGCAAAGCAAGTCGCCCTTTGACCTCTGCTGCTACCAATGATTTAAGGGCAGTAGGGGCAGCTCCCTGAGACCATACCACCATCGTTTTTGCAACAGCACATACATGTTACAAAATTTTGATTCCCTTACCACTCGATGTGACGTCATCATGTGTAATAATACCAGTAAGATTTAACTGGGTTCATCGTGATGATAAATTTGCTATCAAGACACTTATACCAATAAGCGATTTTCCATCGGATTTCCTTTCTGACATGCTTACAATAGTGTGAATTAGGAATTTACCTTCATCAGAAGCAGGAGCAGAGTGGAATATTGGCCTATTTTCGAATCGCATTTCGCAAATGATCAGTTATATGCCTTTTTGATTCTCATTTCTCATATAGTGTACGACCACAGAGGACATTGTCCCCCTCCGACCAGGGAGATGGTATGCCCTAATTAGTAGGGTAAGGAATACATCCCTAGGGCTAATGAGCAGTATTTAATATGCAAGTGTGCTCACCTTCTGCATACACTAGTGCTCACTTATATCTTTGTATATGTAGAGTGGTGTGATATGTAGTGTCACATGTGTTTTCACATGGAGACGTGTCGCATGTTTGCGCTAGGAGTGCTTTCCTCATTTTTTCAAATTTATATTATTTCTCTCCTATCTGTAATGTGCTCATGTTTTTATGTGCAACGCACTTGGATCCAGGTAGGACTCACCTGGGTGCTTGGTTTCACCAAGTTATTTTGCTATTGGGCATAGGGGCAAAAACATATAGGCCTAGGTAACTGATTTGAGTCATTACTCTCACTAAGCATCCCAGTAAGGTTTTCAGATATACCTGGGGTCCCAATATTAAAGGTAAAAGGCCTGGGTACCCCAAGGTATTTCTAGTTTATCTAAATCTAGTTACTTGTCCAGTCAAGCTTTATGTAAGAACTCCCTCCTTCCTTTTAACCCACAAGGAGGTCGAGTCCGCCCTGGTGACATGGTCCTAGCAGGGTGGGGAGAGGTTGCCTAGGATGAACCATGACACGAATAGTGTACGAGTCTTCCTCTCCAAAAAGGAATGGCCTTCTCATGTGACCCGACAGGATTCCTGTGATGTCCAAATAGGGCTCAGAATTATATCTCTAAGTAGGGGAAGCAGCCTTGATGTCTCATATGCTACTGCACCCTTTTGTGTTCAAGTATTTAATCTAGGGATGACGTACGGTGGTGCTTTACCTCAACCTCTTCAATGTGTGCTTTACAGTCGTTAGTACACCCCATTCACTTCCCATGACTATACACCCCTCGAGCTATTGACAGTTTATTTGCTCCAGAAGGCCCCACTGTCACTTATATTTATGGACTACGTCTTTTTTGTTCCTCCAGTGGTTCACAATTCCAATGAAATATTTCCTGGTAGGCCATCTGCAGGTCCAGTCTTCTCTATAAAAAACAGACATTTACTTGTGCTGGTTGCAACATAGGAGCTGGAAGTACGGCTGCTCAGCACCCCCAAGATAGCCACAATGGAGTTCAGAAGGTGAATGGGTAATAACAATGCCTTTTAATTCTATTTTTTAGCTTGCCGCATTTGCTGTGCATTCAAAGACAGAGGCCAAATATCAGGCACTGTATTCGGACTAATTGCTGCGTATCACATTCTTTTAACATGGGCACTGGTGTTTACTTTTCTTTCTCTGACTGCGAAGTGAAAGGTTTTTGTAAAGTGAACTATGTGACAATAATGCAGGGATACTGTAAGTGGAAGGAAAGGCTGTAAGATGTTTGTTTTTTCTAACACAACAACATTTTAAATATCTGTAAACGAACTGTACAACTATTTCAAAACAGACCAGCAGTTTGGAAAGCACAAAAGAAGCATTTTTTGAAATTCTAGTGAATGGAAACACATTTTAATATGATCTCAAATGCAGATACTTTACTTGCTATGCAAATGATAAAATATTTGCTTACATTCAAATCCACGTCTTATATTTTGTGCACTATATAGTTTTATCAGTAAAACTGTACATCATTGTGAATGCCATTTCAAAAGAAAAACTGTAAATGGTAGTGCACGACCACACCGTTCTTTAGTAATATATTTGCAGCAATGTACTCCAAAATGAACTACTGGCTACACACCATACCTTTACAACGCGCCTGCTGAATATACATGACTCATTTGCTTTGCTTGCTGTTTGTGGAACTCTTAGATTTTTCACAATTCCTATGACTTCAGTGATGTAACTTTGATGATAGCACCCCCACACCAACAATTGTTCCAGTGGGTAAGAATCGAGTGGTAACTTCACCACACACAGACTAGTTGTACTTACAGAATGAGCACGCGTCAGACACCCACCTCTTCATCCTTTCTTATTACAAGAAAGGGAACATCAATATTGGTACAACTAGGTGATCTTATTACAACAAAGGGAAAAATAATTTTGGTATAGTTATGCAATCTGTGTATCTCTACCATAGTAAACTGCAAATAAATGGAAAGCACTATACAGGTACAAATAAAGAGTATCAAGGCTATCGAAATATATTTGGGTTTTGGGCACTTGCATAAACTAGAAATTAGCGTACAGTCCCATAATTGCTCACCACCACAGCTCTCAAATCACTGTCATTGGGAATCAGAGGCATGTGCTAATTTTTATATATATATAAAAAATAAAAAAAACACAAAAAAAACCTGACGTTTCCTGTTGGAGTCCAACCAAAGTATGCTACCAGTCTCGTGTATTTCAAAGGAAAGTATAAATTGCACTGACGATTGGGTGTCCGGTCCATATTACGACTTTACCATTTGAAGAGATATTGCACATATGTTTGTGTGTGTAATCTGTCAGAGGAAGAAATGTATGTGCGCAAGCTCACATACACAATGCTATTGAGATTCGGAATCACTCCCGGAAAATTCACTTGCAGTTTAAAAAATAAAATCCTCTTTGAAGCCAGGCAAAAATGTTAACTTTTTATAAGGCATGCGAAACAACTAAAGCCAACTGCCTTGAAAGAAGGAGGTGTATGAGAAGGCATGGCAGGATCCATTGGAGCGCAGCAGTAACACTGGGTTCTGCTGGAGTCACAATGGAGACGTTCCATAGAGGATGTCAGGGGGCGAAGGGTGCCTAAGGGCCGCACTACAACCGGGGGCACTTGAAAGCATGGTACATCCAAGCACTGGGACGTCATGCAACAGAGGAAGAGAAGGTCACCATAATTAAAGTGTACTCATTGACGGCTGGGTAGTATTTGGGGGGCAAAAGAGGCCACTATCTGCTACAGTGCATGGAGACTTCAAACTAGCATGCATGAAAGAATAAGGGTACCAAAGGGAGATATAGAAACAGGGGGTGTTGTTGCACGGGGGTTTCAAAAGGATTTCAGATCTGAAGGGCACAGTAGGAGAACATGGGCATTGAATACCTTTTATCCAAGACTTCTGTCTTTCTTTTTACCTGGTCCCACACTAGTCTACTGTTTTTATACTCCGAGGGCATACCAAAAACATAAGAGCATCAGAGATTGGGCCTAAGTGGGGAATCATACTTTGATATCCCCCCCTAGAAGAGGGTTCCAGAGATCGGCACATGAGGAAGGGCATAAAAAGTTGGAATATTGTGGGTGGAGGCTAAAAGATCGCACCATATGGAGATGGTACCACATTTTGAGCCCTAGAAGACACTAACCAGCGTTGACCAAAGGAGAATAGATGTGTGAGTGAGTGTCTAAGTGCACATGTCCGTGTGTGTGTGTGGGGGGGGGGGGGGGGGGGGGGGGAGGGTGTTTTTTGGGGGGCAACCGTTATCATACCTTGACCACCATAAGAGAGCATACTGGCTTAGTAATGCATCAACTGTAGAGATCGGTGTTTGACCCAAAGGTCACAGTTCGAATCCTGGTGGGTCAACTCAACCTTTCAACATTATTATTGCGCAGTAAAGCTGATTAATGTTTTATTTGAAGATATCCCAGGATTTGTCCTTTTCCCAAACTGGACAATGGAAGAACTGGAATATTTCATGAGTGCTAGTTTGGAATCTGATTACTTAATACATTCATGCAAAATGTTTTAATGCTGCACTTGACCCATTTTTTTTTCAGCAGGACAATTCTTTATCCCCTTTGAGGAACAAGGGGCTCGCTTGCTGCAAAAGGAATTCGGACAATGCCCATGCGTGGTGCATCAGTGGGAGATGTGGGCAGTCCCTGCAGGGAAAAAGGGCGATGTAGTGTCACACAGTGCAGCAGATAAAACACACGGATACCTCTCCCACTCCGACCGGAACCCCAGGCACCGGGCTAGGCCTATTGATTTAACCAAACCACGTCACAAAGGACCATACACACTACACCCCCAAAAAAACTTCCCAATTAATAGCATCATCCAGTGCCGATCATGTGCAGAAACTGCATTCCTCCTGACATAGAGAACACAACCATACCTCATAACAGTTACCACCACCATATTTTTTGATTCTTTTACTGAATATAGTCTTGATAGTTCTTAGACAGGGCAGGATCAGCTCTGAAATTGTATAGAGGATGATATCCCCTTGGCACAGTGGATAAAGACCTCTCCACTGGGAGCAGGAGTAGCCTCCCCAGCCAGCTGGCTTGGGTACAGAGAGGTCAACCCCTCACTGGATTCTGTGAATGACCCTAGGGACAGGGAACCCACAACACTCAGGATTAACGCCGCTGGTCGGGACACCACACCTCATTCCAATTCCCCACATTCTACCAGCATGGGACACCAATTTAACATGCCCCCAAAAGTGTTTGAAAAAGGGTGCACTTGTGATATCTTCATCACAACTCTGGACGATCACCACAGTGCATTATATTCAGACCTTTCTGCAGGGTGAAGGTTTGAACATGAGTTGGATGTTGGTCTTTTACCAACACCAGGTCTCCCACCTGCAGATCACTTACTTTCTACCATCAACGCTGGCTGACTGACATTTTAGTCTTTTCTTCTCTGCAGTATGGACTCATCACTCGGGGTGGCCAGAACCCAACCGGGGTGTTGCGGAATGATATCGACCACTACTCGGCCTATTCAGAGCTCGTTTGGAGACTGACCAGTTTTCACATGGTGTGTCTGTTGGTACTCACTAATGAATAGATCACCCATTGTATGTTCGTTTTCCTGGGTTATCCCGATTAAACTGGACAGGGTCCACACAATTCTTTCCTCCTTACGGTTAGCCTCTGGTTAACAAGCATATTCCAGGGCTGGATATTTAGTGACTTGAGGTATTTTAACCGCCTCTTGTTCTTGAAATGGGACTCCATTTTGTTTGCCCTTATTTATCATACCATGCCAGGCATTGACATTTTTTTTTCTAATTTAGGGATTAACTCACTATCCAAAGTGGTAGGCACAATATCGACTTATGGACATTTTGAGTAGTTGCCTATCAGTATTAGCATGTACTGGCAGTCCAGAGTCTGCACTCATTCTAACAAGCGATTTAGGGATACCTTCTGGGTTGATGGGTGCAGGTGGATCAGGACTCCCTGCAGCTTGGCACATCTAAATGGTGGTGACCATGCACTCCACCATCTCACCCAACTGGGGAAACCATACTTTGTTTCTAATCCTGCTTAGTTTTCAATATTCCTAGGTATCCCATATGGGTAAGTTTGACTACCTGCATTGCTATGCCCCGTGGAATTACCAATATGACTCCCCTTCCCACCACCCCCTCAAAAAATAAATAAATAAATTCTGACATCCTTCTGTTAAGGCCGCCAACTCATGTTGAACGTGGAGGAGACATGCAAATCTTTGTTGAGCTTCTGGTGTTCATCTGGATGCATGAACTATCAAGGCATTCCATTTTCCCCTTTGTGCGGCTTCCAGATCCAGCTGTAGGGAGTCATTTGCCTCTGCAGTACTTTTGATCTCTTCCAATTATATGGGCAGAGCCTAAAGACTCTGCTAAGAGTCTGGAGATGTCGAGACATTTATGTAAATACCTTCTTTGTACTAAACAAAAACCTAGTATGAGTTGCACACTGCAGAATCATTTAGCAGAGTAGTTGTTGGCTTTTCAAGAAACTTCTTAAACTCTGCCAATCACTGGGCACTGACGGCTCTACCATGAATTGTACATATTCTTCTATTTCTCAAGCATTCACTTCTTCCCACGTGGCTGACCAAGGGATGAAGTGATAAGTAATGGGCAGGGTTTTGGGACCCTTGTTTGTATTCCACAGACTCAGAGCACTTATGAACTGCAGGATCCACTTCTCAATGTTGAATTGGGGCTTAGAGGCCAACACCGGAAAAAGAGGAATAAGCGGCTTGTGGCGAGTATGAACTGAGAAGGAGAGACCGTAGAAGTACAGAAAGTATCTACACCACCAATAGATGGCGAGCACCTATGTTTCCATCTACAAATGCCTTTGTTCAGTGGGGAAGAGACATGGACTGACATTCGCTGAGGACCACTCCCTGGAGGCTTGTTTTTGTGATAAGACCACCACAAACCACATGGGTCTGTCATCGACTTGCAGCACCGATTCTTTCATCATGGTTAAGTAGGCTAGGTGGCCTCGGCGGACAACACATCTTGGTGTTTTAATGATCATGCATGCTCTTCTTCTCATGCTTAGTGGTTGATACTTTTGTGAATTCCCAAAGAGAGGCAACAAGGGATGTCACATTCTTGATTTAAAACCCAGAGTAGTTATTGATGCCCAGGAAACTTCTTACAACAGTTGAAGACAAGGGGCCTGTGCCTATTATGTCTTTTACCTCGGCAGGGTCATGCACCAACCATCTGCAGAAAAACGGCGGCCAAAAAAACTGATGACGAGGGTCACCAAAAACCCATGTCTCCCGATGGAGTGTGAGGTTGCAGTCTTGGAGTACTTTCCATGGGGAACCATGGCTTTCCTTGAGAGACGGGGCATACGCCACACTGTTGTCACCCAAATTGAACCCCTCATCAGGACTTTGTTTGGTGTCCTAATAGACCTCTGTCTCTCTTGCTATCTAAAAGTTCAATCTCTTGTAATAGCGGAGATCTAAGTGACTGGAGAAAGTTGTAGTGTAAATGTACCTGGACCACGGGTCAAACAAGACAATGATAAACCAGAGCCTGCAGTACTCCGTCATCTTACTGATCTATGCATCTCTCTCATATGATAGCCAACTTTGTGTGGTGCATGCCTAACAGAGCTTCAATTTCCGTGGTTGCTTAGGCTCACGAGTCACAATGAATGGAGACATCCAAGGAGTGGGATGCGCACTGTTTCGATTTCTGCCTCTTCCAACTTCCGCAGCTTCTCTTCCACTTTGGCCAGAGATTCAACGCCACCTGGTGGTGTCGCAATAGCATGTGTTGTACTAACAGCTCGATGTGTAGCTTTACCATTTTCCTTTCATGTGTAATGTCTAACACCTGTCAACTTAAGGAGAAAAAAATCCTTTTGCTTTACAGAGCTCTCACCCACCAGGGGTACCCCTTGGTGGCATGCTTCAACAGAGTTTCTTCCTGTTCCGTTGTTAAACAGGGCATGCTACAACCTGGAAGAAGCACAGAAGCACTTTGTTGGGAAAAGAATAGGGTAGTGAGTTGGGGTAGGGTTACTCTTTTAAAAATACCTGCCTGGTAGCCCTAACATTTGAATCTGGATGCTACGCAGTATGACTGAAAATGGGAGAAGTGAGGAAGTCCAAGTGCTCTACTAGGAACACCTCATGCAGAAGCATTTATGAATACCTCAGCAATTACAGCCAGTTTACACAACTTTGGTGACTAATTTAAATCCTTGAATCAGGCCATTATTGTTATATTTTGCATTTTTTACCTAGATAGTGTTTTTCCCAATCTAAGATGGTCAAACCAATTACATGCATGCACTCTTAGGGTCAACATGTTTCTGCCACTTATGTTCCTAAATGGTTGCGACTTTCATCATGACCAATTAAACTGCCACATTCCGGATCTATTCCATAATGTGCATAACTGGTGAATTTACCATACACACATCAAGCACCCCCAAACCACCTACTCGGTGTCTGTAAATAGGTATAATTGAAGGCACTTAATAGTGCTCCATGGTTACAGGGAAGAGAAGCATGCCTGTTGTCACACAGAATCCAAGGCCCCCCCCTGCCCTGCTTTCAAAAAATACCTCCAGCTGGCACCCAGATTAAAATGTTTTAGCTACCAGGCAACTATTTTTAAAGAGTAACCGTACAAACACTCACTACCCTATTCCTTTTCCAGCCGGGTGTTCAAGTGCATCTAAAAGGTTGTAGCACACTCCATTCCGTAACTGAACAGGAAGGAACTCAATGAATAAGCATGCCACCAAGTGTTCTTTAAAGTAAAAGGATTCTTTTCACCTTAGGCCGCCCAGATGGTTTTTAGATTGATCTAACCGAGTTGGGCTCTACAGTTTGTTTAAAGTTAGGGTTAGCCCATGCTCCTCAGCACCTCTTCACCGACCCTAATTAGTTCATGGATAATGTCTGTATTGAACATTCCCGTCAGCAGGGGTTCAGAGTTCCAGCACAGCATTCCTGCATCTTCTGCCACACAACTGGATTCATGAGTTGCAAGAGGACTGCATCCTCGGCCAGGCCATCTTGCCCCACATAGCACGAGTGGGCTTGTAAGAGCCTATGTTAGGGATTATGGGATTCTCTCCTGCATGCTGGCTTACTAGCAACGCAACATGCAGGAGCATTTATGAATACCTCAGCAATTACAGCCAGTGTGAAAGTATAATTGTTTACACAACTTTGGTGAATAATTTAAATCCTTGAAGCAGGCCTTTATTGTTATATTTTGAATCTTTTTACCTGGATATTTATTTTCCCCAATCTAAGATGGTCAAACCAATTCCTAGATTGAGGCTTCCTGCTTAGCACTATATACAGGAAGAGCATTTTGAGTCCAGTTGCACCACAATTGTCTGATTGCTCACTCATTGTACTCCATGGATTCTCTACCATTTCCAGTTCCTGCTTGTGATTTGCTCTTCACCTAGCTGCTGGGCCTTGTCAGCGGAAAGGTTTTTTGGTTTCCAGTTTTTTCCCTTCCTGCTGAATGTTATTTTCTGTCACAATATTAGATTCCCACTCACAATCTAGCAGTTTCTGGAGATAGGGAGATAGTACGCAGTTCCTACACATGAAGATATATGACCCGCCACAAAGAAGCCCTGCTCTTCACACCCATGTGCCTAACATGCTCACTACAGTCTCATACATTTCTTGGACCATTGTGATGATGCTGGAGTCCTGGGCTGCTGTGCGTTGTAGGCATGTCATTTGAGGGGCCTTGTGGTTTTTGGCGTTCAATGGTTCACTGTGCTCACGCGGGCTAAAGGGTGGGGAGGCAGGTGAATCACACCCCCCAGGTTTGCAGCAAAATGGTTGCCATGGCTCGGCTTCTCATACGCCAACCAGCAGGTTGTAGTCATCTATGTGGTAACAGTAAGTGTTCAGTCCGAGCTGGAGGTACACTTAGAGCCAAGCCCTCGGTGGTGGTTCCTTCTGCTTTATATAAAGACAGGTATGTGGAACGACACTGTGCCCTGTGACCCGCATGTAACAGGTGGGTCAGAGGACACACACGCAGCTAAATTAAATTGACAGCATGCCCAGGGCCTAATGTTCTTCAGTTCATCTCCGGGGTGAGCAGACTGCTGATCTGCATGGCAGCTCACTGCAGCTGCGTTATCCATAAGGCAACATGTATGGTGTCAGAGGGTCTGTCAAGAAGCATAGGCAATCACCCATTCTTGTCACCATCATATGATGTTGCACCATGCACGGCTGATCAACCACAGACACCTCCCGTGGACTGTACACTCCGACTGAACCCCGGGCCAGCCTTATTTAAGTAAACCATGTCACACAGGATCATACCAGTTCCCTTCTCAATGGCAGGGGTGCCTGTTCAAATAAACACAACGTCCAATACTACACTACAGTTTGGGTGTTTTTTTTTGTTGCACATATTAAACACAGACATGGGAGCACAGTTGTGAAGTGGGATAATGAAGTGTGCACTAAGCATAGGTGGCAGATAATTGCAGTTAAAACATTGTTTCTGCTTTGTTATCTATATGCGTGGCATAGAATGAGAGAGTTTCAGAGTGGCAGTGCTCCTTGCACATAATGAGAAGGGATGTGTGTAGGTCCCAGTGCTTGAAGGCTCTTTCAGATTACCTGACTGATGCAAACAAGGTGACAAAAAGGTGTCAGAAGACATTGCAAATAAGTTGGCATACCACTGTGGGCAAAATGCCACTTCCAACTCTCTTCCGCCCACTCAACGAGCCGAAGCATAGGTTGTAAACAATCATGCAAAGCACAATGATGGCAGCCAACGAAGTGATGATTAAATCAAGCACCGTTTACTCTTGAATTATGCAAGCGAGGATGTAATGAACCTTTCATCATGCTGCCAAACACTCGGGTGGAGCACAGCTAACATCCAGCACTGAATATATTAAATGCACTCTTTGCCCATCTGAATGGTAGCTCTAATCTAGAGGACTAAATGCAAATTAAAATGCATCTGAGAAGTAGATGTTGTTGGCTCCAATTAAAAACTTGGCACTTCGGCAGTAGAATAGTTGTGTAGCCACATTAATGTAAACCTTGCCATATGAAATGATTAATTTGGTGTCGGTCTGGGTCCCATTTCATTGTTCATCGTTCCTGGGGTTGTTATAAACAGAACCACTCGAATTATGCCGCAGGGCAATTATGCAACAAAAGTCAAAATATGAGGCATAATGTGAAACATTTTGTGGCAGTATACACTATTTTGGCATTTTTACAATGTTAACCTCTCAGCAAAGGTTTCAACTCGCCATCAATGACACTTAAATAAAGCAATTGGCAACTAAAAGGTGGCCGGTCACAGTGTGACAAAGGGCCTGCCAGCACACAGTAACATGTATGGGCATGGGCATGGGCATTTTTAGTTTAGTAACTTTTGACCCATTTGAACTAGAAACCAAATTTCCCATGCAGGAATTTTTAACGGGCGAGGCAGTGGGGAATGAGATGGGGATATGGGAGTCGATGTTGGAGGGGGTGTGCTTTCCCCTCATGTTGTGTACTCATACAAAATTCAGGCCATATAAGATGCTGCTTGGGGGAGCTTCTTGCTGTAATGGTGAAAGATTTTAGTCATGTCCGGAACAACCCTAAGTAATTTTCATTGTAGTAGATTTCATATTCTGATGGCACCTTTGCAAGACTAATGGGCATTTTGATTACTTAATGTGGAAGGGTAAGCCATATGATTTAGGGTAAGCCATCTGATTTAGGAATCGAAGACCGGAAAATCCAAATCATTGTTGGATGTCTGCAATGTACAGGAAAGAGCAAAAGGACCAAATGAACAAGTTACTTACCTTCGGTATCGCTTTTTCTGGTGGATACACTAGCAACTTGTGGATTCCTCACCTTATGAACTCTCCCAATGCGCCAGCATTCAATGGAAAAGTTTCTTCCCAGCTCTTCACGTTGACTAGGACGTCACAATTTCACGGCTCCACAGGTGACTCAGTCTGACGTCACTGTGGCAATAAGAGGTCCTCGCCGGCATGCTGACGTCAGTTTCACCCTTTTTTCCATGCCTTTGAGGCGAAACAGGTGAAAAACAACCTCACGATAGCACATATATACATACATATAGCCATACTGAAGTAATAAGTACATTTATTTATATAAAAATTAATTAAAACATATATACATTTATAACAAATAAGTCTTGGTATGACCAGACAGGCAACGGGGAGGTGAGTGGGGCTATGAGGAATCCACAGATAGCTAGTGTATCCACCCCAAAAAAGCGTTAACGAAGGTAAGTAACTTGTTCTTCTGATGGATACAACTCCCTGTGGATTCCTCACCTTATGAATAGAGTCCCAAACAGTACCGCACTCGAAGGTGGGTGCCTCACTAGTCACACCAAGAAATCCCGCAACACAGAATGTGCAAAGTGGCCGCCCCTCCTGACTTCTGAATCCAAACAACAATGCTCAGTGAAAGTATGGAGGGAAGCCCAAATTGCTGCTTCGCAAATGTCTACCACAGGAACACCTCTAGCCAAACCTGAAGTGGCAGACTTAGCCCTGGTAGAATGAGCTCTAATACCCTCAGGAGGAACTTTCTTAACCCCTTCGCTGCCAGGCCTTTTCCCCCTCCTGTGCCAGGCCTTTTTTTGCCTATTTGGGGCAGTTCGCGCTTAGGCCCTCATAACTTTTTGTCCACATAAGCTAACACCAAGGCAAATTTGCGTCCTTTTTTCCCAACATCCTAGGGATTCTAGAGGTACCCAGACTTTGTGGGTTCCCCTGAAGGAGGCCAAGAAATTAGCCAAAATACTGTGAAAATTTCGTTTTGTTTTAAAAATGGGAAAAAGGGGCTGCAGAAGAAGGCTTGTGGTTTTTCCCCTGAAAATGGCATCAACAAAGGGTTTGCGGTGCTAAACTCAGCAGCTTCCCAGCTTTCAGGAACAGGCAGACTTGAATCAGAAAACCCAATTTTTCAACACAATTTTGGCTTTTTACTGGGACATACCCCATTTTTGCAATTTTTTGTGCTTTCAGCCTCCTTCCAGTCAGTGACAGAAATGGGCATGACACCAATGCTGGATCCCAGACACCTAAACATTTCTGAAAAGTAGACAAAATTCTGAATTCAGCAAGGGGTCATTTGTGTAGATCCTACAAGGGTTTCCTACAGAAAATAACAACTGAAAAAGAAAAATATTGAAATTGAGGTGAAAACAAAATACATTTTTTTCTACGTTTTACTCTGTAACTTTTCCCTGCAATGTCAGATTATCGAAAGCAATATACCGTTACGTCTACTGAACTCCTCTGGTTGCGGGGATATATAGGGCTTGTAGGTTCATCAAGAACCCGAGGTACCCAGAGCCAATATATGAGCTGCACCCTGCAGTGCGTTTTCATTCTATACCGGGTATACAGCAATTCATTTGCTGAAATATAAAGAGTAAAAAATAGCTATCAAGAAAACCTTTGTATTTCCAAAAAGGGCACAAGATAAGGTGTTGAGGAGCAGTGGTTATTTGCACATCTCTGAATTCCGGGGTGACCATACTAGCATGTGAATTACAGGGCATCTCTCAAATAGATGTCTTTTTTACACACTCTCCTATATTTGGAAGGAAAAAATGTAGAGAACGACAAGGGGCAATAACACTTGTTTTGCTAATCTATGTTCCCCCAAGTCTCCCGATAAAAATGATACCTCACTTGTGTGGGTAGGCCTAGAGCCCGCGACAGGAAACGCCCCAAAACGCAACGTGGACACATCCAATTTTTTTGAAAGAAAACAGAGGTGTTTTTTGCAAAGTGCCTACCTGTAGATTTTGGCCTCTAGCTCAGCTGGCACCTAGGGAAACCTACCATACCTGTGCATTTCTGAAAACTAGAGACCTAGGGGAATCCAAGATGGGGTGACTTGTGGGGCTCTGACCAGGTTCTGTTACCCAGAATCCTTTGCAAACCTCAAAATGTGGCTAAAAAAACACATGTTCCTCACATTTTGGTGACAGAAAGTTCTGGAATCTGAGAGGAGCCACAAATTTCCTTCCACCCAGCGTTCCCCTAAGTCTCTCGATAAAAATGGTACCTTGCCTACGGGGTCGCTCCGCCTGCGTGACATTGGCGCCAAAAAACAAATCCCCGGTGCTTAGTGGTTTCTGCCCCCTTGGGGGCAGAAATGGTCTAAATACAATTTGCCTCCCAGGGGAGCGATCCTTGCCTAATGGGTCGCTCCCCACCTCTAAAAAAACAAAAAAACACACAAAAAAAAAACACACAAAAAAAATTGCCCTGCCGCCTAAAGGTTTCTGCCCCCTCTGGGGGCAGATCGGCCTAATAATAGGCCGATCTGCCCCAGGGGGTGCAGAAATGGCCTAAAATAATCCCCCCCCCCCCCGGGAGCAACCCTTGCCCAAGGGGTCGCTCCCTTATGTAAATTTCTGGGGGAAAAAAAATCCCTGGTGTCTAGTGGGGTTTCAAAAGCCGGATTGCAAGCAATCTGGCTTTTGAAACCCTGGGAGGGATGCTTTGCATTTCTCTTTCAATCGCGCTGGAAGCAGAGCTTCCTGCGCGATGGGGGGAGGCCCCTGTGACAAATTAGCGCGCGCTGACGTCACGGGGGGGGTGCATTGGGGGGTGCTAGCGCTCCCACAAGTTCCCGTGTGCCTTGGACAAGGCACACGGGAACTGTAGCCTTGGACTAATGAATAACGGATCTTAATCCAAAGAATGACCCGCCTGGATATGGTTCTTTTATGGACAGCTCTGCCTTTCATCTTGCCCACATATCCAACGAAAAGTTGGTCATCCAAACAAAAGTCCTTTGTTCTATCAACATAGAAACTGAGAGCCCTTCTCCGGTCTATGCGATGGAGTCTTTCTTCCTCTTTTGAAGGGTGAGGAGGATAGAAGGATGAAAGAACGATAGACTGCCCCATATGGAAGGGAGTGATACCTTAGGAAGGAAAGCCACCCTGGTTCTCAGCACCACTCTGTCAGCATAGAATGACAAAGGGAGATTTGACACTAAGAGCCTGAAGCTCACTCACACGTCTAGCGGACGTAATAGCAACAAGGAAAACTGTCTTTAGGACCAGCAACCTTAAAGAACAAGAATGCATAGGTTCAAACAATGAACCCATTAAAAAAAAAAAAATCAAAACCAGATTTAAATCCCACTGAGGCATGAGAAACGGAGTGGGAGGAAATTTGTTAGATAGGCCGTTCAAGAACCTAACTAAAGGTGATTTGAACAAGGAAGGTTGATCCGGAAGGCAAACAAAGGCTGACAGCGCCAACAAATAGCCCTTGACAGTCGCAACTGCACAACCCTCCTGTGCTAAAGTAAAGGCAAACTACAGAACATCAGACAAATGGGCTTTCAAGGGATCAATTTGTTTCTCTCCACACCAAGCCACAAATTTTGCCCATCTGCCGGCATAAACAGTCTTAGTAGAGTGTCGCCTGGCCGATAAAATAACATCCACCACTTCTGGCAGGAGAGAAAACCCGCCAGATGGTTTGCTACTAAGCACATCTGATGGTCCTGTGCCCAGGAACAGAGCCGCAGAGCCTCTCTGCAGAGAAGGTACGACTTTACTCCTCCCTGCTTGTTGATGTACCACATCGCAGTAGTGTTGTCCGTCAAGACTTGAACTGACTGACCACAAAGGGACGGGAGGAAGGCCTTGACAGCCAGACGTATTGCCCACAATTCTAACAGATTACTGTAAAACCCAGACTGAACAACAACTGTGTTGTCATTTGGAGGTGCAGCATAAGCTCTGGAGACTTTGCTTTGATCAGCCAGTCGTCTAGGTAAGGGAATACCGATACTCCCTTCCTTCTGAGATCCACTGCAACCACCGCCATCATCTTCATAAAGACTCGATGCACGGAAGTAAGACCAAAAGGAAGGACCGCAAACTGGTAGTGTTGCGATCCCACCACAAACCTGAGATACTTCTTGTGTGACTTGAGAATGGGGATATGAAAGTAAGCATCCTGCAAGTCTACCAACACCATATAATCCTCTTTGTTCAATGCCAAAAGTACCTGCGCTAGAGTCAGCAACATGAATTTCTCCTGTTTGAGGAACCAATTCAAAACCCTCATATCTAGGATAGGTCTCAATCGACCATCCTTCTTGGGAATCAGGAAATAGCTTGAATAGCATCCCTGACCGCTTTCCTGCTATGGAACAAACTCCACTGCGCCTTTTGATAAAAGGACCTGAACCTCCTGCTGAAGCAACAGGAGATGATCCCCTGAACAAAACAAAGGACGGGGAGGGATGGAAGGGGGGAAACTCCTGAAAGGGAAGGGCATACCCTTTCCCCACAATATTTAGTACCCAGGAGTCTGATGTGACTAACTCCCACTCGTGGAGAAAATGAAACAACCTTCCTACTACGGGAGAAGCAGGACTTAAAATGGATGGAAAACAAGGGCTGCTTTCCTGGTTGTGCTCCCCCAGAGGAAGAGGCAGGGTGCTGCTGGGTGGCTCCTCACGTTCCAACCCTCTCTCGTCCTCTAAAGGACCTATATGAAAGGTTGGCAGACTGTTGAGTTGTGGATTGAGGCCTCCCACGATAAGCGGCTCCACAGCCAAACCCTCTAAACCTCCAAAAGGAACTGAAAGGAGTAGATGCAGAAGCCTGCAGTTCCAAAGATTTGCAGTGGCCCTACTAACTTTAAAGCACTCTAAGGCAGAGTTCTCTTTGGCCCCAAACAACATTTCTCCATCGAAAGCAAGATTTAATTAAGTTGCCGTGACATCTTTTGAAAACCCAGGATACCTCAGCTACGCATGTCTCCTGGTGGCAACTGAAGTACCCATTGCCCTGGCCACTGAGTCTGTAGTATCCAGGCCAGACTGGAGGATCTGTTTGGCCGCAGCTTGGGCATCCAACAGGAGTTCATGGAACTGTCCCTGCATATCCTGCGGCAAATTAGGTACTAAAGCTCTAGCCGTGTCCATCAGGGCGTGCACGTATTTACCCAACACACAGGTAGCATTAACTGACTTCAAAGCCATACTGCAGGATGAAAAAGTCTTCTTAGCTATCTGCTCCATCCTCTTGGACTCCCTGTCCGATGAAGTAACAGGAAAGGAGCCTGGTGCAGAACGAGCCGAACAAGAAGCCTGGACCACCAAGCTCTCCGGAGTCAGATGTTGTGACAAAAATCCCTGATCTCCCAGAGCAACCCTGTATCTTCTTGCAACAGTGCTGGACACAGCTGGTGATGTAACAGGCTATCTCCAAGATAGGTTCCGTAAGAGCATCATTGATTGGGAGTAAGGGTTCAGCTTAAGTAGAAGAAGGATGTAAGACTTCAGTCAAAATGTTAGTTTTAACCTCGGCAGCTGGCAATGGAAGGTCCAAAAATTCTGCAGCTTTCTTGATAACAGAGTGGAAGGAAGCCGCCTCTTCTGTAAACTCCCCTGGGGATGAAAGATACCACTCAGGGGAAGTGTCCAGCTCACTAGCTGAGTCTAGGCCCTGAAATTCTCCCAGGTCTCAGCAATCTCTCCTTCCTCCAACAACTGCCTCTGGTACTCTTGCTCTTCCAAGAGCCTCAACGCTCTCCTCCGCGACCTCAACCTGGCCTCCAACCTCGGCGTCGACATGGAGTTAGCCGACATCGACAACGCCGGCTTCAAAACCGATGGGAGCGGACTGGGAGAAGAAGGAGATGCACTTCGTCCTGACCGGGAACCATCTGGCGCCGGAGCGGACTCCATCGACGCTGTCGGCATATGAGGCCCTGTCATCGCCGTCGCATGTCTAAGCAGCAATGTCATCTGCGCCCGAGGCCTATGAGGCGATGTCATCGACGCCAGAGGCCTACAAGGCTAAGTCATCAGTGCCAAACCGGCATCCTCGGCCTGATAAAAAGGCACGAAAGGAGTAGACTTCTATGGAGCCAGAGAGCCCAAGGAGAATGCAAAAGGACTCGTGGGACCAGCCGGTGCACCAGCAGGGGCCATAGCCTTATTGAATATAGTGAACATGGCATTCAGAAATGCCAACGGATCCGCTCCGAGAGTCGGGAAGGCAGGAAACTCGGATCTTCATGCAGTGCCTGGCCGGATCCGGAACCTGTGGCACAGACTCGAGCCCCAGGTGAAAAGTGAGGACCCATTGGAGACTCAATCACTTTAATGAGCGATGACGACGAAGCCTGAGGACTTTGAGGCTGGGGAGTTACAGTGGGACTAACTTCCCATGTCGTATGACGCTGTCTGGATGGAGACAGAGATCGACCTCTAGAAGAACGACGTTGAGTCTAGTGTCAGCACCTCTACTTATGAGACTTGTGGGATGACGAGTCTCTAGTCTTAGACCTCCGATGACTTCTGTGTCCTTTCTTCGCCTTAGCTAAAAAGAGTTTAGCCTCCCTTTCCTTTAGCGCCTTCGGATTCATCCTTTGGCAGGACACGCACTCTCCTACATCGTTGTCCGAACTTAGACACCATAAGCAATCCTCATGAGTGTCTGTGACAGACATATGACCCCCCACACTCCTGACAAGATTTAAACCCTGACTTTTTAGGAGGAGACATTGTAACAGAGTATGTAGGAAAGTACCATCTTGCCTGGCATGTTACACCCCATATTTCACTGTATATATGTTGTTTTATTCTATGTGTCACTGGGACCCTGCCAGGCAGGGCCCCAGTGCTGATAAGTATGTGTTCCCTGTGTGATGCCTGTCTCACTGAGGCTCTGCTAACCAGAACCTCAGTGGTTATGCTCTCTCTGCTTTCCAAATTTGTCACTAACAGGCTAGTGACTAAATTTACCAATTCACATTGGCATACTGGTACACCCATATAACTCCCTTGTATATGGTACTGAGGTACCCAGGGTATTGGGGTTCCAGGAGATCCCTATGGGCTGCAGCATTTCTTTTGCCACCCATAGGGAGCTCTGACAATTCTTACACAGGCCTGCCACTGCAGCCTGAGTGAAATAACGTCTATGTTATTTCACAGCCATTTACCACTGCACATAAGTAACTTAGAAGTCACCTATATGTCTAACCTTCACCTGGTGAAGGTTGGGTGCAAAGTTACTCAGTGTGTGGGCACCTTGGCACTAACCAAGGTGCCCCCACATCGTTGAGGGCAAATTCCCCAGACTTTGTGAGTTCGGGGACACCATTACACGCGTGTACTATACATAGGTCACTACCTATGTACAGCGTCACAATGGTAACTCCGAACATGGCCATGTAACATGTCTAAGATCATGGAATTGTCACCCCAATACCATTCTGGTATTGGGGGGACAATTCCATGATCCCCCGGGTCTCTAGCACAGAACCCGGGTACTGCCAAACTGCCTTTCCGGGGTGTCCACTGCAGCTGCTGCCAACCCCTCAGACAGATTTCTGCCCTCCTGGGGTCCAGGCAGCCCTGGCTCAGGAAGGCGGAACAAAGGATTTCCTCAGAGAGGGTGTTACACCCTCTCCCCTTGGAAATAGGTGTGAAGGGCTGGGGAGGAGTAGCCTCCCCCAGCCTCTGGAAATGCTTTGATGGGCACACATGGTGCCCATCTCTGCATAAGCCAGTCTACACCGGTTCAGGGATCCCCCAGCCCTGCTCTGGCGCGAAACTGGACAAAGGAAAGGGGAGTGACCACTCCCCTGGCCAGTACCTCCCAGGGGTGGTGCCCAGAGCTCCTCCAGTGTGTCCCAGACCTCTGCCATCTTGGAAACAGATGTGTGCAGGGCACACTGGACTGCTCTGAGAACGATGGATTAAACCCAGATCTATGACTGGGGGTGAGTGTTGGCAATGTTCAGCATTCCGTCCATCACTTGTTGTTTTTGCTGAGTGGCCAGAGCCAGCAGGTGACGTCAGAGGCTCCTTCTGATAGGCGCTTACCTCTCTTGGTAGCCAATCCTCCTTCCTTGGTAGCCAAACCTTCTCTGTCTATTTAGCGTCTCTCCTTTGGGGAATTCTTTAGATAACGAATGCAAGAGCTCACCAGAGTTCCTCTGCATCTCTCTCTTCACCTTCTACCAAAGGATCGACCGCTGACTGCTCCAGGACGCCTGTAAAACCGAAACAAAGTAGCAAGACTACTACCAGCAACATTGTAGTGCCTAATCCTGCCGGCTTTCTCAACTGTTTCCAGGTGGTGCATGCTCTGGGGGTAGCCTCCCTTCACCCTGCACCAGAAGCTCTGAAGAAATCTCCTGTGGGTCGACGGAATCTTCCCCCAGCTAACGTAGGCACCAAAAGACTGCATCACTGGTCCTCTGGGTCCCCCCTCATTCTGATGAGCGTGGTCCCTGGAACACAGCAACTCTGTCCAAGTGACTCCCACAGTCCAGTGACTCTTCAGTCCAGGTTTGGTGGAGGTAAGTCCTTGCCTCCCCACGTTAGACTGCAAAGCGGTGTACCTCGTGATTTGCAGCTGCTCCGGCTCCTGTGCACTCTTCCAGGATTTCCTTCATGCACAGCCAAGCTAGGGTCCCCAGCACTCCGTCCTGCTGTGCACAACCTTCTGAGTTGTCCTCCGGTGTCGTGGGACTCCCTTTTGTGACTTTGCGTGGACACCGGTTCACTTTACTTCCAAGTGCCTGTTGGGGTACTTCTGCGGGTGCTGCCTGCTTCTGTGAGGGCTCTCTGAGTTGCTGAGCACCCCCTCTGTCACCTCCTCCAAGTGGCAACATCCTGGTCCCTCCTGGGCCCCTGCAGCACCCAAAAACCTCTACCGCGGATAGCAAGGCTTGTTTGCGGTCTTTCTGCGTGGGAACACCTCTGCAAGCTTCATCGCGACGTGGGACATCCGTCTTCCAAAGGAGAAGTTCCTAGTCCTCTTCTTTCTTGCAGAACTCCAAGCTTCTTCCAACCTGTGACAACTTCCTTGCACCTTCAGCTGGCATTTCCTGGGCTCCTGCCCCCTCTCAAAACTGTCGCGACTATTGGACTTGGTCCCTTTGTCTTACAGGTACTCAGGTCAGGAAATCCGTTGTCAGTGCACTGCTGGTGTGTGTTCTTCCTGCAGAATCCCCCTATCACGACTTATGTGATCTCTGGGGGTAGTACGTGCACTTTACTCCTACTTTTCAGGGTCTTGGGGTGGGGTATTTTTCTAACCCTCACTGTTTTCTTACAGTCCCAGCAACCCTCTACAGGCTCACATAGGTCTGGGGTCCATTTGTGGTTCGCATTCCACTTTTGGAGTATATGGTTTGTGTTGCCCCTATACCTATGTGTTCCTATTGCAACCTATTGTGATTCTACACTGTTTGCATTACTTTTCTTGCTATTACTTAGCAAATTTTGGTTTGTGTACATTTAACTTGTGTATGTATATTACCTTCTTACTGAGGATACTCGCTGAGATACTTTTGGCATATTGTCATAAAAATAAAGTACCTTTATTTTTAGTAACTCTGTGTATTGTGTTTTCTTATGATATTGTGCATATGATATAAGTGGTATAGTAGGAGCTTTACATGTCTCCTAGTTCAGTCTAAGCTGCTTTGCCATAGCTACCTTCTATCAGCCTAAGCTGCTAGAAACACCTCTTCTACACTAATAAGGGATAACTGGACCTGGCACAAGGTGTAAGTACCTCTGGTACCCACTACAAGCCAGGCCAGCCTCCTACAGAGTACAATAAGACCATTGAAACAGTAGCTTCTCGAAAGCAAAGAGAAAACCGTTCGCTTTGAAGTCATGGAAAAAAAGGAACTGACGTCATCATGGCGGCGAGGACCTCTTATTGCCAGGGTGACGTCTGACAGAGTCGCGTGTGGAGCAGTGCAATTGTGACGTCGATGTGGAGAGCTGGGAAGAAAATTTTCCATTGAATGCTGGTGCATTGGAAGAATTCATAAGGTAAGGAATCCACAGGCAGTTGTATCAATCAGAAACAACCTTGATTAAAGGCTGTCCTTGTGTTTATTTGGAACTTAAGCCTTGTCCTTTCTCCGTTTGAAATTTATTCTATATGTATGTATGCAATTTCTTTAACATCCGTAGCAGGTTTTTTGAGACCCCTGATATTTGAGTTTCAGCCACTGCCTAAATTGCAAGCAGAAATTGACACGAGATTTGACAATTGCAATTTGCACAATTACTTATTTTTCAATTTGCACAATTATTTTCAATTAGATGCTGGAGTGATAAGCAATTATCTATTGTGGAGTGGTCCTCTAGCCCGGTATGGCCTCGAGGGATCTTAACAGTCTTCTCTGCCAAGGCTTGGGCTCTCCTAGCAAGTTTTTTGAAGAAAAAAAAAATCCAGTGGTGTTTGTTGGTTATTAGCATACATTTTATGGGTGTGGCCTTAGCCCCTCGTGTATATTTGAAGGCACCATAATCCTCCCCTTTCTAGGAATCAGATATTGTGCTGCTTTCGAAACAGACTTCATAATTATATGCATGCACTTTGGCTCACAATACAGTGCACGCAATTTGAGATACTATCAGCACATTTAGCGCAAGTCTTTAGTAGTCCTTTGATTTAAGCAGGTGGGGGAAAACCAATCAACCAGTACTGTGCTATAAATTGCCCCTGTTGCATTAAACTCATCATACAGAGAACATACATTTTATGATCAATCTATAGATTTGGTTTATTATTCAATCCACCTTCTCACTGCAACAGGTGGTGCCGAAACCCGTCACCCTCTAACACGCACACTGGCAACATATTTCCAAAGATTTTACTGCTGCCCAGCACAAAACCTTTCACAGAAGAGATGGTCTTGCCCGTCTCATTTTTTTAATGAGCGCCTTACTCCCATGCCAACAACTCCATCTAACTGCACCCTGTGTCTGGTTGATGTCCCAAATATATTAGTCATGCTACCCATTGGATCAGGCAACACATTTTTCATACGAGGTGTTAAGCCCACTTTTATGTGAAGAGTTGGGGAGAGGTAGAGCTTTTTGAGCACCAGTTTAAAAATGTTAAATTAATGTTTCATATTTGATCAACAGACATTAGCGGAGCTAAAACTCCCTTTGTCTATGAAGACGGGCGAGGGTAACAAAAAATAGTAATAAAGCTTACTCCGGATACTGACTACCCCAAGCAGAAGAGTCCAGTACCTATAGGATGTACCAAACAATTAAAATGTACAAATACTGATCCACACTATACACTACAATACGAAACAGCAAAAGAATGCATATTGTAAATTTTAAACTTTATTGAGAGGTTTCACATGAGAGAATTTAAGCACAGTGAAGACTTATGCCACTGTAAGGAAAATAATTTGTAATTTAATGAAACTGGAAGTATCAAAGGAGAAAATTAAAGTATAAATGACTGTTGTCGTCCCATTGACAAGCAAAACAATTAAGACCTCCTTAACGTTTTGAAAAGCCCAAGCAATGTCAATTATACTTACAAATAAATCACTGTAAATGACAAAGTACACACGAGATAAGAACAGGATAATATTGCATTTAAGTTATCCTCAAAAGTAATTAGATGAAAGGTGCAATCTAGCTTTCTTAGAAAATAGCACTTTCATATCAATGGCCTAGGCATTTTCTTTTGCTCCAAATTTATACATCAAATTACCTTCCAGGAAAGCAAAAAATGCAATTCAACATGGCAAACTGCTGGCAACTCCTTATAAAAGATTTGCTTGAAAAATATTTATTCAGCCCTCAGTAATGTGTTTACGTGACCATTAGTGTGAAGAAAGCCTTGCTGGTACTCTTCATCAAAGTCCCAAATATCCTGGCTGTCGGATTCTGAAGCCAGATCTGTGATGGTGAAGTCTGGCACCTGTAGATGCAGAATAGAACATTTTATCTAATTGCATGCCTAAAAATCTAGAGACAGAAATACATTAAATATTTCAAACCCTCTAAAAACATCCCAAACCAAGTACTACTTCTTACGTTCACAGTAAAAACTAGAATGTCTGAGCTTAACGCCAGAAGGAGGTACTGGGCAAGATAAAATCCTGAAATATTTTTTGTTTATTGTTACCCACAAATACCCAATTATCAAATGACAATAGGAAAGGTTAACAGAGCACACAAGCACCAATAATCTGCACAGAATATTTAACATTGGAAATGTAACAGCTGTACACTACCAAAAAAGTTCTGCACTGGTTCCTAGCTTGTCGTGATATATAAAGATGATTCAAAGCCAATACCGGATAAAAGCCCTTTTACAGTTTCAACCACATATAACTACACCATCTTCCTGTGACCATGACGGAGTTCTAATGGAGAATTAGAATGTTCACCTCGCTCCTAGAAGGTGAATGCACTGAAGACATGTTTGGGAAAAGACAGCTTTAGAATCATTCAGTTGCATCTGAAAAAAAGGCTGAATATGTACATGGAAAGTTTGCCAGTCTGTCCTGCTACAAGCTGTGCTATACACAAATTCCCCAAAACATTCTTTGCCATTTGTTTGCTACAATGCATTACAATGGGACAAAAATGTCAGAGCTTTACCATCAAAATGTCCAAAAAGTATGCTTCTTACACCCTTGCACCTAAATAGTCTCGTGTAAAATAATACAGCTAACCAGTTATTCTGTGAGTATCACTCCAAACTTTAAGCGTGTAATTTACAAAATAATTATTATCCAAGGTAGAAGGCACTCACACGGAGTTATTTACCTGGATGGAGCAGGGCTGTTGGCTTCACGTCAGGCTCCGAAGCCACCCCAGACAAGAACTACTGAGTGTGCATCACCTCCTCCTTCAATTACCTCCCACTAGCCCCAGATAAGTACTCCAAATTGTAGCACAATATTTACCAGCCTAGAATGGAGTTTGCCTGGGTAGGTTGTAACAAACTTATTATTCAGTCTGGTGTCTCCAAGATCCGTAATTCCATGGACCATTAAGCACAAATGAAAGGCGACTAGACTAGGCTGAAACTGGAGGTTGGCGAAAAACTAGTCCCAGCTATGAGACAACATATTAATTTTTACTGCGGGCCTTAAAAATTTATATTTTTATAACCACATTTTATTATTTTTAAGAAGGTAAGCAACATCCACTGGAGGCAAGATGTTGGTACATAATAATGATAGCTCCGCAGTATAATCCCAAAATTGAACAGGCATATCAAACAAATTTACTTCAATTGGGTAACCCATAATGAGTCCACCATTTTCCCCATATGTTATCATATTTGTGGGGGCAGACCCGTGCTTCATAAATTGTATTCTCCTGATGGGCACACCAGTCTACTTCTCTGCGCCAGATTGACAATGAAGGGAGCGTAGGTTGCTACCAGTGATGGGCAATGTCTCTTTTAGCCACTAGACAAAACATTTCTTTAAAAATCCTTTCAGCTTGTGGCTCTCCCAGCTTCTCCAGAAGGCCCAGTAAGGTCACCCATGAACTCAGATCAACCAGATGACCTAGTATTGTTGAGCTTTCACTACCCACTCTCTCCCAAAATGACTGCAACTCTGGGCACTCCCAGGCAATATGGAAGAAGTCTGCATCTAGGCAACATCATGCACACATGGTTTGGGCAGCATGGTCTGTCAAATCTGGTATGGGGAAATGTGCATGGCATAGATATAGTTGATTTGGATAAGTCTCAACCGTGATGAAATTGCCAATTCTCTCGGGGCTAAACACGCTTCCCTCCAAACTTCATCGTCCAGTCCACACACCCATTTTAGCCATATTTGTTGGAGGAGTGCAAACCCATCTGATGAATTAATCATCAATGATCAACAGACATGGCTCCCTTGTCCAAGCACCCAAGGAGAAGCTTAGCTTCCAACAGACTATACTCATGGATTTCGGCTGCTACCGGGAGATGTTCTCACAGGGCATGGCGTAACTGGAGGAAAAAAAAAAAAAAAAAAAAAAAAAAAAAAAAGAAGGTTTAAGGGATACAGCATATTGGTCACGCACGAATTACTTAATTCCTATGCGATCCCAGTGGGGGAATCCTTGGAGGCTCAACACCTGCAAGAGCCGGATGCCCTGCCAGAGAGGGGTCATGTCTGTCAAACGCTGCTCCCATCCGATCAAACGTAAAGCTGCCCTTCAGCAGCACATAGCCACTAGAGTGCAGGAGGGCGCTGCCAACAGCAGCCGATCTCCATATAGCATGTACAAAAGCCTTTCAAACCCTAGATGTAGTTCTAATCAATAAGCAGGGTCGCCCCATCCTCCTGCAAACCACTCTTTAAAGGGGACCAGATGTGTGGCAAGGTAGTAGCCATAGATGTCAGTCATACCAAGCCCTCCATCAAATGGTAATTTCGGTGCGGTTGGGAAACCCACACAAGGGTGCTCTCCCGATCAAACAAAGGCTGTTATTTTTGAGGTCAATGAACAGAACCCTGCCCGGGGAATCAGATATTGGAAGTTTGCTAAAATATATAGATAACAGGGGGAGGAACAGCATTTTAAAGACTGCAATTCATCCTAGTGGACTTAAGGGCAGACAACTCCACCTGCGGAAGTCCCTGTCCAGAGCTTCGGCGAGAGACTGGAAGTTAAGGGACCAAGCCACTTCCAGAAGGTACAAAATATGGATCCCCAGGCATGTGAAGAAGGTCCGACAAACGGGTATATCAGGCCACCAGTGATGCAACGCGGCCTCCCCTTCCACCACCACCAGGAGAGACTTACGGGCATGAACTTGCAGGCCAGATGGCATCTCTTAAAGGTAAAGGAGTTCACGGCATCCAGGGCCCGAGGTCTGTGGGTCACTGAGGAGAAGTAGCACATCTGAGAAGAGGACACAGAGTCTGGAAAGGACCACAAGACCAAGTCAAACACTTTTTGGAAGTCGATCAGTAAGAGGCAGATCGTAGTTCAGGCAATGTGATAGGGAGAGTGAGACTTGTACCCTATGGATGCAGTGTTGAGTGCTTCTACCAGGCATAAAGCCACAATGGTGGCCAGACAACACATCTCCAAAGACGGCCAATAAGTAGAGCACGAGGAAGGTGTGATACCATTTAAAGTATTCGACAGGGAAGCCGTCGAGGCTTGGGGTCTTGCCAGTTGGAGACCACTTCATCGATCGTTGAAGGCAGATCTAACTCGTGTACCACAAAGGGCGGAAGGTAGGGTAAGGGTAATCTTGAAGGAGCAGATTATCGACCTCGCTTCGCCTCTTCCAGGGAAACTTGTAGCAGTTTGGACTGCGTAGCCATCAGCAGGCGATCTAGTTCTCTTGAGTCGGAATCATCTATTCAGCTCTAAAAGGCATGTACTTGAGTTTCCAAGTCTGCTATTTGCAACTACTGTGTTAGTTCCTTCTGGCGTACACAGCCCTTGAGGAGACCCGATAGGGTAGGCTTACTTGGCGCCCAGTGTTGCAGCTGAGGGCACCAAGTTTCTGCTGATATAGAAGGTGGTTTGTATTTGCTCTTCCACAAATTTGGCGCATTCTGGGTCCAGTAGATGCCACACACTAAACCTCCACATTGGACGAAGGGTGCCCAGTTAGGTACCCCACTCGAAAAGGAGGGGAGCGAGACCCACTATGCCTCCGTGCAGGATTTGGACAGACTTGAGCAAGAGAAGGTCGCTAGCTGGGAGCCAAAGAAGTTTGATTCTAGCTTTGGTGCGATGAGCAGCAGATTGATGGGTGTAGGCCTGCATGGAGAGATTCCAGATGGGTCAAGCACACAAAGGCCCATGGAATCTGCCCAGGAGATCAAGTATGAGTAACACATTTGTCTGCCTGGTTGTGGAGAGTCAGATGTGTCTGGCATGGGGTCAGGGACAGTGTTAAAATCACCACCTATCAGTTATTCCAGTCGGGAGGGCCAGTACTATAGACTCTATCGCTCGTAGAGTGGTTTGCATGAGTTGTTGTGGGATGTAGCAGGAGTTGAAGTATTATTGTTTTACTGCCATACTTCCCACAAATCTCCTAAGGGTCTTCGTGTACTTTGGAACAGTCATGAAAAGGGTTTTGTGTATCTACCAGATATTTTGTTGCAAAAGGTAAGTAACTTGTACATCAGATTGAGACTTCTAGTTGCAGATTCCTTACCTTAGAATAGATACCCAAGCAATGCCATCCTTGGTGGTGAGCTGCGAACCAAGATCATGCTAGGAAGACCTGCAGGACTGAACGACCAAAATAGGCGTCCAGACGGACCTGACTGTCCAGGCAGTGGGTAGCAGCCTGGCAGATATCCAGGACAGGAACTCTGCGTGCTAACGCAGTGGAAGCAGCAGTTGCTTTGGTAGAATGAGCACGCAAGCCCTCAGGGCGTTGCTTCTTGGCCAAGGCGTAACACGTTTTGATACAAAGAAGCACCCATCGAGAGATGGTACGCTTTTGCACCGCCTTCCCTTTTTACACACCCACATATCCAACAAAGAGTTGATCGTCCATCCGGAAATCATTAGTACGATTGAGGTAGAACGCCAACGCTCTTTTTGGGTCCAGACAGAGGAGTCTCTCCTCTTCATGGGAATGGTGGACTGGCCTACATGAAAGGATGTAACCAACTCAGGAAGGAAGCCCTAGTATGCAACACTACTTTGTCAGGGTGCACAGGTAAGTATGGAGGTTTTGAGGAAAGGGCCTGAAGCAGAGGTGATAGAAAGACAATTTGGAAGGTGAGGAGCCACAAGGGACAATTATGCATTGGCTCAAAGAGGGTACACATCAAATAAGTAAGTACAAGATTAAGGTTCCACTGAGGCACGATAAATGGAGTGGGAGGAAATAAATGGGTGAGCCCTTTCAGGAATCTACTCACAATGGGAGATTTAAAGAGTGAGGGCTGATCAGGTAGCCGAAGAAAGGCCGAAATGGCAGATTAATACTCTTTAAGGGTGTCCAAAGCAGAGCCCTGCTCGGCCAAAGAAAGAATGAACAGAACAACCTCGGATAGAGAGACAGAAAGGGGATCAACAGATTTGTTAGTACACAATGCCACAAATTTATTCCAACAACAGGCGTATACAGTTTTGGTTGATGGACGCCTGGCTGTCAAGATAACATTGCAGACTTCGGGTGGAAGGACAAAAGCCGTCAACTGGCGCCACTCAATCTCCACACATGAAGGCGAAAGTTGGACAGGTTCGGGTGAAGGACCGTCCCCTGTTGCTGCGACAGAAGATCGAGTGGAGTAGAGGATCGATGGACATGCTCAATAGCTCTGGATACCATACTCTCTGTGCCCAGTCCGGAGCCACCAAGATTACTTGGACCCGGTCGTTCCTGATTTTCTTGGGAACTCTGGGCAGAAGAGGTATAGGCAGAAAGGGGGACAGGAGGCTGGAGTTCCACTCGAGACAAAAAGCGTCTCCGAGCGAGTCCCGCCTTGGAAACTCCAACGTGCAAAACAGCTGACATTGCACGTTCTCTGCGGAGGCGAACAGATCTAACCAAGGCTCTCCCCACTGCTGAAAGAGACCTTGTGCCACCTCCGGATGGAGATGTCATACGTGATCGGCTGCGCATCGACAGCCGAGTTAGTCTGCTCTGGCATTGAGGGAGCCTGCCAGATGTTGAACCATCAGGGTAATGCCCTGATGTTCCAGCCATGTCCAGAGGCGTAGAGCCACCTGACAATGGGTCCAGGACCCTACTCCACCCTGTTTGTTGGAGTACCACATGGCGGTAGTGTTGTCCGTGAACACCTGCACCACTTTCCCTTTGAGAAAGGAAAGGAATGCTTTCAATGCAAGCCTGATTGCCCGGAGCTCCAGCAGGTTGATATGGAGCCCAGACTCCGCTGTAGACCAGAGTCCTCTTATCTCCGCCTCTCCCATGTGGCCACCCCAACCCAGAAGTGACGCATCTGTCACTATAGATAGATCTGGTTGAGGAAGGGAGAGGGATCTGCCGTGGCCCCAATGCGGATTCGAAAGCCACCACTGCAGGTCTATCACAGTCTCCTCCGAGATCTGAAACAGGTCGGAGAGATTCCCCTGATGCTGCACCCTCTGGAACTTCAGGTCCCACTGCAGAGCCCGCATATACTATCTAGCATGTGTCACTAGCAGGATGCAGGAGGCCATGAGGCCCAGCAGCCTCAGAGTCAGCCTGACCGAAACCCAAGACCGAGGCCGAAAGATCGGAATCATAGCCTGAATGTCTTGGACTCGCTTTTCAGGAGGATAAGCCCAAAACTGCACTGTGTCCAGAACCGCTCCGATGAAAGGGAGCGACTGAGAGGGAGGCAGGTGTGACTTCGCCATGTTTATAGTCAACCCCAGCATGTGCAGGAGGTTCGCCGTAGTTTGAAAGTGGGAGACGACTTTCTGGGGCGAGTCCGCCTTCAACAGCCGGTCGTGGTGGTAGGGGAAGACTGAGACCCCTAACCAGCGCAAATGAGCTGCAACCACCGCCATCACTTTCGTGGACACCCGAGGGGCGCTGGTAAGGCTGAAGGGGAGCAGGGTAAACTGAAAGAGCTCTTGACTTACCACGAATCGTAGGTAACATCTGTGGGCAGGCAGGAAGAGGATGGGGAAATAAGTGTCCTGGAAGCACAATGCTACCATCCAGTCTCCTGGGTCCAAGGCAGAGAGAACCTGAGCCAGAGTAAGCATTCTGAATTTCACCTTCTTGAGGAAGTAGTTTAGGTCCCGAAGGTCTAGGATAGGACGTAAGCCCTTGTCCTTTTTAGGTATCAGAAAGTAACAGGAATAACAACCACAACCTACTTCTGGTGCAGGGACCTTTTCTATAGCTCCCTTGGCCAAGAGAGCTGAGACTTCCTGGCGGAGAAGCACCAAATGATCCTCTGGAAGGTGATTGAAGGATGGTGGCATGGGTGGTGGAGCAGATTCAAAAGGGAGGGAGTAGCCCTTTCGAACTATCTGCAAAACCCACCTGTCCGTGGTGATGTTTTCCCAATGGGGCAGGTGATAGCGAATCCTGCCACCAACTGGACGGGAGTGTGGGGACGAACTAGGAGGGTTTGGAGGCTGCAGCAAGGGGGAGAGGTGGACTGGGCAGACCTCTGCTTCCCTGTACCATGGCCACATGGGATTCCGTGGCCAGTGAAAGTGTGCGCGACAGGAGCCCCTTCTGTGGCCACAAAAGGGGCAAAAAGCAGACTGTGGTGGGCAAGGGGCAGAGGAAAAGACTGAAGGACCGAGCTGTAGCCCAGGAATCCTTGAATCTCTCCAAGGGCGAGCCCGCTTTGTCTCTGAAGAGACGGGAGCCATCAAAGGGCATGTCCATGAGTGACTGTTGGACATCCCCAGAAAAAACAGAAGTACGTAACCAGGTGTGGCGTGGTAAGGCTGTCGTAGAAACCGATCTGCCCAGAGAGTGGGTCGTGTCCAGCCCACAATGGATTGTTAACTTTGCCGCATCTCTCCCATCGTTCACAGCTTGGGAGACGATAGCACGGGCCTCCTCTGGTATCTGGGGCAGGACTTGCACAACCATATCCCACAAAGAGTGGGGATAGCAGCCCAAGAGGCATGCAGTGTTCACAGACCGCAGCGCGTGAATGGAGGAAGAAAACAACTTCTTGCTAAACTGTTCTAGTCTTTTGAATTACCTATCAGGGGGTGCGGAAGGGAATGCGCCTGAAGAAGAGGAAGCCTAGATAAGACTCAATCGTGGGGTGTTTGGACAGGAATTTAGGGTTGCACAGAGCAGGCCAATGGCGGCGTGCGATAGTCCGATTCACATGAGCTCCTGTGTTGGGTTTGGACCAGGTGCCCAAAAGGACATTGGTGAGGGCTTCATTAAACGGCAAAAGGGGCTCTGAAGTAGAAGCCCCAGGCTGAAGCACCTCCGTCAAGAGATTAGAACTGACCTCAACAGTGGGAAGCTTGAGACCAAGAACCTCAGCTGCCCTACTGACCACGAGACCGTAAGTTACTCCCTCCGCCATAGCCACAGTAGGAGGAAACAGCATGCCAGCGTCAGGAGAAGTATCTATACCACTGGCTTTGCCCAATTCCTGAGCCCAGTCCATAGAAGGATCATCCTGGTATTCATAAGGGTCCAGGGACCCCCCCTCTAACCCTTCTCCATATTCGTACCCATAAGAAAAGGGCCGAATCCGACCTGGGGTGAAAAGGCCCCATCGAAGTTGAAGTCGGCTGATGCCGCTCTGACTCCGAGTCGTTGGGGATCAGAATTGGGTTGCCGTCGATAGTGGGCACTACCGACATCGGGAGCGTCAATGATCGACCGGGGAAGGTCTCAGGGGTGCGACTGGCGCCGGTGCGGATCCACGCACAGATCCAGAGGTGATCTCGGTGGCCAAAGCCGAAGCCGCCAGTGCTGAACCCGAAGGCCCCTCAGCTGAACCCCTTGAGCCCAAAGGCGACGTATTAAGGTTGGACCGCCCAAATATAAGGTGCGTGGCCTCATAAAACTAAGTTGGGTGGAGGTCGCTCTGGCTCTGGGAAACTCAGGGAAGCGCTTAGCCGACCCAGACGCAGGCTCCGAAGACGGAGACCTTGTGCATGGACGTTCTTCCCGCATCGCGTTGGCCGATCGACGGGGTGAAGTCAGACAGCGATGGGACTTCGACTTCTTCTTCTTAACTTGACCCGAAGATTTGGAAGAAGACGAGTGGTGATGACTCCGTGACCGATCTTGAGACCTTCCTCTCGAGCGAGATCGGGACCTACGGAGTCGAGTGCCGGGCCGTCATAAGCTTTATGGACCGCTCCCTCAAAGCCTTCAGGTGCATGGCCCGGCACTCGGAGCACAACTTTGGGTTGTGGTCGCACTTGAGACACCAAAGAAAGCCGATGAGTATCAGTCGCCGACATCGTACAATGACAGTCCTCACATGGCTTGAACCCGGTCTTCTGCGACATCCTTGATGCACCAAAGTTTCACAGAAAAACTGAACAAAATGGTCGAATATGCCCAAAAAAATTGCCAGGGTAGCACTTCGGATCAGCGTGTGGCGCGAAAAAAAAAAAAGAACTCATGTCACTGCGCGTGGGCGGCGTCTATATACTGCTCCCGACGCCATCACGGTGATCACGACGCCAACAACACCCACTGAGTCGACCGACGCCACCTGGCGACGCGCAAAGGTATTGCTCGAAGAAAAATCTCCAGAAATTCTAAGGTAAGGAATCTGCAACTAGATGTCCCTATCAGATTACACAATTTATATGGTCCCCCTGAATTGTTCTGGGGAGGCAAGGCAAATGACTGGTGCACCACCACCAGCTGGGAAGTACGTCAACAGCAGACCCTTCCTGCAAATGAAGAAACATGTGAAGTTCTCTAGTTAAGCATCCGAAGTTAAAGATTACATTTATAATATGAGTGCCATTTTTATCTGACAGGTGCATTAAAGGGCTTGGAATATATTACCTCAAACCATCTCAAATTTGTTGAATTTATGCCCTACCCAACGCTGCGAGGCAGGGATATAATCATGACCTCCGGGTCCCCAAAGGAAATAGCTAATCAGGACTAGGAGTTCAGGGATACATTTTCTGATTGGAGTAATGATGTTTCATACGAGCCGCCCCTCCTGCTTTCCTACCCTTTTGTCTCTTAGCTCCATAAATCCCATTTCTACTCACAGAGGCATTCTTAGAAGTATGGTTGGCTCAGAGTAGCCAAGAAGCGACTACGAACAACTACAAGTTACCAGCGTTCTCTCAAATGGTCCCCACTGCCAAATTGTCACCTTGCCTTTCACTCCACACGTTGGGGGTTTAGGACCCAGACAACATGGGAGTGTTTCTATGCATGAAATTCGTATCTACATTTTAGGCCGTGAAAATCTCATTTTAATGTTGGGCGAAATGCGAAGTAGGTTTCATGTACATTGATCCATCGGTTGCTCCCATGACAGCTACTGACCACACACTATCTAAAGCGGACACATCCCCCAAACAGCACAAACCTCCTTCTGTTGATAAAGATGTTT
The DNA here is from genome assembly GCF_031143425.1 of Pleurodeles waltl. Taxonomy (NCBI): domain Eukaryota; kingdom Metazoa; phylum Chordata; class Amphibia; order Caudata; family Salamandridae; genus Pleurodeles; species Pleurodeles waltl. Next base: position 337,312,167 of record NC_090437.1, on the reverse strand, counting down.
GGAAATGACCTGGGAGATCCACCCACAATGTGGGGTGTGCTCCTGAATTAGTTGCCAACCTGTGTGATAGAATCTTCTCCTATGGGGTCCCCAACCCATTACATCTCAAAGCATAGAAGCTGACGGTTCTTTTTGGAAAGTTGCAAGACTTGGGGCCAAAAGTGATGATAATTTCTGGGTCAGTTTAGTTGATACTTTCACAGTTGTCTGACAGCAAGAAACCTGGGCAGTAAAGCTTGTATATTTACATGGTTTTAAGACTTCACCTTGCTGCAAATCCATCCTCATCGGGCAGACTAATGGGAGGTCTGGCAATCCACCTCTCCGTTACGGCAGACACCAGGTTATTTTTATATTAAGCACATACAGCATTTTATCAATTACTCTGCCTCGAATTAAAGGATGGAATCATCGTGATGGATGCATCATTGCTCGGATGGGGAGCCCACATGGATCACCTCCAGATTCAAGGCTCATGGTCTCAGAAAGAAAGGACTTAATATATCAATCTCCTGCAGCTCAGTGCAGTTCATCTGGGGCTCAAGGCCATCACCCATTATTCACCACTGTCAACTTGCTTGTTCAGACTGTCCATATGACCACCACGTACTACCTGAACAAGCAAGGGGGCACCAGGTCCAGAGCTTTGTCACTAGAAGCCCAGACAATTTGGAAATGGCTTCTGGCCAGAAATCTGAGGGTAACAGCAAACCCCTTCCCAGGTCTCCGGAATGAGACAGTTCAAGCAGACACTCTCAGCAGAGCTCTCAACGAAAATCACGAGTGGGTATTGAACAAAGAAGTTTTTCCAAGGTATCTTTTAGTTGTGGGGCACACCTCTCGACCTCTTCGCCACAGCCGGAAAAAAAAAAAAAATGCCACAACTGCGCCGCCAGGTATTACCATCCAGAGACACTGGCAAATGCCCTATGGAGCAACTGGTCAAGCAAATGTCTTTACTCCTTTCCACCGATTTCTCTGATTCGGTCAGTCCTGATCAAGCTATCCCACTCCAAAGCAAAGATGATTCCAATTGCTCAAGAGTGGCCTCAGCAATGGTGGTTCCCGGACCTTCTTCACCGATCACAGCGTCCACATCTCGAGCTGCCATGCATGCCAGACCTACAAATGAAATTCAGAGGGCAGATGGTACACCCCAATCTCTCCTTGAATTTGGCGGCATGGCTCCTCGACACTCGAACTTGCCACAAGACTGCATGGAGATCCTCAAGGAGGCTAAGCGGCCTTCCACCAGCTTCAAATGGAAGAGATTTTGTACCTGGTGTTCCTCTAAGAACCTAGACCAGACTACTTGCCAAGAAGATGTGATTCTACCTATATTCTATACAGCCTGCAATTCTCTTCCATAAAGGTTAATCTGGCAGTTCTTAATGTCTACAGGAAACATCTGTCACAAACCTATTTTTTACAAATCCCTTGAAAAAAAAAAATCCCAGTCATACAGGATTTATAGAGTGGTTAAATAAAGTTTTCCCTCCCATTATGCGTCCCTCGCCTCCCTGGGAACTTAAAGTAGTGCTTTCTCGCCTTATGCAGGTTCCCTTTGAACCCATCCACAAAGCTTCCCTACAAAATCTTACAAGGAAAACTGCTTTCCTGGTAGCCGTAACTTCAGCTCGACGGATTAGTGAGATACAAGTAATATGTTCTCATGAATCATGCACTGGCTTTCATTTTAGCACAGTGGTTATGAGAATTCACCCAAAATTTCTTCCTAAGGTAGTGTTGGATTTCCACATAAAACAAACTATTTCATTGCCTACATTCTTACAGAATCCTTCTACTCCAGCAGAAAGATATCTGTATTCTTTGGATGTTAGGAGTGTTCTGAAGTTTTATCTTGGTAAAACAATAGCTATCAGCCAAATTAACCAGTTGTTTATTAACTAAGGTCCAGTACGCACTGGTCTGGCTTCCTCCAAACAATCCACCTCTAGATGGATAGTGTCTTGCATTTGACTATGCCATCAAAAAGTTAAGGCATTAATAGTAAAACCTAAAGCACATTCTAATAGAGGTAAAGCAGCCACTGCTGCCCTGCTCCGTAATGTCCCAATTCCAGAAATATGCACTACTGCCTAGATTCTGACTTCTGACATAGTGCAAGCCTCCCTCAGAAATCTGTTTTCGTAAACTATTTACACATTCCTCTGTCTTCTCAACCGATATACGTGGGGATGGACTTGCTACTCTATTCAGTGCTTATGGCTATATCTGGAAATCCCCTACAAAAGAAGGAATTGTTTCTTACCTGTAACTCCTGTTCTTTCAGAGGTGCATTTTCATGATAAGTCTTAAGTAACCCTCCCTCCTCCATGGTGAAATGGTCAGAGGTATCCTGGAGCTTTTTTTATGTCCCATATCGCCTTCAAAAAAGAACTGCAGCGACTACAACCAGCTGAGCAGGATACGATTCTAGTTGTCTCTGGGTTCTTAAAAGGTACAGTTTCTATTTTAGCCATATAATGGCAGCCTAAGAGGCTACTCTGCCCTGCTCTCCCTCATATCTATCATTAAAAGGGGTTGGTGAAGGAGATTTATACTACTTCAAAACATCTTAAATTTACATTTTTTATGTATTGGCCCTTTTTGACTTCATGCTGAAGAATAGGGCTAGTGTAGTCTACTTAGATATTCTGCATTATGTGTTTCTTTCTTAAGTATCTATACAGGCCTTTTCTGAAGAAAGGAGAAAATCTACACGTAAGATAAATTAAAGAACTGTTCCGGGGTCCCCGCACGTGGCTTATGACTATGCATGGAAATCCCCTACGAGAGCACTTAAGTCACTTTGGAGCATTGCGAACCAGCCTTCTCTAAGGGAGGTTTAAGAGCCCCCTATTAAAATTCCTATTCCAGGGCTGGAGTGGGCATCGGTTTTTTGGGCTGTTTATGCAGCTGGCCTATGGGAGGAAGGGACAAGTTAACAAAAGGTCTATCCCTGTGAAGGTTCAAAGGGCAATACTCAGTCAAAATTTCTTCTGAGTCTTGTCAAAGTGCTAGAGGCTAATAAACCCATCTTTGCTGTAAAGCCCCTGGGCCTGACTAGGCCCTTCTCAACATTTTAAAGAACCAGACAGACAGACAGACAGGGCCCCACTGGTGGTAAATGCCCCATGTGCAGCAAGGCACTCAAGCTAACTACCCATTTGGTCACAATAGATTATTGGGACCGAGGGAATGTGAGTTGTTACTGCCCGATTTCTCTCCTGGACTCAATGGTATAAGTTCTAGGCCATGTCGTTTTGCCACATCTCAAGGCATGGGCAGAGGAGGCTGGAATACTTTCAGATGTACAATGTGTGTCCAGGACGGGGCTCAGGAAAGGACCAATGTCCTAACCTCTACCTTCTGCTGGGCAAGTATACATCCCATGGCTAAACAGGACTCACTATTCTTGGGGGTTATGGACCTGTCCAGCACCTTTGATTTTATCTCTCATAGTAAATTGTGGCATAATATAAAAGATCTGTGTGGACAGGTCTATAACTAACCCCATTAGGGAGCTATATTCTGACTCCAGTGCCTCAGTTAGGGTTGATCGGGTAGGGGGTTGTAATGTTCAGAGTCCTTTGGTGTTTGCAGGGGAGTAAGACAAGGCTGTGTACTTGCACCCTTCCTCTTCACTCTTAATACCAATCAGTTGGAGATAGAGTTGGTCTTTACATGCAGGGACATGCCACAGATTAGACATTGCCCTATTCCAGCCCTTCTGTATGCAGATGATGCTGTTCTCATGGGCTGTACTACCCTGGTGATCAACACCAATTAGATCGCTTCTCAACCTTCAAGGAAGGGCTGGACCTGAAATTTAACATAAGCAAAACTTTGATCATGTCCTGTAGTCCCAAATGCCTTGATAAACCAAAATGTATTTTGCATGTCAAACCCAGTCAAGTTACGAACAACTTTTCTTGGGGTGATCGTTAACGACGAGTCTTGGCACCCATAGCAGGAAGCCATAAATAGTTAGTATGCTAGGAGCATCAATGCACTCTTTTGCTTTGCTGCTAAACTGGGCAAGAGATCTGTCCACCACATGATAGCAATTTATCAGGCAAAATGCTTAAGTGTGGCAACTTCTGGGGCTTAGGTCTGGGGTATCACTATAGCAACCAGTTTACAGATCATCGAAAAATCATCATTTAGCTGCAGTTTGCTCCCCCACCCCAATGCATTGCCAACTTCATCTGTGTTAAGGAGCTAGGGTTACTTCTTCTGAAGGATAAAACACCCCCCACCCCCGGCAATTTACATTGCATTGAGTCTGGACCAATGAGGCACTGGTACTAAATAGAGCAATAATTGAAGACTGCCTGTAACTAGACCATGGCTTAGAAATTACTTGGTTGAGGTAAGTTAATGACATGGTCCTGGCTCTGTTCAGACCAGATCTGTTTGACGACCAAACATCCCCCCCTTCTCTCCCTTTGGGGGGAGGGGGGTGGGAAAGATATACTGAGGGATATGTTTTATACAATGTATGAGGCGGCAAGGTAGGATAACGTCAGAACTATGCCACTGGTCATCTCCTATATCTCGTTGGCCTCTTTCGATGGTTCCCAGACATTTTTGTTACTTAATGCTCAGCATCACCAGATACTTCTTACTTACTTCATAGGATAGCTGCTTTCCCTTACTGCAACAGTTAGGAGCATAAACTTGACCAGTGTCCCTCTGACTTGGTCTTTCCACAAAGCACTTTACAAGTAATATTTTTTGCAACTTTTATGCTAAACTCCGATCATGTACCGTCAATGTTCTCCTGAACAAATCTTTTTCAGAGGTTGCACAGACACTTTACTTCCTCCAACGCCTAGCAACTGATTAAGTAATAGCAACAGTTTATACTTACCTCAGATTTGTAACAATGATCAGGCAGACTCATGCGCTCTATTAAAGAAGACATTCCTGGGCCTCTTTGCGAGTTATGGCAGCCTGATGTGGCAACCCTGTGTAGGAGCATATCGTGGATCACGTTACTGCTGGTCATGTTCTTTACTTACCGAACTTAAGATTAGGTGTCCTATGTCCAAGGGTTTTTTGACTCGGATTCTGAATTTGTACTCTTGAGTATGTTTACTTTTAATATTTGAAGACTGATGAAATTAAAGCTTTACCCTTATTCCTTTTTGTATAACACTACCAGCACTTCATCTACTTGAAGTCTCTATCTTAGCTTACGTCATAGGATAGTTCGACTCAAATTTCCTCTTGTTTGCGATCACATCTAAGTAGATATAAAACACATTAGACTATGTCTTCAACTCGTGGTGCTACGCTGCGGTGCCTCTCCTGACCATTGCACCTGTAGGAGCACACATTGGACCCTTGTTTGAGATTTGTTCTCCTTTTTTCAGCTCTGTTTGTTTGATTAATCTCTATGTTGGTGAAGGGGCTTTGAACTTGAATTGCATTTTCAATTGTCACAGAAATATTCATTTATTTCGATGCCCGTCAGAATAAGGAAATGTTAAAACATTAAGGTGTTTTTATTTGAACTTTTTTTTTACTATGTGTACTGTTTTAAACTTTCCTGGATATTACTGTATTGTAATGCACTTTATTGTAGCTTTATGGGATACTTTTATTTGGGCAGAATAAAGTTTTTGCCTTGATCATATTACAGACTAAAGAAGGAATAAAACGCAAATATTTTGCTTATCTTGAAACATTGACCACTCCATTCAAATTTTGGAAGTCTCTTGCTTGAATATTCAGGAATCTAATTTCTATTACCTCAAAAGTGGATGAAAAGTTACTTAGGAACGACATAGTTGGGTGTTGGCACACTGCATAAGAAGACCATAAAGAGATGGGCAAGATTTTTCTGGTTGTCTAAGTATCAAAATATGTTAATTATTTCACGTATGGAGTATGTTGGGCTGAATCTCAGAACTTTCTTCTATGTAGTGCCAACTATTTTTAAAATAAATATATCGTTTTAATACCATGTGTATGCTGGTCTAGTGGTGATCTTGTACTGTTACTGTTTAGAGCACGTGGTTATGTGTACATAGTGAAAAAAAAGTGATACACATATGGGATTATAAAACCGAGCCATAACTGCTGAGCTTGCCGTCTTGGATTGTGATTCACCTTGCAAAATAGAAGATCCTTGAATCTACATACAGGACATTCAAGTAAATAAATCTTGCATGCCAGTAAATTATGGATTTCAACTAATATCAAGATTAACTTTAGTTTGATTTTCTTCAGATTAGCCAACGTTTTGCAGACATAACACCATATTTAGGTGATTAAAGCACAAAAATAGTGCATAGCCTCTTTATAGCCTTTTCTAATCCACATTCTATCCAGTCAAGGAAATCTAAACATGAACTACCTAACAGCAATGGAGACCCATATCTTTCTGAACTTTGCGAAGAGTAACTTCAAAATCCTGTACGTCTACACACTATTGTGCTTCCTAATACTTCACATTCATGTACCAATGTACAGATACTTTCAGGAGTGACAAGCAGCGCCCTACAAACTCACATATTACATTAGAAATAACCCTCATTATGAATATCATAATTAAAAATGTATTATTAGAGACAAAGTATAGCAGGGTACATAATAAAATGAAGGTACTTAGCCCAAAGCACAATGCAAAGGGCTACATTTGTGCAGTATAATCAAATTACATTTAAGAGACTTCCTGACTTGTAGTAGTACTTTGTACGTGTCCACCTGTGGAAAGTAATTATTGCATGCAATCTGTGAAGCTGTAGAAGGTATATTCTCATATCAATTTTACTTTATCTGTAGTACTAAACTACAGGAAAATTGACATTATGAACACACTTTCTACATCCTCAGAGTGCATGTAACAATTACTTTAAACCGGGGAATAATCCTCGTAATAGTCACACGGTCTAACCAAATGTACCCCTTACATACTAGTTTTGGGTAAATACCTTAAACACATGAAACAGTGCCATGGCATAAACAGTATATATTGATACGGAGCGAGAAAAGGAACTTCATGACACACTCAAGGCTTCGCCTCTCGTGAGTCATGGTCCCTCTCCATACTCCTCAATGGAAACAGACAGCACATTACACCCTGCAAGGAACCTATCAAGAGACCCACATTTTTCTGTTTTAATTAGATCTGAGAGAACAGCTTTGCACCAGCGTTTTCTTCTTTTTAACACAAGCTTGTGAACTTTCAGGTCCGTTCCAGAATCTACAATGGCAGTGAAGGAAGATGACAGTATGAAAGAGATGCTTTAAAGGGAATGATTTCACTAACTTTCAGTGGTATATTTATTTTTATTTCAATTTCTTTAGCAACAGAGAGGTAAAAGAAGGGTCAGGCAGCCATCACTACTGTATGAATTGGGGAAAAAGTGCATTGAAGACTCAAGGTTGACCCTCTGCTTTCCCACAGCTTCAATAGCTCTTGGGTACTTATTTTTGGAGCACATATAAAATGTCTAAATCACAATTTAAGATGGTCCATAAAGCCATTATCTCTCAGCTTCTGAGGAAGGTTGGTTGTCTGAGCATTCAACAAAGACTACCATAATGGAGAACGAAGGTTACAAGTAAACTTTCCTTCTCACGAAATTCATGAATACTGCACAGAATAGCAAACTCACAACGTAAACAATATACTAGAATACAGGGGGAGGGAACAAAGTCAGAGCACTGATACCAAATTTCAGCTAAAAATACTAAAGGGGTGCCTTCCTATAAGCTGAGCGTGAGGTTTTTCCTCTGGATGCACGGTTCTTAAATCTGCAAGTTAAGATGCTTTTCAATAACGCCTCATGGATGAGACTAGCCAGTGAAATCAATGCTGCTTGGATGTCGCAATTACGGTACCAATGAAATAGTAATGGGCATTTGCCAATACAGTATTTCGATGTTCATATAATGCGAAGACATTTTGGGGTATAAAATGATGTAGTAAAACCTACAGTTCAATTGGCATGCAATGTACAGCTGAACTTGCTTTTGTAAGTATTACATTTCATTCAGTTTATTAGGTCGAGCATAGCAGTGCGCAAGCGCTGCTTTTCCGATGTGTTGGTATCTATGTGGGCTTTTAACCACGCACACTGCACGCCCATCACGATCACTTGTTCATGGACTTGCCTTTCAAAAATCCTTTGATGACATTCGTAAATACTTTACGTTTGTCCCTCCTTGGGGCGGGTTGGTTAACGCCTTGGGAACTGTCCCTGTTACGTGGATAATTGCACTTTTGCAGATATGTTTGACTGCGAGTGAACCTTTTTTTCTTTCCTTCAAGCTCATGGGGATCTTGGCACTTTGAACTGGCTTGCTTAAGTCAAGTGTTTTCGTTTTAAGTCGCAGGAAAAGACCAGTTAGGAATTTACAACACTAATGGCTCTAACTCGAGCAAACGAGAGACCCCTTGCCTTGCAAATGCTTGTTAAGTGTGTAGGCACCAATAAAGACACCTTGGTGCTAATGAGAAGCCCTGGAGTGGCACAGTCAAGATTGGAGCTCAAACAAAATTGTTTTAGGTGATTTATTTAACACAGCTTGGTAGCCAAGAAGATGGAAGGGGAGAGCTCCATAGCTTGGCTATCACATAAGAAAAGGAATGACTTCCCAGACGAGACAAGTGAGCTTTAGGCAGAGAGAAGAAGGCAGCAGGCCAGAAGAACAGCAGTTGGAGAATCAGATTTTCAAATAAAAGGGGCCCGATTGTGAAAGCACAGCAAATGAGGCAGAGAAAAGCATAAATAAATAAAAGGCATTTAGAAACTGATGTAGGTAAGGTATACAGGCAGAGAAGGGAGCAAGCCAAGGAAGTTGAAAGATCAGCCGAACAGTGGCATGCCAAACCCTGATCAGTTCAGTAAGTTTAAATGAACAGTCTGTGCCAGCCTGACACTTCCAGACAAGTTTCTGACCACCTGAGATGAGCCTTTGTGCTCGCTGTGGCCAGAAACAAAGCCTGCACTGGGTGGAGGTGCTTCACACCTCCCCCCTGCACAAACTAATACCTGGTGGTGAGCCTCAAAGGCTCAGACCTCGTTACAGTGCCCCAGGGCACTCCAGCTGGTGGAGATGACCCCCCCTCGACAAAGCCCCCCCTTTTGGCAGCAATACTGGCTGGAAAATTAGGGAAAACATGGAGGAGTGACAAATTCAGCTTGGCGAACCCCTAAGGTGTCCAGAGATGAAGTGACCCCACCTTCCTTGAAAAATCCTCCACCTTGGTTTGGAGGACAGGGACCAAAAGGGCTAGGTCTGTCCCCCCCCCCCCTTTTCCTCTCCCCCAAACACCCCCCCTACCTCTACCCTCTCTCCCCCTTCTTCCCCATCCCACGCCCCCCTTCCCCTACTGAGCTGAATTGATGATGAATCGTGTGGCAAATAAGAAAATCAAGATTCTGGACAGATGTGGCTGCGATAGACAACTAGTATAGGTGAGTGGGCCACCAGCACAGAGAGAGTAGCTTTTGCCAACAATCAGGATATTAGTCTTTTCAGCGCAGATTTTTAAAAAATTCAAGAAACCACTGAAAAACGACAATTCTGAAAGTTGGTGCCATCGTAGATACTTGTATTGTCTGGCTGGAGGAGGATTTCAGTATTGTCTGCATAGTTAACGAGGGAGATGCCAGAAGTCCTAGATGAGTTAAAAGAGCCAATATATATATATATATTAGACTAAGTGAAAAGTATAAAGGTGAATATCTGAGGAATGGTCCTTAAACTAAACTGCAATCCGGGTAAAATTATTCCCTTGTATGTCGTACATAGTATGGGTAGACAAACATAATGCTGTTATAAACCACAAGAGGATGCTTGGAAACTAGTAAACACTGTCTGCGAGCAGTCGTAGGTCACTCAGCATTTATACCAGGTTTGAGTTGGTACTGTGCTGTGCAGTGGACTGACCTTGCATTGTGAGGTATTAAGAATCTGGTTAGATTCCAGAAATGAGTATGTGCAGGTGTCAAATTCCTTTTCAAGGATTTTGGAGGAGAGAGGAACTAGGGAAATTGGATTGAAGTTATTCAGAACATTAAGTTTTACTGCAAGTTTTTCCATGCTTGTTTCCAAGTAATTGTTTAGTAAAGGGTTGCAACGATTGGAGAGGGCTGGCACTAGTACATGGACAAGGTAATGAAAGATACGAGAAGGGCATGGGTCTAATGAAGAGCCTTAATTTGACATATCAGACGTTTAGCCATGCTCCTGTGAGATTAAGGACAACGGGAGAAGCCGTACAATAAAGATGAAAACTTGAAGATTTCCTTACGGTGGTTGGCAGCCGTTATGATTTTGTCCACAAAGAATTCAATACATGCAGGCCAAGCAGCGTTCCTTTAAGTGCAGGGTGCTACATGTTAATTGGAGAGTACACCGACAGAACAACTTTACACCAGTTTTTTCTTCTTTTTAACACAAGTTCATGAACATTTCGGTCTGGTCCGGAATCTACAATGGCAGTGAAGGAAGAGGACAGTTTAAAATAGATGCTTTAAAGGGAATGATCTTGTCCAGGGCTGCATTAATCCAAGAGTAACTGTGGCTCACTGTGCCAAAATGTGCATTTTTATGTGCGTATCTAAGCAGATGTCAGTGAAGAATCTGTACCAGGCACATATGTGAGATGGTTGCAATGTCAGGGACTTTTGGTACATGATCAGAGGAGCAAATAATACACAAGAGCGCATCCAGCTTGGAGATAGGGCTCAGATGTGGATTGAGTAATGCCTAGAGCAGCACAAGAGACCATGAGGGGTTGTCACAAGAAGTAGTGTGTTCACCCCAAATACTGAAATACCCCAAATACTGAAATACCCCAAGATACAACTAGAAGAACCGAGGAGGAAAAGGGGAAGGCAAAGCCAAATAATAGCCAAAGTTGTAGGCAGGCGATACACAAGAAAGCAGGAGATGAGCAGCATGTGAAAAATGATCTGAGGAAAACATAGCAATAGTCCAAGACTCTAAATAGGACAAAGAGGCCACCACTGTTTAGTTATATATTTTATTTTAAATCGCGTTGGAGTAATTTTAAGGCTTTATAGCCCGGTAGAGGATATAGTAAGGCCAGGTGCAGAGGCATCATGTGAATGGCTATGTCTAAATCAGCACCCTGCATAAGATCAGAGAGTATAGATTGTGTTTGTTGAGGGAAAGGGCATTGATGCAAGTACAGGTAAAGTTGTGGTGAGGAGTGATGATTGAATGGCCGGGTAAGTTCTTAAGAGAACCTTATTCCATCCACAGTTCGTTGACAGCTACCTAAAAAGCTTCCTGCAATGACTGATATTTTGTGAATAGATTTGACCAGTATGCATTACCAAACTACAGCTTGCTCTCAAAAGGACATGCGTGGTTATTAGTACTGTACAAACATCTTTATTTTTCAGAGAGTTTTGTAAGGGTAACCAGTTATTTAGACTGAACTAGACAAACCTTTTCCTGAGATGCGATGCCACAACCACCATGCATTTGAAAAAAACACTTCTGCTGGCTATTTTCAGTAAAATGAACAAACATCGATCACAAAGTGCTCATGGTCTACTGGAATCCCTGGAAAATTTAGTATTTTGGAGCAATTAGGAGGAAATACATATTCTGCAAGACTGTTACACACATGCAAACTTCATGATACAACTACAAAATGTTTTGTTCCTGGCCACAGAGTGACAAAGGCACTCTACCCATGTGGCCAGCAACTCGTCTGGTTGTGGCAGGCTGGCAGAAACTGGTCAGCACCACACTAGAAGTCGGATTGGTATTCAGGGGGCATCTCTAAGATGCCCTCTGGGTGCATGTTACAATAAGTTGCACACTGGCATCAGTGTGCATTTATTGTGCTGAGAAGTTTGATACCAAACTTCCCAGATTTCAGTGTAGCCATTATGGAACTGTGGAGTTTGTGTTTGACAAACTTCCAGACCATATACTCTTATGTCTACCCTGCACTTACAATGTCTAAGGTTTTGCTTAGACACTGTAGGGGCCTAGTGCTCATGCACATATGCCCTCACCTGTGGTATAGTGCACCCTGCCTTAGGGCTGTAAGGCCTGCTAGAGGTGTGACTTACCTATGCCACGGGCAGTGTGCGGTTGGCATGGCACTCTGAGGGGAGTGCCATGTCGACTTAGTCATTTTCTCTCCACCAGCACACACAAGCTGTGAGGCAGTGGCATGTGCTGCATGAGGGGTCCCCAGGGTGGCATAAGACATGCTGCAGCCCTTAGAGACCTTTCCTGGCAGCAGGGCCCTTGGTACCAGGGGTACCAGTTACAAGGGACTTATCTGAGTGCCAGGGCTGTGCCAATTGTGGGAGCAAAGGTACAGTTTAAGGAAAACACTGGTGCTGGGGCCTGGTTAACAGGGTCCCAGCACACTTTCAATCAAAACTTAGCATCAGCAAAGGCAAAAAGTTAGGGGGTAACCATGCCAAGGAGGCATTTCCTTACACTTGGTACCCGTTCGGTTGCTTCATTTCGAGTCAAAGACTGAATTTCCTGTAAAAAGTCCTCAATATTGTATAATTTCGCCTAGTAAGAGGGAGAGAGCACCATTGTTGGCCATAAACAAGCACAAATTGTTTCACTTTTTGCCAGTATGTTGACATGGCACCAGAAATGGTGTGGCTAGTTTGTTTCTTGGGAGATGATGGCAAACGTTCTGCAGTTAATGTAGGCTGATGCCCTCCTCTGTCTCTTAAAAGACTGTAGTGATGGTTCTTGGCCTTTGATATTACTATGGCTTCAGCAGTAATGTTTGTTGGCGAAGCCACTGCTGGTAAATATATTTACACCTACAGTGCTTATTGTATTCTTTATAAACCTGTTGCCTTCAGAGAGTCTGCAGTAAATAAAATTTCTCCATTTAGTACATTTCTTCATCAGCAGGAGTACTGAATTATGATGTGCTGGAGGAAGATGGCTTTTAACACTTACATTTTAACTAAGACGACCTTCACAAAACCAACTGCAATATCCATACAGGGTCAAATCTGCAATGTAAGCAGATGTTCGTTATTTGCTTTGAAAATAAGCATGCCCTCTGTGATGTTTCCGCTTCGAGAGAACAGCGCGTGCTATCTCCGTGGTGATCAGAGAGAGCGCGGTGTTCTCGAGACGCGAAAGCGGAGAAAACGTATTGACGGTTGAGAGAGCGGATGGCTGGGGCGACAGAGAATAAAGAAGATAAGAAAATCAGCATTGCTTTGCCCCTTTATTTGAGGAGGGAACGGATCTTCACATTGGCGACGAAGGTGGCTGTCGCCTCAACATCGTTTTGGCTCTCATACTAACATTTGAAATGTCTGCTGCTTAAGGCTCACTTATTCAACATCGTTTTGGCTCTCATACTAACATTTGAAATGTCTGCTGCTAAAGGCTCACTTACTTGGCAGTGAAACTTCTCCTCATCTCGAAACTTGATATCAGGTGGTTCCGGTTCCAAGTAAGGCTGTTTGAAATCGGTATGGAAACTGTTTGATTCACAGAAGGCGTGGCTTCCTGTATTTTCCTTAAAGGGATTGTCAGAAAGAGTTTTACTTAAAGGGATTGCCACCAACGAAAGTGCCTTTCAGCTTAAAGGGATATTTGAGCCACAGTCTTAAAGGGGAGGAATTTTCTAGTTTTTTATTTTTTATTTTTTTTATGAGGTGAACTTGTTTAAAAAAAAAAAAAGGTAAACTCAAGGATTAAAACAGGAACTCAGGATTCTTACAGTACTAAACTTGTGTATAAATTGACATTGTGATTGGACTGCCTGCTGGAACGGTGACAGGCACACCTGAGCTAAGTTAATTCGCCTGTCATACAAAGTGTGCGGTGACAGGCACACCGGAAGTAAGATCTTGCGCACCAAGGAGAAGGGACTTCAGGACCACCGGAAGAACGTCACTTTCAGGAGTACATTTCTAGATTGTGACTGTAGTACAAATAGGAATTATAATGCAGAATGTAACACCCCCTCTGTTTTTTTTAAGTAGTCCAGGAGATCCCACATATCCTTGGACTAAGTGGAAGAAAATGTTTGTTCATTATGCGAGAGTGTGTGGACCGACTGAGTGCAGAGAGGAAGCATGCATTATTAATGCATTGTTTAGGAGGTGAGGGACAGGAGGTACTTGAACATTTACCAGAGTTAAGTGCTGAAGAGTCAAGAAATTTGAATGAATATGAGGTGTGTGTTAAAAAAATGGACAAACATTATGTACCTAGAGTAAGTACAATAATGGAGAGATATTTTGGGAAAGGAGAGCAAGGAAAGGACGAGTCTGTAGAGGAATACATAACCAATTTAAGGAAGCTGGCAGCGTCGTGTAAGTTTGGTACATTGGTGGACGAAAGAATTAGAGATCAATTTGTATTGAAGTGTTGTAGCAACAAAATCAGGGAGGAGCTGTGGTTAAAAGATGAACCACCATTAGAGGAGGTGGTTATAGTAGCAAAGAGGGTGGAACACATGTTAAAGTGTGTTAAGGAGCTAAGTGGAAATAAAGTTGTGAGTGGAGAGTGTACAAAGGTTGAAGAGGTGGTTTGCGAGGTGAAAGTCAAAGAATTTGGGGCAGAAAAAAAAAAAAGAGGAGTTTTCAAAATTTAAAGGGGAGTGTTTTCGGGGTGGGAAAGTCAGACATAAGGCGAACGCGAGCAATTGCCCAGCATTAAATGTAATATGCAATGTGTGTGGGAAAAAGGGACACTATTTTAAATGTTGCAGTAACAAAAAGAAGAAATGTAGCAATAGTAACATGTTAAAAGAAGTCAAGGAGGTATCCCAGGAGGCGATTTTTCAAGTGAAAACTCAGATAGAGTGTGGTGAGCATCCCAGTGAGATAGTGAGAGTGGAAGATGTTGATTTATTGACGATTTGATTCCTGTTCACATTTGACAATAATTTCTAAGAAGAGTTATGATCTCATATCAAGGAGGAAGAGTGTGTTACGGAAAATGGATGTGTGTCCTGGTGGTTATGGGGGACAACCGATAAAAATGTTAGGGTATTTTGAGGGGCATCTTGAGTTGAAAGGGAGACATTTGGTTGGGAAGATTTATGTGTCTAGTCAGGGTGATAATCTCTTAAATTGGACACATCAAAGATTGTTGGGAGTGGTGTTAAATCCCAATGCACAACCACAAGTACAAGTACAGTGGGTGGAGAGTGAAGAAAATAACTTGGTCGCTAAATTTCCTGAGGTTTTCTCAGAGGATTTAGGATGTTTAAGAGGTTACAAACATAAAATTAAGCTCAAGACTGGTGCCATTCCGATAATAGCGAAGGTGAGGAGAATTCCACTAGCTGTACAAAAACCAGTTATGAATGAGCTTAAGAAGTTACAGGATTTGGACATAATTGAGGAGGTGGAAGCAACGGAGTGGTTGGCGCCCATTGTAGTGGCAAGAAAGAGTAATGGAGAGATTAGGTTATGTGTGGACCTTAGAGCCTTGAACAAAGAGGTGGTAGTCGACAAATTTCCTCTTCCAAATATTGAGGAAATTGTGTCCACGCTTGGGGGAGCTAAGTATTTTTCCACGCTGGATTTAACCTCAGCGTACCACCAGGTAGAATTAGAAGAGTGTTCTCAAGAGTTGACTGCGTTCATTACACCTTTTGGTGCTTTTAAATTCAAAAGGATGCCGTTTGGGCTGGTTTCCGCAGCTTCTGTGTTTCAGCGTATCATGCACAAAATTTTAAAAGGAGTGTGTGGTGTAAAATGTTATCAAGATGATGTGTTGATTTATGCAGAGTCAGCAGAAGAGCATTGGAGACAGGTGAAATTAGTGTTGGGATGTTTAAGCCAAGCTGGTCTCACTCTTAAGAGGAAGAAATATCATTTTGGTCTAACTGAAGTTGAGTATCTGGGACACTTGATTACGGGTGATGGTGTAAAGCCTAAACCTGAGTTGGTCAAGACAATAAAACAGTTGATGACTCCTCAAAGCAAGGAGGAAGTGAGTTCATTTTTAGGAATGGTAGATTATGGGAGATACACAGTAAACTTATCAGAGAAAACAGTAAATTTGAGAGACTTTTTTTTTTTTTTTTTTTTTTTTTTTAACAAAAGAGAGTTTCGGTGGAACAACGAATGTGAAAAGGAATTTTTCCTGATCAAGGAAGAATTGGATAATGCCCCTTGTTTACAGGCATTTAAGCCAAACAGACCGACTGTCAGTCACTGATGCCAGTGCGAAAGGGCTAGGTGCTATTTTGATGCAGGAGAATAAAGGAAAGAAAATTATGATTGCCTGTGCATCTAAGGAATTGAATGATGCTGAGAAAAATTATTCTGTGGTAGAAAGGGAGTCATTGGATATCTTCTGGGCTCTTAGGAAGTTTAGACAGTTTGTGTGGGGCACAGAATTTCTGGTGTTATCAGACCACAAACCTTTGGTGGAAGTTTTTGGCAGTAAAGGTTTAAATTGCATTTCTGCAAGGATTAGGAGGTGGGTTATCGGTCTATAAGACTTCAAATTTAGGGTGGAGTATTTACCAGGCTCATTGAATGTGAGTGCAGATTGTCTGTCCAGATTAGTGAGGGAGGACGCTAAGGAGGGTGAGAAAGATGGTTTATCGTTGCAGGAGGGTGATGTTTGTGAAGTTTTCTGTAACGTGAGTGAGATTATGTATGGTGCAATAACTGAGCAGGAGTGGAAAGAGGCGTTGAAGGAAGATGTTGAACTGAGTGAGATCTGTGTGGCGTTAGAAGATGGGAAATTTAGTACCCTTGGTAAAGTGTGGGGTTTGATAAAAGATGAATTAGCGGTGGAAAGTGGTATGTTATTGAGGGGTACTAGGCTGATCCCGCCAAGTGTTTTGAGGAAGAGGGTTATGGATCAAGCTCATGAAGGCCATTTAGGTATGGTCAAAACTAAGGAGAATTTAAGAGCAAACTTTTGGTGGCCTGGCATGGATTTGGAAGCAGAGCGAGTGGTCAGAGATTGCATACAATGTTCACGGAGTGACAAGATTTTGAAAACTCGTAATGCACCGATGCATTGTAGGAATCTACTGAGTAAACCCTGGGATGAAGTTGCGATAGATATTGCCGGTCCCTTATCGGGCGAACATTCTACCCCATACTTGATTGTATTGATTGACTTATATTCCAGGTGGGTGGAGGTTAAAAATGTACGAGATGTCTCTTCTTATAGTATGATAAGCTTTCTGGAAGAGATTTTCAGAAGAGAGGGTTTCCCTAAGTCATTGTTATCAGATAACGGTCCGCAATTTTGTTCAACGATGTTTGTAGAATTTATTAAGGAATGTGGCATTACACACAAAAGGTCAGCTGTATATCATCCTGAAACGAATGGTGCAGTAGAACGTTTCAACAAATATATCAAAGAGAGCATTCAGCTAGCAAAAGTGAACACTTTGAATTGGCGAACAGAACTATTGAAAAGGATTACTGCTTATCGGTTTTCACCACATTCTACCACGGGAAAATCTCCGTTTGAATTGTTCAAGAGAAGATTACCCAACACCAAATTATCCCCAGCTTGGATGGGATGGAGGAAAAATGAGTTTAATTTGACCGATACAACATGGCGTAATAGAGAACTAAGACTCATGGAGAAAAGGAAGCAAGAGTTCGATACTAGGAAGAAGGTGTCCAAAGTGAATATAGCTGTGGGTGATGTGGGTGTATGGACGGATCAAAATTTACGAGACCCTTAACAGTGGTCAAGGTATTTAAGAATGCCATAAAAACCTCCGATGGCAGGATTTGGAATCTGAACCGAGTTGTGCGGATGAAGGCGGTAACAGAACCGCGTATCGAAAGAGAAATGATGAACCAAAGTAAAGTATTGTCAAGATCTCCAAGTCACAACCGAGGTGGAAATGATAGGTGTGAAGGAACAAGGAGAAGTAGTAGGAGAAAAGTCAGTCCTAAACGTCTTAAAGACTATGTACTTGGTTGAAGGTTGTATGAGTTTAAGTTTGTCAGTCAATTTCTCACTGTGTAATGGGGAATTTATTTCATTACGTTTAGAACAAATTTTTGTCTAAGGTCAAACATATTTTTTCTGCTTATGTTTGTTAAATATAAAAAGGGAGATGTGTGCTGTTTCCGCTTCGAGAGAACAACGCGTGCTATCTCCGTGGTGATCAGAGAGAGCGCGGTGTTCTCGAGACGCGAAAGCGGAGAAGACGGATTGACGGTTGAGAGAGCGGATGGCTGGGGCGACAGAGAATAAAGAAGATAAGATAAAATCAGCATTGCTTTGCCCCTTTATTTGAGGAGGGAACGGATCTTCACACCCTCATCTTTTTATTTGTAAACAATAATCTGCACATTTCCTGATTAACACAATGAGTATCCACAAACCATGCAGATTTGCTGCTTTCAATGCCAGGTCCGATGTGCCACAAACATTTATGTCTTACGAGTTTGTTCCTATGGCTTACTAAGTCAGTTCAAAGGAACACACTATAAGAGTGCTGGAAGATTTTTTTTTTTTTTTAGAAAGCAACTGTAAAAACACAGTAGCCGAATCAAACAGCTGTTTTGTTAATGGGTTCAAAGTCTTAGTTGGATCTCTGGACTTCAAACAACATAAAAGAAACTCATTCTGTAGCACTTGCGGTAAAATGTTGAGCTTATTGATGCCCTTTGCAAAAAACCTTCAGAAAATCTGGTTTAAGGTTGGGCTGTACACACAACCAACAAATAATCCAAAATTCTACTATTCCTCAGATTAACATTTCATCTGCTAGAGGGGACTTTCTAATATTGGTTAAATAGTATCAAATGTGACCTAGGCCCTCCTCCTGTAATGGTGATGCAACCACAGATTCAATATTAGAAGGCTCAGGAGGCAGGGCCTTTTTTTCCCTGTTAATAGAAATTTTCTGAAGCGAGAGGCCCAAAAGATGTGAGTAGCTGGGAGCCTCTCACAAGGTACAACAAAAAGAAATGCCTTGTTTAGTGACCAAAAAAAGGAATGAGAGATCCAGCTCAGTGTTCAAGTAGTTGATGCTGTGTCCCTTGACACAGATTACCTCTATCACAAGCATATTGATGTTTGTTTCAATGACAATACTCTCCATGTTGAACATCTTGATGTGGAATGCGCCTCACCTCTGACATCATTTCACATGGAGAGTTTAAACATCACATTTCCTGCCTGTGACTGAAGTGCCAAAATGGCAATATTGTTTTTTTTTTTTTTCGTTCCACAGCTCAAGAATAGGAACAAAGTTGTCTCTGACAGTGGCAAGTGGAAACAAAAGCTTTCATAGGCTTGCACCTGGATTCCAAAGAACAAGTTCCACTTATCCTTAAGAAATCTTCTGCACATCTCTCGAAGGAACGTGCATTCTTTGTATGTGGAATCTCAAAAGAACAAGGAGCATGGGCCTTATAAAAGTGATTTTACTGGTATTTTAATTGCCATACGAAGGACATTTTGTAAAACTGAGCAAGTGATGCCTTTGGACAACAGCAATCGTCAATACAGTGCACAACTGTTAAAGAATGACAGAAAACAAAAAAAAGCCCTAACGTAAAATTAATTGTAATCTAGTCCAACGCTGAACAGAAAAAATGTGGGTAACACGTAGAGAGCAATATGCAGGATCCAGTCTCCGAAGCAGAAAAACTATAATTAACTGCCTCAAGCCGGTGCCTCTTAGATAGCAGGGGGTCTTAAATCCAATGTTTCCCCGATGAATAAAGCCAGATGTATATCTGTCCATTGTCTTTCCATTTTGCTTTCTTTATTTAAGAAAATGAAGTAAAACAACCACTTTGTCACAATTGACTATACATAAACCTAAACATATATAAATTTAACATAAGTATAAGATACATTATTTAAAACAGCTCAAACACACTTCAAGATAAAATTATACCAGTTTGTACAAATAGATATATCTAGATATACATATAATAACGAAATGATAAATGTTTACTTATATAGGGATATGCAGTCCATTGTTGTTTGAGTATAGTGTTTATGTAGGAAAGAGCCAACTCTTGAGTAGTCTTCAGAAGATAAGATAGTTATCCGTGGATCATATATTTGGGGGTAATGTATTCCATAGTTTGGTCGCTTGAACAGAGAAAGATGTACCACCTAATGTCTTTTTCTTTTATGGTGGTGTTTTGAGGCGGGATGCCAATCTTGAGCTGAGGTTTCTTTTTTAATGTATTTTGTGATTTTATTCCTGATGAAAAGCGGTCCTGTTCCATGTATTGCTTTGTGGGTGATACAAAGCAGCTTGAAGGTGGATCTTCTGGCAACCGGTAACCAATGCAAGGCCCTCAAGGCAGGGGAGATGTGGGCTTGTGGCTTTAGATGTAGGAGTAGTCTGGCAGATGCGTTCTGAATGGATTGTAGTTTTTTTCATAGTAGATAGAGATGATCCATGGCAGATTTGGTGTAATCCAACGAAGGCAGTACAATAGAGATAGTAGCCTGTACCTTTTGTGGAAATCTGAGGTGGGGGGAAGATGCGTTACATAGTTTTCATGGTGATGAAGCCTGATCTTGCTAATTTGTCCAACTAAGAATTCATTGAGCACTATGCCTCTCCACTCTACAACACTCTATGCCATTCCACTCTCCTACACTACTCCACTCTACACAGCACCTTTGACACCATTCCACAGCACGCTAACTCCGACACTATACCCCACAACTCTTCTCTACCCTAAATCCTTCCACTTTGACACTTTATTCCCTCTACTCCCTCCTCCACACTCTACACCATTCCACTCTACACCACTGCACGCCACTCTGTCACTCCGCTCTACTACACAGACACTCTCCTTTACCCTTCACCCAAATAACATTTAGCCTTACTGAACAGCAGCCACACTGGTGTAGAACATGGCTAATATATGCTGGCAAAGCTAATAGCTCTTGCATAGGTGATACCTATTGGCTTTTGGAATGCCTGTTTAGTTCTGGCCTTGAGACAGCTTAAGCTGGCTTTACAGTCTTGTGTATTTGAAAACATACACAAATCAAAAATACTTAGAGGGTTAGAGTTTACACTTCACCCATTCATCTTTTCAGGCGTCATTCGTATTTACATTTTGCTTCTCTCTACCACATCATACAGCATGGAGCAACTGGTCAGCTGACTTCGGTCACTGACTCTTCCACTGTGAGCGGCATTTTTTCTGGGATGTGCATTAAACCAAAAATGGTCTATATCCATTTTAAGTACACCTGCCTGCAGGTAACTGATACTGTTCTTGTAAAGCAATTTACCACAGTTACATTTTTTTTTTTTTAGTGCAAGCGTATGACTACCATGTTTAGGTGTCCGCTTGTGTTTGCTATTCTGTTTATGATTTTGTAGCTTACACTTATAATTTAAAAAAAATTATATGACTTTTGCCCAAGCTTGCCAATACAGTTCCTGTTTAGGTAGCTCAACGGACTTTGGTTTGAACCCAAACAGATTCGATCTTTCATTATGTTGTGGTTGTTGATACGTGGACCCTAGATGTAGGTAATAAAGTCTGCATATACTCAAATGAAATGTGGTGTGCACCTGAAAAATGTGCAATGCTTTCTGTATTTTTTGGTCTCCTGCCTTTTCTCCATATTTTCTCTCGTACCTAGCTCCCCCCTTTACCCATTTTCTCTCTTCTTTCTGCACTAATCCCCATTTGAGTCCTGCACTTTTCTACTTATTTCTTTCCTAATAACTTGCACATTTGTGCACCTTAACATTGTCTCCCGTTTTTGTTTTTAGTTTTTTCTCATCCATGTCCCGCTTGGAGTGCTCTATTTTTCCTGATTTCTGGTATACGCGAGATCAGCATCTCACACCCTTTTTTCTCACCATTTCATGCTTTCCTGTAATTTCTGACCCATTTGTGCAACCTCTGTTTCTTACTCAGCTTCTGGTCTGACCCAAGTGGGCATCCTCCCAGCCCTCAGTCCTCTCTCCTTTTTCGTAATCTCATGTGTGTGTGCATCCCTTTAAGTGGCCAGGTCTCTCGCTCATTTTTAAGTGGTCCGCCGAGCAGCGTTCAGAGCCTTTTGAAGGTTTGTTTTCCTTGGAGGGGAGGTGGGGCTCGAATGAGAGGAGCTCTTAACTGTTCAAACTTTTCCCTCTGCTTCATCCTGCCCCTCCTTGAATATATATCCCTTTGTCGCTTCAAATTGACCCCTTCTGTCTCTTTGATGCTAAAATGCTACAAATTAGTCCATATGTGAAAAGCAACTGGTTATATGTAACCCCCACTGCAACAAAGCAGTAAAAAGGTACATAAAACATTTTGAGATTTTCATAATTAGAAAGCACTCTTGAAACAAACTAACAATGATTCTCAGAATACTCATTAATAACCGTTTCATTATTACTTACCACTAAAAGCATTAGTACCAGTATACAATTCAATTTCAGATTTCGGTGAGGAGTTTCCGAATGACTAAAGGCTAATCAGGATACTATAAAATTGTTATAAAAAACTACAGAAAATATTTTCAAAGCTAAACAGCTTTTTTAAATTTCTGCCATGCCTCCTTTCAACAAAAATCTAATAAAAACAATCAAAAACAAAAATCTAAACTTCTAGTCTAAATATGAATATGTGAAAGAAATCCCTTTAAATTCTTCAAAACATATGTACCACGAATAAGAGATTCCTTTCAGACAATGTTCATATAAAAGCTACCATCTTTTATTGGATACATAAAGCACTGCAAAAAACTAATCTCCGAACAAGAAATTAGCCTCTGCAAAAATAAATTTAAAAAAAAAAAAAAAAAAAAAAAAAAAAAAAAAAAGAATTGTTTAACACTCCACCATCACTATTCAATGTTGAGTCTCAAATTCCATTTCGCAGCTTATTCAGCAAATTCACAGTAGTAATTAAAAAATTAACCAATGCTGCTTTGCTCTGGCTGGATTTTCACCAGACCCGTCCACTCTGGTGCTGCATACGTCTTGTACTGGTGGGCAGATGGTGGCGATCAATTGTCCTGTTCATAGGAGCCCCTGTGCTGGGTCTGGACTGAGTACCCAGAAGGGCATAAGTGAGGGCTTCACTGAAGGGGAGGAGAGGTTCCTAAGTGGAAGCCCCAGGCTGGAGTACCTGTCAGGAGATTAGTTCCGACTGATGCAGTGGGCAGCTCGAGGCCAAGGACCTCAACCGCCCTACTGACAACCACAGAGTAGGAGGCTTCCTCCGCCGTAGCTATGGAAGGAGAAGAAAGCATGCCAGGGTCTGGAGAAGTATCCAGGCCACTGACCTCAAACAATTCCTGTGCCCAGCCCATGTTAGGGTCGTCCAGCTGGCATTCATAAGGATCCAGCGACCCCCCTAATATTTCCTCGTATTCTTACCTAAAGGAAAAAGGGACAGAATCCGACCTGGGGTGTGTAGGTCCCATTGAAGTCTGAAGCAGCGTCACCTGATGCCATTCCAGCTCCAGGTAGTCGGGTATCAGGATTTGGTAGACATCGATCATGGACACAACCGAAGTCTGGAACATCGATGACCAAGCCGGCGCCAGGGAAGGTCACGATGGTACGACGGCTTCGGCACGGATAAGGTAGCAGATCCAGAGGGGGCCCTTGGAGGCTGAAACCACCAGCGCAGAACCCAAAGGGCCACCATCTGAACCCCCAGGCACTGAAGGCACAGCAGAGGGGTTGGACTGCCTAAATATGAGGAGCATGGCCTCAAAATTCTTTTAATTGGGCAGGGGTCGCTCCGGCTCCCGGAAACTCAGGAAGGGGCAGAGCGGATCCAGAAATAGGCTCTGCGGACAGAGGCCTGGAGCATCAATGCTCCTCCTGCGTTGCATCAGCCGAGCAACTCAGTGAAGTCGAAGAACACCTAGCCTTCTTCGACGACTTCTTACCCGAGTGACCCGAAGACTCTGAGGACAACAAGTGGTGGTGACTCCGCAAACTATCTTGAGATCTTCCACTCGAGCGAGACTGAGATCAATGCGGAGTTGAACGCCAGGCCGCTATGAACTTTAGGGATCACTATTTCAAAGCCTTCGGGTGCACGGCCTGACACTCGGAGCACGACTTTGGGTCATGGTCGCGCTCCAAACACCATAAACGGACCAGACGCTGATTAGTCACTGACATGTGGTGACAGACCTCGCAAGGTCTGGGACTGGTCTTCGGGGAAATCCTCGACACACCAAAAGTCACCAAAAAAGTTGACAAAAGTGTTGAATTCGGTCAAAAAACTACCAAGGTAGCTCTCTCCAGATCAGCTAGTGGCACAGAAAGAAAAGAAACTGACGTAACTATGCCTAGGTGGCACCTATCTATAACCCCAATGTCCTCACGGCGCCAACAACAGACACGGAGTCGACCGACGCCACCTGACAGCTTGCAAGGGTACTGCTCGAAGAAAAATCTTTAGATCTAGCCTGACGCCTGGGGAAATTCTTAGGTAAGGAATCTGCAACTAGAAGTCTCTAACAGATAAGTAGATCTATTTTCAGAGTGGTGTACAAAATTCTCCTCAAATTATTCATTTAAAGAGTCATTTTATCTGATTTTAAAGAAGGCAAACTGAATGTGGAGATCAATTTACTTAACAATAGCTTATCTATGGGCAAGCTTTCATCTAGTTATAAAGGCAGATGCCTATCTTGAGAACAAAACAGACAGCTACCAAAATGTAATATAAACCAATACACTTTGTTAAAATACCTAAGTCAAAAGGGGTCATGCGACTGACCAACAGGACTTAAATGTCACTAGAACCTTTATGCCAAAAGTTAACAGCTAAAAGGTAACACTGTCAAAATTCTTCACATGCAGCTCTGAAATAATGTTTGAGCCATCACCTTCTGGAAATGTGCAACATGGCATTGTAGAGAACATGTGTAAGTAGAACATTTATCAGGTGACTTTTGGATACCACTTTAGTTCACAGAACAACCTGATGCAATCCATATTTTTTTTCATCATTGGGTACATTAATGTGTAATATTCTCAGGAGTTCTATCAATTGAACTGTTTTTGACAACAATTTACACTCTTTTTGGAGCTACAATCTTAAGGTGGTTCCAATGTACTGGACATATGTGCACAGTATTTTGCAACGTCAGTGGATCAGGTGACAAGAGTTACTATGTCATTGCCACTCTTATGCAATGCATATTTTACAACAGCAACTCCCTTAGCTAACTACAGCGCACAAAGCAAATCCAAAATTCTTAGTCCATTTCTAATGGGGCTACACTACCAAACGACATGAAGAAGCCATTTTGAAACAAAAGCTGCCCAGAGTCATACACAACTCCAAAACCATTTTATATGCATAGATCATTACCCTCATTGACCTAGCTATACAGCATACCCTTGTAAGGGCAATCAGTTCTGCAACTTGTGCAAAGATTAAATTACACACGTAAGATGCTTCAACAATGTAAGCAATAGTGCAAACTGCATATTTTTCACCAATTGTATTAGCTTTAGCATGGTTATACAGATGCGTATCAGGTACAAATAGCAATATGACTAACTGTTCCCAAAATAAGAGGTTCTGAACATGCTGAGACAGACATTACACAACAGAAGGCAAGGGTTTTAAACATCACTTAGATGTATAATGCAATAAAACAACTAACTGCAGGGGCATAACAGACTTGTCGAAGAGACTATTTATGACACAGTAAGCAGGAGTGTTGGCCTGTATGGGGAGACCATTTTTTTCTTGGTGTGAAAATTGGGCAATATGCATGCACTACACAATTACCAGTATACTCTTTTGAAGGCAGATACGTTGACAAAGATAAAAAGGGGGCACGTTAGAGATGCGGTCATAAATGCATGTGAGCACAGCAGCTGTCAAATGTTGACCGAGGGTTAGGGCTCATCCAAGAGCACTTGCAACTTATTTAAGACGGTGTCACACTCCAGTTCTATAGGCACCCTGCAAAAGCCTCAGGCTTATTCCTGCCAGAGAGCCACTGATTCAGCCCTGTCCCACTTCTGTAGCTGCGCGCCACTGAGTAAGCCCTGTGAGTTTACTAGCCTTCCAATGCATTGCAAATGTCCTGTGAACCTTCAATGTCAGGCCCACAAAGTGGTCGGTAGCCCTCAGATTTCTTGCGCATGAATATTTCCAGAATACCAATTTCCATGGAGCACAATCCTTCCTGCACTGTGATATTGGTCAGTGTGTGTAATTTTCCGCATAACGTCATAGCTACTGGGCAGCTCCAAAACGTATGGGCCATATCAGCATTAAGATTACCACATCGAGTACAGTTCTAGGAAGTACCATATATCTTTCATAAATGAACTGGTGTGAGGTATGTTCTATGATCCGCCTGTAATTACGCAAATGGAATAAGGACAGTGTTCTAGAACAGGGCACCAAATGTGTCCACCCCTGCCTTCACCCATTTCTCCACACCCACTCTCCCAAATAGGTCCCTAAAGGGGCGGATAAAGTGAAAGTGTACCTCAGGTGGATACAGAGTGAGGGCTGGGGACAGCCACAGACTTGTTAGGTAGCTGGGAGGAATGCCTTATGAACTAATCGTATGTCTCAATATGATGGGAGCAGCCCCAGCTCTTCCAGGTGACAAAATGCTAAATACTGAGATGGCCATTGTAACGGTCACCAGTTAGCAATGTTTAAAAATTGGGGCCTTCCAGCCACCACTTTTCTACTGGTAGCTGGAGCTTCTCGAGTGCAATTCAATGTCTGCCCTTCTTCAAAATGAAGCTCTCCAACATGGCACAGAGAATGAGAAATGTGGAATGAGGGATACGTACTGGGAGATTGTCCAAGTAATAAAGAAAGCAAGAAACCATCCTTAACTTTGACAGTGATACCCGTCCATTAACTGTGAGTAGGAGCATGCTCTAGAATGACAGTTGTGGTTGTAGGGAGGCGATGGCTCTCGTGAGGTTGCCATCAATCAGGTCCTGCACATTGTGGTAGAAATGGATGCCAAGATACCTAAATGAGTGCTGCTCCCAGCATATGAGGTGATGGTCCATCGTCAAATGGTGTGGTGGGCAGTGCAGACTGAGGGGGAGGGGGGCGGGCACAGGCTAGATTTAGCCCAGGTCACTTCTAATACTGAAGGAGCAAGGAATTATTTCAGGGCCACCCCTTTCTCCCCAATGAACTGTTGGATGTCACGGATTTATATGAGCAAATCGTCCTCATAAAAAGAAAATATGCAGTTCATCCCCCATGAGGATGCCCCATGCTTGTCCATCTCGACGCAGTTTTTGGGCAAGAGGCTCCACTGCTAGTGCAAAGAGGAGTGGAGATAAGGTTATCAGGTCCGAGATGTGTTGTCCTATCTTAACTCCGACCATAGGGTTCATGTAAGAGTTGTAGGAGAAGTGAGAGGCGACCAGTGATGCCTATCGAAAGGAGTGTGGCAAAAAAACTCCCAGTGCAGCATATCAAATGCTTTCTCTAGGTCTAGTATTAGAAAAGCCGCACAGGGCTAGTGGGCCGGCGCATATTTAATCACACTATGGAATCTACGGATGTTTATAGTGGTTGAGCGGTAAGGGATAAAGACATTTTGGTCCCCAGGGACCAACTGGGGCAAGTGCTCCAGGAGGCGCCCGCAATGACTTTGATGAGTATTTTGTAATCTGTCCATAATATGAATAATGGGCAATAGAATGCCTCCTCAGGGAGGTCCTAGTCTGGCTTCAGCAGTGAAAGAATCAAGGATTCTCAGAGTGTCAGAAGTAGACGGCCCTCAGCTGGTGCTCACTGATACAACTCCAGAAGTTTGGGAATAATTGTTCATTATATGTTTTAGAGAACTCGACTGGAAGGCCATCCAGTCCAGAGGTTTTACATGTAGGTGATCGCTGGATGGCACCCCATAGCTTCTGATCTGTGATGGGTGACTGGAGGTCCTCATGAGCCATGGGATCCAGTACGGGCAGCGTAATTCCCTGAAGGAAGGCACATCTAAGAGGTTACTGGTCCAGGAATGGGGGAATTGTACAGCCGTTTATGTTCTGAGAATGTGGCATAAATATAGGACTGGCTAATGACCGAGCCAGTCAGGGATTGACAAATTCTGACTATAGGGGTAACTGGCATCGTGCTACGCAGTAGCCAAGCCAGAAGCCTGCCAGGCTTATTGCCCTCTGCATGCATTTTGACAGGCTCTGAAGTCAAGACACCCGAGTTGTTCTTTCAGGCAGCCACGTCATTCTCTCGCCTCATTAAGGCCAGATCTGTGGCAGGGGTTTTGCAAGCTTCTATCTCCAATGTATGCAGGTACTTCTCCAGGCAAGGTAAATCTTTATGGAGATCTCTTCTTGCCCCCAACACTGCGTTTATGCAATGACGGCACAAGACTAATTTTAGGGCTTCCCATACTATGGGTCTCGTAGTGATAGTACCCCAATTCTTCTCCATGTGGCGAGATATTGCTTCCTCGGTTGAGTCTCGAAACGCAACATCCTCCTGCATAGCAGGACTAAGATGCCACGTGGGGAAGAGAAAATAGGGCACTTCCCACTCAAAACGTAGCTGGAGTGGGTTATAATCAGAGGAGGTTCTCCCGAGATATTCCGCTCTGATTATCTGAGTGAACAGCTGAGTGACATAGGTTGATATAGACCAGGCATGCGTACAAATGTGGAGGGGGAGAATAATAACAGTAGTTGTTTCTGGTAGGGTGTAGAGTGCACCAATTGTCTAAGAGGGACCAGTGTGTAAGTTATTGGGATAGGCCAGCTGCTACAGTGGGAAAATTTCACAATGGAGGATGTGAGCAATCCTGGGCAGTGTTGAGAACACAGATAAAGTCTCTACCCACCACCCAGGGGATGAGATTCCATTTTGTGAAAATGTCTGAGAGGCGGTGGTCATCTATCTGCCCCTCCACGAATACATGTCATCCCTTGGGGTCGATCTGTGGCAAGGCAGTGGAAGGGAACTG
Source organism: Pleurodeles waltl (assembly GCF_031143425.1). NCBI lineage: Eukaryota > Metazoa > Chordata > Amphibia > Caudata > Salamandridae > Pleurodeles > Pleurodeles waltl. The sequence goes on along the minus strand of NC_090437.1, from coordinate 337,283,292 downwards.
TGGGACGAATCTATATTAGAGCGCCACAGGAAAAAACCCTGAATGTCTGGTGTAGTAACACTGAATGCCCCATTGCTTCTGCAGCTGACGTCTTCCCCAACTGCAATTTGTGTCTCCTGAAGAAATGCAGTCTGCCAGTACGCCGCTTAAGGTATTGCTTGACAAGGTGCTGCCTACGCGCTGTCACCATGCCCCTAACATTCCAGGTGAGTATCTGTAGCCTATTCATGTCGCCATAGTGGTAAGGGAGGCCCAGTTGAGGGCTAGCGCAAAATATGCTGTATGACCCGTTTAATTTTCAAACCAAAACCATCAACTCCTTTCCCAAGGCAGTTGTAAGAACAGCAACTTCCCAAACATTGAACTAAAAGACCCATGATGTGGAAGCGTATTTGGCTGAACCTCAAGGACTACAGGGAAGTAGTGTTGAGGGGGTGGGGGTTGGTGGGGTATGAGGCGACTTGAAATCCTGATCTAGTGTTAGGTCAATGGGAAGTGTGTGTGTGTTGGGGGCCCGCAGAACACGCACAGTGAACCGTTGTGACTGTGAAATGTAGGATCAAGATAAGGGAAGCATCAGACATTGCACCAGTGGCCCACAAGGGAGGTGGGCTAGAAACTATTTGCGGGGCAGTCATGTTGTGGTGGCATATTGTCTTCAAGCAAACATGTCTGCTGTTTGTGGAGTAACAGGCAGGGCCACTGAAGAGGTGGGGATCAATGAGGTGATGGAGCCAGTTTCTGTGGCGGTGGGGAAAGAAACAATGCTCCAAGGGCAGAGTATTCATCCTTGACAGAACCTGAATTTGTTCCCCTCGTGCCAGAGTTGGAGAATGAGCTCCACCGACGCATGCCCTTGCACCCTCACGGTTTTTCTGCCATCTCAGTCGTCCTCCGGTATCAGAGCATTGCGTTTGCAAATTGGGGGAAAGGACACTATTCCACCCAGTCCCAGGTGTCTGAGGGTTCTGTGGAAATAAATGCTGGTCTGATACACCAAGACTTTGAGCTTGGCAGGGAATAACAGGGAGTAGATCAGGCCCTCCTGGCGCAAATGTTTGATTCCCAGGTAGGAGGCTCTACGATGCTGCACCATTAGTGTATAATCTGGGAATAAGTAAATCCGTGCATTGTCATAATGTAGTGGCGCAGCAATGTGTGCTGCTTTCAGGATGGCTTCCTTATCTATTGAATTTCATAAGGCAGACCACAACTAGCCGGGGTGGATATCCCGGTGGCGGCCTTTGTGATGGGACTCTATGGGCAGACAGCTTTGCAGGGGCTATCACTTGCTCCAGCCATTTCTCAAAAAAGGTTATTAGTTCACAGCCCTCTATCCCCTCAGGAAAACCAACAAATCTCCCTCAGCGTCTTCCACCCTGCTTTCCTGTACATAGATTTTGTTGACCAGAGAGTCAAGACCAGAGACAGTGGTACGTGTTTGGTCTAAAGTGCGTTCCATTTGGGTGAGACAACCCAAAAGCTTTTTGTGGTCAGCATCGCATAACCCCACCTCCACTGTGCATCCACCCTATGAAGTCAATCTTGCCGGGATTCGGCTATGGCTCCCAGGGTCTTATCTAGTTTCTCATCTGCGGAGGCCGCAGCAGCGTCTTTCCCCTCCAATCTCCAATTCTGCTGGTCTGAAGATAGAGTCTTCAACTTTCCTATTGATTGAATCATGCCTCCACCTCAACACCCCATGTCTCATAGGCAAGCTGCTTATGGTACACGATGTAGCACACCACTCCCACAGGAGCCCCTGTGCCAAAGGGCGGTGTTTGGCACGGGGAGCACACTGTCGTGGTGACTGCTGATGAGCACTGCGGACCCGCCAGACCTCAAGCCCCTTCAAAAGAGCCTGTGGCAGTGGCATGAGCAGTCCCAGCAGCGCAGGTTCAAGGTGGCGATTCAAGACCAGATCAGCTAGGGAGAGTGGGGCCCCTATACACAATGGGGCAAAAGGGTATGATGGAGTCAGTATTTGTGAGTGACTCAGGGAGGGGCTCTGGAGCCAGAGTTCCTCTTGTTGCATGGACCTGCCTTTCACAGACATGGGTCAAGCTTGGTAATGAGGGGCACGAGTAGTCCAGTCTTCCATCCCTGTGCAGCGGGGTATAGGAGAGTAAGATATTGTGTTAAATAGGGGAGGCCACCGGTCACAACACGTGGTGCCCTGAGTGGAGCCTTTCCCTGTGTGAGTACCAAGCATACACTCCTCATTTTGAGGATCATCACATCTTGTCTATCACTTCTGGACAGTATCCCCTCACCCTTCTCCCAAATTAGAGTGGGGTGAGGAAGTAAATCACAGGGCCCAGCACACCAAGAGGCAAAATGAAGGGAGGGGGTGCAGGTCACGCTGTACACAGTCACTTTCTGTACCAATCTATATTAAACACGAGTGCATGCAGCAAGGAGTCGCCGCTGTGTTGGAAAAGTAGAGCCCACCCCCCCCGCAGTCTTTATTCACCAATGGCCTTCAGTCTAGGCCTTCAACTAATCGGTGGGTCTTCACCAAGGCCCGCACGGCCAAGGAAATACAGAGTGTACATCACCCCTCTGTGCATTAAACAGAATCTTGGTATCTCAGGGTGTTAATGAAGGGGAAGGGAGCACCTTAGGCAGGACATAGTTCAGGCCCACTCCCCTGACATGTCCGCGGGTAAACTAACTGTGACCAGCCTGTTGCCTTGATCACCAGAACTGTGTGGGCAAAAGGCCCTTCGCCGCTCACACCAGGCTGCTGTGGCTCAATTGGCAGACCACAGTGAGTCCTGCACAGCCCTCGTCGCGAAGGAAGAAATCCCTATAGTGCCGCCGTCTATCAAGGTACGTAAGGGGAAGGGGATCCTAGCAGGGGCAGCACGCCCCAGTCCTATGAGGCTCCTCAAAGCTGTTCGGTGCACCGGCCACAGTCAGGACATCGTTGTTCAGCCCGGGTCCCATGGCCCGCCACGTGGCTCTCCGACAATCTGGAGCATAAGAACACATGCAAGGCACCAGAGCCAGGAAATGGCTCATCAGGGTCTCCATAAATGCTGCTCCCCACAGGCTATCATCGTGCAGGCGAATACCAGCTCAGGAATTGCCTTCAGAGAATCAGTCATAATGGAATCAAAGTGAATTGTAACACCAAATGACCTTTTAGGTTCAAGTGTCATTTTGAACTCTTTTGAAACTTTGGTTTAGCCTTTTTTGGTGAATGCAAGTTCAATGCTCTTGGGAATGTGAACACAATGCTTTCAAGGTGTTTCTTTTAGTGCAAGCTGTTCTGCCGATGATCTACTTGAAGAAATTAAGGGTGATTAGATGGGGCCTTTTAGACCCTACTGTAATGACAGTCATGATAAAAGGTAAGGGATTATCACAACCTAAGCGACCCAGAAAAATTGCTGTAGTCACTGAAAGAAGAGAGTATGGACACTGCTGCAAGCCCAGGACAAAACGTCGGACATCCTCACAGTGAAGTTAGGAATATGTGCACCAGAAAACACCGGTGAACTAGAAAGAAGGCTACCAATTGAACAGGCTCAAGAGTGGTGCTGCACAGAAACAACCCGGATCCTTCCTTAGGAAAAGGGATAAATTAGACCCCACCTGAAAAATAAACAAAAATAAACATATTGGTCCCTAATTGTCTTGCAAGCAACAACCCCATTCTTAGTGAGACCTCTCTATCTTGGAGAACTAAGTGAAGTTTAATTCTAATGATGACACATTCTTTCCTCTTATTATAAGGTTATTTAAGAAACAACCTAATAATTATACATGAATAACGAGTCTGGCAAGGCTGACTCAGAGCAAGGAGCGCACCAATCACATTTTTTACAGTATAAATGCTTCCAAATAATACAATTGCCTATTATTACACCTTCTTTCCTATTATTCTTATTCTGTAAAGGGCTGATTTAAGAAATCTTATCGTTTTAGACAAGACTTCTTGCCAACCCGATTGTCACTATTTGTTCTATCATTCACTTGTATCTTGCTATTTACTAAGTCTGCATACTAATACAGTAGCATAGTGTGGGGTAGTAAACTTTATCGTAAGAAGTGTAATCCCCTCCTCTCCAATTATACTTCATGAATGACAAACAATCTGAACATGGCCACTTCACTGCAACAAACATGCAATAAAAGACTTAATATACCCCCCATGACCGTCAAAGGACTCGATATCTATATTAAAATGGAAAAATAGCTACCATACCTAGCTTCAAAGAAATCAGAGATAGCTTTAGTTGGAGATCTACTATAGGGCAGCCCACCCTGTGTTTGCACACACGTGGATTCACGGCCCTCCTGGCCTACTGATTACATAAAGAGTGTGACACGTCAGACATGTCACAGCACCTTATCCCTTGCCTTATCAAATGTTTTTGTCCCCGAAGCGACGACAGTGTTTGACTCTTTGAACAGCACCACACATGCGTGGCATAATGTTATGACCAAACAGGCTCTCCCTTTTCTCTACTGACCCCAAATAAAACTTGAACGGTGCACTTGATTTCCTTTGAGTGGGGACAAGGGAGTGATCTCAGCATTGAGGAAAATGCGGCTTCGAGGGAGGGGCGGGCTGCCACACTTGGAATCCATCACAGAGCAAGAAGAGGGACACATGCCCCTTTTACATTACCAATACTACAATACTATAGAATAAGGCACGCACTTCATGACTGCCTAGGGGAGGAGTTGCAAGAGCCGCCAAACATGCAGGCGCTCACTATGGCTATGAAGGAGACCTTGCATAGCAAAATGGTATCCAGGCTGTTTACCAGCACTCAGGAAGCACGTAGGCCAGGATTAACAAATGTCAGGTTGGATTAGCAAGGGGACCTTAATATTAGATTTCACAGATACACAGTGGCAATATTGCAGCTCTGCGATTCGCTCCATTTCTCTAAAATGAAATCTGTGCCTCCCATTAAACTACATAAATCAGATATATTACACACCTAGCAGACTATATGAATATGGGCTGCACTTTAAGGCCGACTGTCCTAATTGTGGCAATGTTCCTACATATGGCATGGAACTGTCGTATAATACAACGATTTTGTTTAAGTGTGCTTGGGGAAATTGAACAACATCACAGGGGTTAGGCTGGTTGCTACACCTCTCCTGGAGCTAATTGCTTATGATAGGACGTGGACAGGGAGGTTAGCAGATTGGTGGGAAGGGCCTTCTCCGTGCTAAGCGCGGAGTGGCTATAAGATGGGGTCGTGGCCTGTTGCCCACCTTAAAAGAATGGCATGCCGATATGACATATTGCAATACTCAAACGGACACCTAGAGTGACAACTCCACCACAGAACTACTGGGGTACATATCAAACATCTGATTGGCAAGGAAATAGGTGAGCCTGAAGGTAACAGCTAGCATAGCTGTGTGTGGTAGTAGGGCGTAGGCGATGTCCCCTTGGTGCTTGGATAAAATTGGTATCAGTTTAAATGATTGTGTTGTACAGCCTGGGAGACTGGATGAGCGCTAGCTGATGACTATGATAACAGTTAATACAGACGTGATGCCTTAAGTGTACTCTGGATCAAGAAATGCTGTAATGCGTGGACTGTTGCACGTTGTTATTGTTGTATGCTGTGGAAAAATGTAAAGAAAAAAAGAAATAGCTTTAGTCTAAGAAACACATTTATCAAGAACTGACTCACTGAATCTACAGAAGACTGGGTTTGAAAAGTGCTATTTGCAACAGAACTTTCGCACAGGAGAGGTGGCACTGAAATACACGATCTAAAACTGATGGCTCACATATGTAAAATATGTTATGATAGTAACAGAAAGTTTGCCAAATCTTCTGACATTCATAGGATCAATATATGTGTCTAACAACAATTAGTGAAATGCTGATGTAGACAGACTACACCATGGTCATAATATAAGAGGATTGGAACATTAACTTTGAAGTTGCAAGATTGGAGGATACTGGATAACACACTATTAGACCTTTCAGCACAGGAGCTAAAAATTTAGCTTTGTGTTGTTTCCCCTGGTGTTAGTTCTGGGGAATGCCAGTGTGGAATCTCAGAGACCCTGAAGAGAAAAAGAAATTACAAACACATTTGCAAGTGTACGTTGTCCATAATAAGCATTGAGTCACATTGACTCAAAATACAATGGGCAGCATGAAAGGTGTATACATGAGGTCAACTAATAAAATAATCAGCACTTAGACGAAAAAAAGCAAAGAAACACTAACAATAACTGGAAAAGCAAATCCAGGTACTGCACAAACAATACTAAGTTTCATCCTTGGCAGATACTGTACAACACCTTACTTGGGCATAATGATCTGAACTCGCTGTTCACTTCAGCAGCAGAAAAAGCTCTGAGCAAGGAGAAGAGGCCAGCAGGCATCTAGCGTTGCAACTAAAACAGAAAGAAGCTTCATACCTGCTTTTTGAACCAGAGAAGGTACACTAATAATTGTACACTAATAACTCCAATGCAGACAAGAAGAATTTGAAATATTCCACTTTTGTGACTGGCAATAACGAAGCCCATACAGTAGAAGACGCCTTCTTTGAGGATTTGCATTTTTCAACAGCCACGCAAAGTAACTGAAGACCTAGAGAATGAAGTTACTGGAGAGGAAACAGCAGAAGCTATTATAGCTATGTCGTTGGGAAATTTCCCAGGGGAAGACTGTTTTGGTCTGAATTCTCCAAATAAATGATCAAATGTTTACCCCGCTGCTATACAAAAATCTTTAAGGAAGCAGGAAAAAACAGGCTCTCCCAGAATTTAATCGAGCAACAATTTATCTTCTACTGAAGCCAAATAGGGAGCCAATTCACATCGGCAGCTATTGGCTCATATTCTTTAACACAGATTCTTGCAAAGGTTCTGGCTCAACAAACAAAACCGCTCATATGACTATTTTTTCACAGGAACCAAGTATGCTTTGCCCTAGGTAGTCCATTGAGTAATTATGAGATTGCGCTCCCATCTGATTTGGCAAGCTAGAATAGAATGACCAATGTCGTGAGATGCAGAAAAAGCTTTCAACAGAGTAGAGTCAAATAGCCTTATTTATGCCACATCTTACTGAGAGCAGGTTGTAAAGAAAAAGCTAATAAAATAAAAAAAATCAATGCTCTAGAAATCCCCTACAGTGTCAGATGTGCATAATGGATTTAAATCAAAATACATTAAGATCAGTGAAGGCATGTGTATGGTGTCCTTTATCACCTCTACTTTTGCTAGCACTTGAGCCTAGAGCTACCAAAACAGATCTTCCTCACTATCAGGTTTACAAACAGCAGGAGGCAAGCTGAAACTACTCTTATGCAGATGACATATTACTCCTACTTACAAAGTCCGACAACATTGCTGCCAAGTGTGCTGGGAATTCTGTCACAATGTGACAGTTTTACCCTGACAAAGATACTTTATAGTGCAACTCCACATACGGATTGGGACTTACCATTGTCCCACAAACAGTATCTCTATCCGACTACGGACATTTTTTTTTTTTTTTTAACTTATCTGCCGCTTTGACTTCTTTGAAAAATAAAATTGTTTATGAATTCCTTCGGGCTTACTCTTCTCGAACGTTGAATGGCAGGCACAGTTTGCCTATGAACTGATGATTTATATCACACGATGGGTCGTGCAATATGATGCTTTTTCTTGACTTGAAAAAGTCACAGTAGTGACAAAACACGTGTTGGCTGTTTAGGAGCAAATTGTCAACAAAAGACTGTTTTGGCTGGCAATAAACAAATTGTCAAGGAAGGACTGTTTTATATGAGTGAAATTGTTGGCATTGCCAGTGTTCAATAAAGAAGAACTTATCTTCTATGAAGGACTGGTCTGGAACTTCTGCGACTTTGAATACATATAAAGAATACTTGTTGGGTCTAAGTTTGAGTGCTGTGTCTAGTCTTTGGTATGTGTATGCCATGTATCCTGTTGAATACCTGTTCATGTCTTAGGGTAGTAAGGCATATAGCCATTCAGCAACATCATTTGATCACCATCTATAGTGATCATACCAAAAAAACAAAAAAAAAAAAAAAAAAAAAAACTTTACTTATATTACTGTTGGACACACATAGGAAGTGCAGTTAATTTACCATTGCTGCCCTTATTGCTGTTTACGTTTTTCAGGATACGTAGTAAACTGGGACAAAAGTGAAGCCCTGCAGGTTCCTCGGTAGCAAGCCTACACTTTAGATGGTCTCCATCCTTGTTTAAGTATATAGGGCCATAGAGTGGTAAAGATATAAAAGCAGATGTCCTCAAGAATGCAATTCTCCTCATTATTAAGACAAAACTGGATTTTACAAGATGGTCTTGTCTACACCTATCCCTTTGGATAAGACTGCAGACAGTGAAAATAGTGAGAGCATCCAGATTTAACTATATTTTTGGGATGCTCACCTTCTCCTTCACCCAGATCTCCATTACAAAATAATCAAAAATTCTGTCTGTGGATCAGAGAGCACAGTTAAAGATTTTTAAATTGCTAACACAACATGGAGGTGCGAGATTATCTCATATGGACTTGTACTATAAGGAACACCACTTGGCACATCTAGCCTATTTTGTTCTTTGACGAAGAAAAAACTTGGTTACGTTTTAAGCAACACATAATAAGGACACAGCTAGACCTTGGTTTGCTATATGAAAGTGTAGCTACCTCAAGTGATCCTCTGACCCCACTCTTAAAGGAAACAGAATGATATACAAACTTGAACTCACGAACAACTTAAGATCCAATGCTTCCTGCACATGCATGCCCCAATCTGGAATAATGAAGCGTTGAGAATTGTAACAGTAAAATAAATTGGACAGAATGGTCAAATAATGTAATCCAGAGCTAAATCATTTGAAACACTCCAGAAAGAAATTGCTTTTAGAGTACAAACAAAAATGGAGGTATATTGTGATTCCCTGCTTAAATTTAAACTACATTTGTACCTAATGAAATGGAGCAATTTTAAGAGGGTTCTATCTAGATCATACAACATGCTAACTGAAGAGCGCCACTCCAAACCACTGCCAAATGTCAAACAAAGCTTACAAAAGATTACTCCTAGGAAGACTGCACATGATGATGGACTCTGAACAAATGGTAAATATCAACAATTTTAAACTGCAACACTACTGGCACTGGGATCCTCAAACATTGACTTGCCAATATAACCACAAACTCTAATTGTTGGCAGCGTGGTGATCCAGATGGATATATAATGCATTTAATATGGTCTTCTAGCCAATCTATGCAAAGCCTTTGGCAGAAAGTAGCAAATACTATTAACTCTTCAAATACCATAGTTTCAGACTTTTCCCCTGCATTGCCTTTCCTACAAGACACATTGTTTTAACAGGGAATGACCAACACAAGAAAAGATGGACAGTGCTGATTGTGCCAAAATGTGCATTTTAAGCAGATGGAAACAGTGCCCACTACCCACCGATGAATGGCTAAACACATAGCAATAACAGCAAACCATGAGAAGAATTCATCAACGCAAAGCATATATTTTAGAAACCATATGAAACCTGTTTCAACTGCTCTTTCTAGGAACTATGACTGTTGGAGGTTCACCAAAACATCCCTCATTGCTAAAAGATTCAATGCCTTACAATACTGAAATGGCTTAAATGCAAGAACCTACTGGTCTTTTTTTCTAAACATGAAGGGGGATCTCCCTTGCCCTCTCCTTTCTTCAATTAAGTTGAAAAAAGAATTGGTGCTTTGCCTTTATTTTTTCATTTATGCTCAAATGCAGAATTATGGTTGATGACAGGATCATAGGAAAGCAAAATAGAACAAACAGCAAATGCTCTAGAAGGTAAGAAAATAATAAAGGCAGTTTAGGTAAATTCCATCCCTACTGTGAGTCTCTCTCTCAGGAAACCTTTTTGCTTAAATGACGGAAGCTCTTGTTCACCTATAAGGCCCCTCCTAACATAGGTCAGAGGCAGTGCCTGTGTTGACTACTAACCTTCAAGAGGAGGTTTTTCTGACCTTACGCATGTGTACGTTATGGTGGTGTTGAACCCTAAAGAAAACAGAGGATGGAAGCTAGATTAGAACTAACATATTGAATTTATGGAATCAGTGGGATACATCATTCTCCTTCCCTTTGTTCTCCCCTCCTTTCCCCTCTTCAAAGGTTTGTCCCTTTGAAAGGTAAATTAGAATGTTGGTGACGGGTGACAGAAATAAATCATGTTTCTGCCTTCTTTCCATATCATGTCTTGGAACTTCAAAGTAACACTGGTGGCAAATTTGAGACCACTATTTGGGGAAGGGGTGGGCAGGCAAAGCCCCCACTACCGTTTTTGCTGGCTCCAGCTTTAGTAGCAGAGGCAACCATCTTCTATTTGCCTCACGCGGACCTAAGGGAAGATTCACCTTTCCATTTGTAAAGCAGTTGAATCTGCTGAAGGGACCGTTTTTTAAATCAACATTTGGTATTCGGAGCCTCTTATTACTCTGGTTTTGCTAACTTCGAGCACCTCAAACTTTAGGTAGCAGCAGGGTGCACTCCGACATATTACCTTCTTTATTTACTGCAGTGTGAGGAACTATTATTATTCTTGTGAGGGGGCTGCTGTCTCCATTTGTACGAGCCTCCTGTCAGCACAGACTAGCTTTCCACAGCATAAATGTCTTAAAACACAATGAACTGTTGGTCTTTGTGGTCTTATCCTTCTGCTTGATCTTTTCTCACAGGACAACCCACTAACAAATCACATGACAGGTACCATTTTCTAAAGCACCAGAGAAACAGGACTCTAGTTAAGCTGCATAGAAGTAAGACTCATGCTTGGCTATCGTTATTTTTGGTCCTTCTTACAATTTTTATACTTCAGTATTGCTTCCTGGGACTAATCTTTAGCTTTTTAGTTCTTCCTGAAGATGTTCTCCTCTCACATAGTGTATATTTTCTCTCTTCTATTTTTTTTCATTTTTTCATCATGGCTGCAGCCAGCATGTCACAACTTTTTTTTTTTTTTTTTTTTTAATGACTCAGGTGACACTATTGTTCTGGAAGGTTTGGGTAAAAATGTTGACCCTTACCAATAGCCACGGGGGTTAGGAAGCGTTCTTCTCTGCATAAGCAGCACATAGGCACACATGGTAGGAAGGGTTTTGAGAATTTAGCAGGTGCTGATACGAACGAGAATGATTATTAAGAAGAAGAATATTTATCTGTATATCAAATTACTTTCAAGTACTCAGACAGGTTATTTTCACAGCTGAAAAGCTCTCCTTACTTAATATTTAGATTGGGGATATTTCCCCCTAAAGTGCATCTTGTCCGGTTTGGAGGAAATCCAAAAGGTGAGCATTTATTGCGAATGTTTAGTAGGTGGAAAAGATGCTGTGATGCACCTTATGCTGTCCTGCACAAAATGTATTGAGGACCGTAGACCCACTCTTTATTTAGGACAAAGAGTACTTCGTTAGCAGTGGAAGCAATGATTGTTTCAGGACAGATGACCTTCTTACTGTTGCTTACCCATGGTAAGTGTGAAGTTTTTGATTTCAATGTTAGCTGGGGTTTAGTATTTTTCATGTGTTAATGTTGTTACGATTTGATCCTGTAGTAATAATGAGGTTTAAAAAAAAAAAAAAAATAAGGGATTCCATCTGTTACTGGTTTACGAACAGGCCCCAATACAGCAGGGTCTTAAAGTGTTTGTTGTACTATAGTTTAATATTATAATACCTGGATGTTTATGGTGCTTTTAATGGTCGTATCTTGTAATGAATTCCTTTTATATTGTAAGGAAAATTCGGATGACAACTGAGTAAAGATTATAATTCATTTAAAGAAATGATAACATGTTGGGGAAATAACAGTCCTAAGAAAGAAAGAAAACTTTTTTTTTTTTTTTTTTTTTTTTTTTTTAAACAGAAGACAGGAGAAACCTGGAATCCAAGGAGGTCGGGCTTGAAGGGAGGAGCTTTTAAGCGTGGTGTGCTCCCTCAGACGCAGAACGCATTGGGACCTTGTCACAAACTCCTACCTGCCATTACTGCTGCAATATGGGGAGAGGGGGCAACAACTCCGGAGAGACCCCTGGAGTCTAAGGAGGTCGGGCTTGAAGGAAGGAGCTTTTAAGCGCGGTGTGCTGAAGCAGGACACATGAAGCATTGGGACCTTGCTGCACTCGCCTACCTGCCGTCACTGCTGCCATAAAGGGGGAGGGGGTTTAGGAGACAACAACCCCCAGGAGACACCTGGAGCCCAGGGAGGCTGGCTTGAAGGAAGGCGCTTGCAAGTGTGGTGTGCTCCTGCAATGACTGTAACCACCCAGGCACATGCCCGGGCCAGGTCCAAACCAGGCCCATCTTCGCCAGACAGGGGCCGGACTGATTGCGTTTGAACCCACCATCTTTGGCTGGCTCTGCTGTGCCCTCCGAGCAGCATGAATCCGAGGGCATTCTGTCACCAAATCATTCTCCTTCCCACCCAAGCGCCTGTATTTTGGCTATTCGAGCCTTATTACTACTTGACTTAACATCCGATGATGTGCCGTCATCTTAGCAGCCTCCTAGCTCCAGCCCGGTATGCAAACGCAGGAGGAAGACCCATACACTCAGAGATAAACCCACACTACTGAATTCTACAACTCAAACTGAGGACTTACCTTATTGGAGGACTAGCTCTGCGGGGGACATGTTGAACTTACTTAGGGCTGAGTTTGAAGCCGCTTTCAGTGACATGTTAGATCCAGTTATCTCCAGGCTGGCAGCCATTGAGTCCTTATTGCCTAGACCAATGGAGTCCAAGGTTGTCTGGTTTGGCGACAGTGATGATCCTGAGATGGTGGAACAAGGAAATACTGTTTATTCTCACCCAGTAGAGGGACACCGGACTACTATACAAACAGCTAGTGGCCAAAGCTCTGCTGCTGGTCCCTCACTCCACTGCGTCTGCTGAGGACAATACTTGTGGAACTGCTGCTTTGCGGGGAGGTAGCCAGCCAGTCGGAAACCTGACAAGGGCAAAGCCGCACAGGGAGGAGTGCAGATCAGAGTCCTCTACATTACATCTACCGCTTCCTCGAGCCCACAGGTGACTATGTAGGCCAATGTCCCCAGCTTACCCCTGGGGTCTGTTGAAACCATTAGGGAACTAAAAATAAGTTTACCCACTGGTTAATTAAAAAAACTAACCTACCTGTTTGTTTTGCCAATAATATATTAATAGTACAGACAATTGGGGAGGTGGGCTCGCGCCCAACGAGTTTTGATGGGGATTGTACTGTAATGAACTTTAGGTAGCCTAGGACTGTGGAAGATCTAGTATCTCGATCCAATAAGGGTTTGGTTAAATCTAATTTGATTCAGCTTTTACCTCTTTCATACTTCTACAGCAATCTGGATTTAGTGCCACGGCATCTGGCCACCAACAGTAAGGATATCAAACCTCTAAGGTTAACTACCTCCAATCGCTTTGAGCCCATGTCCAGCTTGGCTGAGGTGGACTGCCTGATGAAGGGACTTGTATTCACAACTACCGGTTCCTCTGCCCCAATACCCCCCATCCAGCGTATAATGGAGACATCGACGGTGGAACTCAGTGACACTCCAGCGTCTATCTTAGTGTATAGTTGAGAAAGGGTCACATAGTCCGTGTGCTCAGTTGGAATGTTGCTGGGGTTAAAACTAAGCTGGGGTTGCAGGTTTGGCTGGACTTGGTCCAGCAATTTGATATTGTTCTGATGCAGGAAACGTGGGCCACAGAGGATGTTTTTTGAATAACTAAGTTCTGCCCAAAATGCTGTACAATCTTCGGGGTGGCCAGCACAAATTTGATAGCTTGATTTAAGGTTACCCACGGATGTACAATGATCAGCATTGATACAGGTAGTACACTCATCCTGGCATTTTATTTAAAATTGGCCCTCCGGGGAGTAATGTTTGTGTGAACTTTTACAATTTCTGATAAGGGTAACATGAATTTTCCAGCCCTATCCTCCTGCATCGATTTGCTGTGCTCCAACCGCCTATGCCTATGTGGGGGTTTCAGTCTGTTGGTTGAGTGGGATTTTAATGCTGAAATAGGTGGTATATTAGATCTTATTGAGTCACAACCTTCTGAATTCTTCTGCCATCTGCCCTGTCGCAAGTGAGATGCAAGAGGTACTCTACTTTTTTTTTCCATCCTTGCAAGTCAAAATTTGTGTAATGCCTTTGATTTTCTTGACCATGACATCTCCTCAGCTGCCACGTTCCTGGTAGAGGTTCGTGCTGGGTCACGGACTATATTTTTGTTACAAGGGAAACGTCCACCAGCATTAGCAAGGGTTGGGTTATTCCCAGTTTTATTAGCGGTCATACCGCCTATACTTTTCTTTAAACCATAGGGGCACTTCGGTGAATAACAGTCTCATACAGTTCAAGGATAATCTGACTAGATTAGTATGGAGACATCTAGATCCCGCCTCAGTTTAAACTAAACTTGTGGAAAGAAACCAGATTATAATATACAATTGGCCCTCGCTACAAATTGATAGGTCCCTGGAAGTCAAGTCTTTTGTGGTGCTGGGTGAGGCCATAAGAGCAATTTTAACAAACGGAGTTAAGGTAAATGATCAGGGTACTGCCCCTTGGTTTGATAAAGCATGTAGGCAGCTATGTAGGCAACTGCACCTTGCCCTGAAAAAAATAATCCAGGGACAGGGTGGAAACTTCCAACTGCAGAAAAAAGTATTCAAGAGCTCCAAAGATCAGGAAAGCTGAAGTTAGAAATTCCCATTGGGAAAGGCAGGTTGTGACCTGTAAATCCAAATACTCACGGCTTTTTGGAATCCGGTTAATAACTATTTCTTGGAAGACACCCAGGCGAGCCCTGCACTGTACCATCGCCCTGGAGGAGTGGGTGAGCCATTTTGAATGTATTTACGCTTTGAAGGGAAATGCCCATGATGAGTTACCTCCTGTTACATCTAATCTCTCTTTGGAAATTTCCTTTTAATTAGAGTGAGTAACGACAGCTATCCAGCATAGCCCAGCTAATAAAGCCTCAGGCCCAGATGGGGTCCCTATGGACCTATACAAGGGTAATATTGCCTTTTAGGCACACTCGCTTAAGAATCTTTTCAATTCTTCCTCTGTGGGTGGGGTTCCTGAGTCTTGGAGGTCTGCTACGATAGTCCCTGCATTTAAAAAAAGGAATCACCCTATTTCTCTCCTGGACTCTTCTGTTAAGATTGTGAGGCGTATTTAATAGACAGGTTGGAAAGCTGAAACAGGGAGACTATTGCTCTCTCGGAGATGCAGTTTGGCTTTCTCTCTGGCCTGGACACTATTGAACAGTGTATTAGTCTCCACCTCAAAATCAGCAAGCATAAAGTACTTAAGAGTAGCTCCATTAACCTTGCTTTTACAGATCTGTCTAGCATGTTAGACAGCGCTAGTAGATCCAAGTTGTGGGACCTGCTAGCCTATATGGGTGTTGAGAACAGACTTGTACAGTTCCCGAGAGAGCTGCATCGTGATCTAAAGGCCAGAGTAAGGTTTGGGTCTGGGAGGGAATGCTCGGATTCTGTAAGTTTCCACCGTGGGGTCCGACAGGGTCTGTGCTGGCCCCAATCCCCTTCCTATTCTGCATTAACAAGTTAGAGACTGCGTTAGTAGGTTAAGGGGCTGATGTCAGACTCAAGTGCAAGAGTCAAGAGCAAGAACGTACTGGCGCTTCTTTACCTTGACAATGCTGTATTGGTGGCTAGAACTGCCAAAGGTCTTAGGACCCCTATTGATGGTTTTGGGGATTACATGGAGGACCTTAATCTGGAGACTAAACGATCAAAAACCTTCACAATGGTTTGCTGCCTTAAAATGTGAAGACGCACACTGTTTTTAATAAGGCTAATCGTATTGAGAGGGTGAGACTTTCCGTATTTAGGCCTCACATTTGATGAAAGTTTGAGCTGGGCCACCTTCATGTCTAATAGGTGCTCTAGTTTTAAGCAATACAGTGTCAATTTTTTGTGTGTCAGCGTGCACTGGGAATAAACCTATTTACCCGCTTATTTAGATATATAAACGCAGATGTGTGCTTGTTTTGACCTATGGTGCTGGGATCTGGGGCTGTTCAAATACGGACACCTTGCATAAGGAGGAAAATAGGGCGCTGCATAAGGTGCTAGGGGTCCCTCCCAGTAGCAGTAATTTTGAAGTGTATGAGGAGCTCGGTCTAGACTATATTAAAGTATATATTAGATTAGCTCCTCTGTTACTCTGGTGTACTATCTGGAGTAATGAAGAACCCTTCCTTACTAGAGACGTAATTGAGGACTGTTTGACATGTGCCTTGGGGCCCCTTGCTGCTCTGGCTGCAATATATACAGAATACTCTTTCCAGTCTTGGAAGACTGCTCCTTTTTCACGACCCTACATCTATTAAGAAGGAGGATAAGACATGGGGTAGGGAAACTTTCTGTTGATGCATATTAGGGCAAGGGAGTTGGCCCTATCCGCCACATAATCTTATGGTAGGTTTGTTTCAATCCAGATGTGTTCTGGAACTGAACCATACCTTGAGTGGGTCACCAAACCTTGGGATCAGTCTCTTCTCACTAGATTCAGCCTGGGTTCTATCAGGTGGAAACTATGTTTTTCCCCTTTGCCAGTACGATGTTTATACTATCTGTTGCTGCTCCTGCAATGAATCATCTGAACAACCTTTATGACACCTTTTGTTCTTCTGCAGCTTTTTATTGAGAACTGACCAAGGACTTGCTTATCCCAGTACTACGGAAAGCAAGGATTAGAAAGTGTAGACCTACACTACTTTATCTCCTGTCATTGCCATCTCAGGACGTCTGTTTTAGAATAGGCCTATTCCTAAGCCAGCTGTAAAACTGCTTTGTTCTCGGATGTTTTAATTATGTTTAATGTGATTAGTTTTATTTTTTTAATATTACATGTACACTATGAATGAATGTGGTTTTAACGCCTGAATTATAATGTGATTGTAGGCTATTGTTATACTAGTGCTTTAATGGTCATTGTTTGGCCGAAATAAAGATTTCCTGAACCTGGGTAGATGCGTACAATTTCCACTAGGCAACATAACACATTAGATAACACATCCCTCAAGATTACTAAGGTGTTGGAGAAAGTGGGGCATGTGCTGCCATGACATTCTTCAAGACTGCCCATGAATCCAGCAATAAAGGGTGGACCTATTAGACAATACAATATACCAGTGTGCAACTGAAAGGAGACCCAGAATAATTCCTCCTAAAATAAATCACAAGTCTGGTTGTCAACAGCAATTGTACAGTGAAAAACTACAGCGGATCTGTGGGAAAAATATGTTTCAGCAGCACCAATTTAGGACACCAGGTGCTGGAAGAGAAAACCTATGAAAAAGGTTACGCACTTTAGTAACCCTTCAAAAGTAATCCTTTGAGGATTTGTGTGATTAAGCTTCATTCGGAAGACAAAGTTCCTTACAGCGAATGCTCATTTCAGATTAGGCCAAGAGGACTTCGCTTGCTGACGTAAAGACACAAAGGCAGATAGGACCATTCAACCACAGGAAACAAGAGAACTAGTAAAAGTGAGAAAAACAAACCACTGATGGCCGTCAATGCAAGAGCAGAGCTTTTAAGGTAAGAATGGGAAGGTAAGAAAGAGGTAGGTGGTTTACCAAAGCAGCAAGAAGTTTAAAAAAATTAACAACAAACAAAATATACATATCAATTTTACTGATGTACCTTTTACTTTGCTACTTGAAAAAATGCACACACAAAAATTGTAAAAAAAAAAAAACTTTAGTGTCCGGGAACCCAAAAAGGAAGCTGGCTTATCAATGAAGAGCATCTGGACCCTCAACTACCCCAAAATGGCTACTGAACCAATTTTACAAGGGAGCGAAATCTTGATGGTTAGGACTCCCATTACCTGATGTTCCTATATAATCATTCTGCGATCATTAAGCACACTCCGAAATCCATTACATCCACAGAGGCAGTTACACGCTGCCTACAAGAACACTAACGAGAAAAAAGCCGCAGGATAAGGATTTAACCTGCAACCTGACTAGCTCCTCCGTGTAGACGTGAGATGTGACAAAACTAAGCCATACTGCAACTAGAAAAGGGCTGAGCAAAAGGCCTTTCGTCACTTGCAGACAGATATCATTACATAATCCCTCTATCGACAAGTACAAACTGGTTTAATACCAGTTATGAAATAACCAGTTGATATCAAAGTACATATAGGGGTTGTGGCAAAGAGGTGCCTTGGCACTATTAAAAAAAAATAATAATAAAAAAAAAAAACTTAAATTAATAGAAAATAAACAACTCCAAAGGCGGCATGTGGGTTCAAGTGTTTACTGCGGGTTAATTACTCAGATACTCGGAGATTAACGTAGCAGTATTCTTTTCGAGTCCCAATGGTTTCGTTCTAGACATCAGATCGGAAAAATTCATCTCGTCTTCATCCGAGGTTTGCCTGAAGATGTCAGTGTTGTGCAATCTATTAACAAGACTATTTTTAAAGACTAGACCATTTTAGATCTTGCCTAAAACAGCACTTGCAAAAACGTTTGTGTTTTATGTGGTAAGAGGAGACCCACTGCCTACCACTGATTGGCTTCATTGTCACTTATATTTGCTTGACTCTTATGGCCAGGTGCCTTAGGCTTCCTTCATGTTCATGTGTTTGTCCCTCCCCTGGAGCATGGACTCATTGCTTGTGTCCTACCACTGCTCATTTTTTCTACTTGCTGTTTGTTTTCGCTTAAGCACTCTAAGGGAGTGCATGTATTTCAGCCGTCTCCCTCGTGTACTATTTCCCTTCCCATGCTCCTCTCGCCCGCCGACTTTCCGCTGACAATTCCTTTGCCTCCAGTTCCTCCCTCGCAGCGTCCTTTGTCCATCTGCTTGATCCCAGTCCCTCCCATCAACCATTCATTGTCCATCTGCTTGCCCCGGACCCTCCAGACTATCTTCCGCTGTCCGTGCTAACCCCAACTCGCCCTCATGTTTTGCCACCGCCCTCCTCCTGCTGTTCGAGTTGTCCCCAACTCACTCTCCCTCAGCTGTCAGTGCTGAGCCTCCGGTGCTGCCCACCACCAGCAGCACTGTCAGCGCTACTGCCTCCACCTGTCGCGCTCCTTTCTGTTGCTCCACCGTAGTCTATGTAGCCCCCACCACCGGCCATAACAGACAAAAAAAACTCGGACACTCCCACAAACATCCCCTGCCTCTTGAAATACCTCCTACTTACCTTTCTCTTACCAGCAACTATGTAATTACTTTGTGCCGCCCACGTTTTTCTCCCCAATATTTGTTATTTCGGATTGTCCGAAGACTGTTGTATTCCAAGGTAACAGAGCCGAAAATGCACAAGACCGCATCAAGATGCTGGTGACATAAAATGTGAAAGGTCCCAATTTTGCAGAAGTGAAAGGCTTCACGAACATTAGTTAAGCTACAAGGACTCAAAACATTTGATAAAAGCCAGGGATATATATTTGATCAACATAGGACACAAAAGCTTTATAAAACCGGATTCTGGTAGTCCAGAAGAAAGGGCTCGAGGCAAATGGATGAAGCTCTACAGTATTAACCGCTATTTTACAAAGGAAGGTCTGGAGAGTGGATTAACCCATCAACAAGGTCATGCTTGTTGGGATCCTTTGCTTGCCAAACCCCCCCTCACCGCCCCCCCCCCCCAGCCAAAGCAATTAAGGATTTTTTTTTTTTTTGTTTCTCGAATGGATTCTGCTCAAATAAGGTTAATTCCAACCACCATTACATTCACTTGGCTTATGCCTGAAAGGCAGAGTTATCTAGTGAAACTGCAATAGCAAGAAGCCATACACCACCTTAGACTCCCAACGAAGGATAAAAATGATCAGAAAATGCTCTGTCAGCAAAACTGGAACCGGAGGAAAATATATGGCACTCATATGCATTACTTGTGCATGACTTCATATGGCATAAACCCCCACCTGTTTTAAAGGCTCACCAATGCAAAGTAGCCCTTACATTTCTATTATGGGCTCATGAGTAAGCACAAGGCATCAAGATAATTCTATCTAAAATCAACTACTAGTTACTATGCTTCACATATGGAGGCAAAGCGTTTCACGAGGAATATACAAAGCAACAAAAATACCACAATTACACAAGTTCTGGACATCTTAAAAGGGGGATTACAGAGGTCTTAATTAACAGAGACGACTATCCCAAACACTAAAGCCATAAAAGGATTTGGAGATATTATTCACACTGCACTTTCAATTCACTCATTGGTTTGATGGTATTTTTTATGGCACATTATTGGAAACCCATCATACACAAATGTGTGGCACTAAAGCAAGCTTAACAAGGTGGGCATTGAAACTGCCTGAAAGTATCACATCCCAACAGCATTAAGCACCATTACAAAAAGTTAGTGAAACGCATTTCTACTTTGACTGGCAAGCATAACGAGCAAATTGTTTAACAGCTTGAGATAACCCCGTGCAATATGCAATTGTGCTGTTTAGTTAGTGATGTGCCCTTTTAGCCGGAACTGTCCTCCAAGTCCCATTTGAGCTCAACATGCAGAGACCCATCAAACTCGGGCTAAAAGGGACCTACCAGCCAGTTGAGTGGTGTATTGTTGACGACAAAGTCCATCACATCATCCAGAGAAACCTTCATTTTGTCCAGTTGTCCTTTGGTGGTTGCAATGAGACTGTCTGAGATCTCTCTGACAGAGGAGGCTAAGCGGAAGTTCTGGTATAGATCGCCAGCCATTGTGCTCATGTGGTGAGCCTGTTCCTGGATGTTGTGGGGCAGGCCGTGTATACTGGACACTAATGTAATACAGGTGGTCTGAATATGCTTCGTCAGATTACGGGCGATTGCTAGAGTGCGAGACTCAACATCCTAAAAAGAAAACGAGGCAGTTATCAGTAGCATATGCCAAGATGACCAATCTTTTTGTGCTTTAATTAGGTGTTGGTTCATGTTCACAAAACATTGTACGAAACACAGGCCACAAACCACTGCTTTCTAACTTCCACCGAAAATTATACCTGCATATAATTTTGTGTCATATCGTACATGAGACAACGAACAATTGCTGCCACAGGCAAGCTCACTTACACAAAAAATATTTTATGTGTACACTGCTTCTATCTTATATACTAAGTGACTCAACACGGACTCAGAGTTGTTGCGCGATAGAGAACTGTTTAATAAAATTAGCACCAGATGTAAAGAACCTACCTCTGTGCCATTACACACTTCCACATCCCCTTGATCCATGGTTTTGTCCCACTCGAACCAAGACCGATAGAGTTTTTCCTGGGCATCTTGCAGTTTCTGGTTGGCACTGTTTATATTTCTTCTGGCATACTCAATCTATTAATAATCACATTTAAGACACGATAAATTCCTGTCCGAGTAAAAACTGAAATATTAAAGAGTTAAATTACTGGATTAAAGAGCACCATCTCAAACTAAATTTACACATTTGCAGTCACAGACACTTCAAACTAATCTGGTAAAAATTCACAGAGCTTTTGCTATACATAGCCCTGAAGCCAATTTAGTCCTGAGCACAACTAGGCGCTCATATCACTATTTGAGATTTTGGCGATAAGAGACTAAAGAATCTAAGAATTCAAGAGTTCCCAGAGTTTAATCCAATGTTTTGGTTTTCTACTCTTAAAGAGGGAGACAGATTATGAATTGGAAATAAAGAGGTGAAAGGAAAAACATCCATACTTTAGAAATAGGTTCTAAGAAACTATTCTTCTTTAGAACGGTCTCTTTCCTGAATAAATGTGCTGATAGTTCTGACGCTGGTGTTGGTATGGCCCATACCAGAAGCTGAATTTGAAGGCCGCCCGGTAGTGATTCAATGAAGGGATGCAACGAAATAATGTTATATAAAATGTAGAAGTAGTAAAGGGAGAGTAGTAGCTGTATCCAGTGTGGCAAGAAGTATTATGTTCACTACTGTTTTAAAAGGTTAGAACTCGTTAGAACCCAGTGCTACGTTGTAGACACCTTACTCATCTGTGAGAGAAGACACAGGTGGGGAACTTTACAGGAATTACAAGAATAGGGTTAGGACACTTTCTAAGGCTTCACAAGAGAAAATACAATACCCAAGATTTGATTGCTGCAGAAGCAGTTTAAGTATAATAGCACAAACCAAGGTCTCACTAAAGTAAAGTGGAATATGGGAGCCAATACCTTGTTCGTTCAACTGCTGACAGCAGACAAAAGAGGCAATGGAGGTGATGAAGAACCACAAATTGCTCTCACTGGACTGGTACGCTGAAGGTAAAAAATTAGTGCAAGATTGGTTTTGGGGGGGGGGGGGGGTTGGGGAGTGGATGCAGATCAGAGTTTTGTGCGGTTAAGCAGAAGGCCATACATAAATATCAAGTGGAGAAAGCGTCACAGCAATTGTCACAGCTAAAGTGGTGTGGAGGAATAGAGAAAGGGGCGATTATGCATTATCTGAGAAGAATATGATAGAAAAGAGAAGATTAAGTCAGGAAGGGAGTTGTGTAGCAGGCAGAGCAAAGAGTTGGGGGATAGACACCAGTTGAATGGGGGGCAGCTATTTTGCTATTGACCAGACCGCGTTAGAGCAGTATGATGAGTAGGCAGCAAACTAGGGAAGAGCTTTGCTTCTGAAACCTAAGGCTGGACATTGTAGAGGCCAGCATTACTGAAGGTAGAGTAAAGGTCTTGCTTTTGCAAAGGTTATGAAGTTCGAGACAAGGCAAAAGCAGCTTTGGAGGTTTATATATTATAGAAGCCCAGTTTAGCAGTTAATGGAGCTATAGACTAGTGCAGCCTCTTGAAGAACAGAGGTAATTCACAAGATCATGATCACTTGGTTTCAAGTGTCTCTTCTACCGATGACCTAGGTTTTGAATTGTTTCTCATCACTTAGGGGGTCTCAAGTCAGCTCCCGAAGTGGAATCGGTGTATGGAGTGCCACCAAGCTTCCACCCAGCACCCTTGTCAATGAATACTTGAAGCCTCTACAAGATCTGCTGGCTGCTCAGGGAATAGGAGTTCACATCCATTGATAAAACCCATTTAGTGCCCTCTGTGATCCGTAAAGCTGATGCATAAGGTCAATTTTCCAGGTTCGCCCAAAGATAACTGGCTCGCCCTTTACTCTCATAAAACAAAGCTGGTTGTGTGACTAAAATGCCATTAATCTGAAGTGTACTGTTTTCTCAAGTCATGAACCACAAGGATAAGGGGAGGGGGGTGCTTCTGGTCTCTCCTTCAATTGAGAGACTAGAAGCATTCCTTCAGTTTGGAGTGATTCCACAGGATTAAAATGTAAACATCTGGTTTTTAAGGAAATCATTAAACAGTAAGAACTGCATTTCAGCGCAAGTAAAACGTGCAATGTGTAAATTTTAGGATCATCATGACAAGGTGCAGATTTTCACATGCCACTCGATGGAAGAGATAAACTTTCAGGCCTGCATGTCTTGTATGCCTAGAACACTCACTTAGGAACCGCACACGAATCACTGACAAAAAATGTAGACAGTAATAATTCATTTGTTAAAACAAAAAGTTGTTTAACAGGACAAAATGAAATTATGTTGGGGAAAAAAACGTAATTACCAGTTGGAAAAAAAAAATATCTTGGACACAGGAGACCGTAATCCTCAAACTAAAAATGATGAGACTAGCAAGATTCTCAAAACAGTCCTTGCCCCCTTGATACGCCTCTGTAAAAGATTGTCCAGAGATTTAAATTTTTGATTTGTGTTTTTTGATCACTAGAGAAGCAATTTAGCATGGGTAGACATTGCTAACCCGGGCCGATTATTTCTGAATGACATTTTTGAAAATGGTGGATGTGTTGCAGTGATGTAATATTTCAGGAACCATGGGACCCATATACTTCATTTTGGTGTCCAAACATAGGTTTTGAGGGTCAAGCAGTCTTATAGAGATAGAAAATAGCTTGTCCGAGCAACCCTTCAGCCATTTTCCAGAATGTTTAAGCCATCATATTGGTAATTTATTTTAATATTGTATTTGTTTCAGGTTTTCCATTGATTCAAATTCATAAACATGAGTGAAGCAGGTGTAGGCAGAAGATCGTGACCTCCTGACAAAGTGTTGCTAACTACAAAATCTGAGGACTCCAAGAAAAAAAAAAAAAAAAGAAAAAATTGTCATGCCAATCTAAGCCAAAAGAAAAGTGAACATCAACTGCGTTTGGACAAAAGAGTTTTCGATGCTGCAGAAATACATCAAGATGAAGTTCACAAAAGATTGAAACTGATGGGTGAAGAGGATCAAATATTTATTCTTTGTAACAAAAAGTGCAACAAGTCATATAATGGAAAAAAGCCTGGAAAAAAATTGTCCAAAAATAGCAGAAACCAGTGAATCAAAACAGGAACCAAAGTCTTCTGAGAAAGCGATGACAACCAAATCCAATAGCCATCCACTTAGATTGATCCCTGCCCCTCGTCCACCTCCCACAACTGATCAGAAAGCAGAGGATATTCAATGTGTTATCAGTGGTTTAGCCAGAACAAGGGCCAAAGGGACTGACGAAAGAACAAAGTACTGAGTATGAGAGTCTTAAAGGGTAAATATGTATTTGTCTGCAGCTAGTTTCTTCCAAGATGAAGTTTTCATCCAGCAGCTGATCTAAACAGCAAGGTAAAGGTACTTGCAGCATATTTGCATGTCCACTCAAACTGCATGCATGCATACAATTGAAAATATGAATGTACAATGAGCTCCCAGCAGCAACAAAATCACCAGGTTTCAGTTAAGTTTGCACTCCTTAAAAAAGCAAATGAAGTTTTAAAGCCACTCTGGAGTGGTGGCTCCAGATTCACACTCAGGAAGATCAGAGAAATAATTGTCAACATTAATGAAACTGTATTGATCCATAATAATGAAATTAAGATCTTTATGGTGAGAATGTAAGATGACATAATTCATTTTTGTCAGTCTAACAAAAAGAATGAGCCACTTTTGGTGTCCTCAGCCGATTTTAATTCTGAAGTTTGTGCTGCCAAAATGGAATCACAAGATGGAGTAAAACCAGCAAGAACCATTTTAAGAAACATCCTAAAAGATTTAGATTTTGGAATTAATGACAAATTTAGTGATGCCCCAGAGCTACACAAGTCATGCAAGTCAATAATAATGCCTGATTTTGTCGTAACATTTTTTACATCATTTTTCCATATCAGCAAAGCAAAACTGTTACAAACTCAAGTTTTTGAGTTTGGAACATAAGCAGACAACATTGATGATGGCTTTGAAGATATAAACAAAGAAGTGGAAGACAATTCAATGAACTGACCAAATCATGTTTTATGAACATCATCAGGGCAAAAAGAAAACTCCACTACACATGACTGCCCATGAAATCTATGACAAGTGCAAACATAGGGAGCTAATCACTTCAATTAATAGGATTGTTTTATCAACAAGTTAAAATGACTTAGTATGAAACTGGAACTTAGTAAGCAGCTCACGCTGTAAAATATTGGGAATCCGACGGCACACCACTTCCAAGTCACTTTATCAAGAATGGATTTACCATTGCTACTCTTGATATTTTTGATTTTGAAGACAGTACTTCTTTGTCTGGAACATCCATCACATAATGAAGTAGATGCTGGAAAACAAGCTGTGTCAGCTGTAGGTATAAACAAACAAAGCTGCAAATTCATAATCTACCTGGCCAACATGTCCCAGTCTACCAGAAAGTTTCAAAGTGGCGGAGGACATGGATCTTCTTCTACCTAATGCTGCGGTCTGCAAAGCTGATTGAACTGAATTTATCATATCACTTATTCCATGCAGACTGAAGGATGAAGAAAAGCCAGTTCCTCCATGGGCTGGTACTCAAGTTCTGATCTCCCACAACATTGTCTCACTGAAGAAGGTTGGGGTTTTTCCAGTAATACCATCTCCGGTCACAAACAGCGCAACAGTATACACAGCTCTAAAGAATTCTAAAATGCACATGCTCAACTTAAAGTCCAGCCTATACTGCCAACTTTCTGTAATTTAGGTGTTTTCCGTATTGTAGCTGACATTTTAATGCACAATCCAGTAGAATTTTATGGTCTTTATCAAATAATGGGCGTTTTCCACATGACCAAAGTTGTGTTGTGCAGGAAGTTATATCAGTGGATGTGGCATCGATGATGCACTTATTGGGGCTGAAATCTTTGGAAGCAAAATTGTTCAGTCAGTAGTGAGCGGAACTCATGATGTTAGTTCATTACATGGTATGCTCATCATATCTAAGGCTACATGAACATGGTGTTGGAAAGCTTTCTGGAACAAGAAAGTTAAATTAGGTTTTGCGTAGATTAACTCAGAAGTGAACAAAGCAAAGGGTGCACTTTATTCAAAAGACATAATGCAAAGCCAGGCAATGTTCAATACACTCAGTTCAAAATCAGAAAATCAAGTTCATGAAGTTTGTCAAAGAATGTGAATAAAAATCAGAACTTTTCAAGTACTGGGGGTGGAATTTTTACACATCCTAGCTCCTGTGTAAAACCTGGTTACACGCTGATTAGGAACGTGATTGGGAGCTGCATGTGAAAACTGTGGAGTCACTGACGACTGTTTTACAAATTCAATTTCATAAACCACCTGAGACATGGGTCCTGGTATTTGGAAAGAATAAAAAAGCTAGAGGTGGAAACCCCATACCTCTACAGAAAATTAATCCAAAGACATTTTGTGGTGAAAGACAGATGTAAGGTTCAATGCTGTTGGGCTTCAGATATGAAACAAGAACAGACGGTCCAGGGATCACAGAAAAGCTCCAAATAAATTGTTGGTCATACATGTAGAAGTAAATGTGTTGCTCAATTGCAGGTAGTTTACCATGAAGTCCTTTCTAATTGTAATGTTTTCAGACAGATGACAAATTCAAAATTAGAGGACCATTCTGAAACTGTTCCTGGTCAACAAATTGTGGAAGAAGAGGGGAATATTTTAATAAATATGTTGACAGCCTCCTTCATTTAATGCAGAAACAAGAAATCCCCTTTGAAATGAATGAGCCTGTGTGACTACACTACTTTGTGACAAAACAATATGTGGATAATGATAGACACGCCTACTAAAAGTCCTGGAACATGGATCAAAACTATACGCTGAACTAAAAAAGGAGGGATTATTATTGAAAGAGAAAAAGCTGTTTGACAAACACTAAAGCTAAATTTCCACTCTTTAATTGCCATTATAAGTGTTTCGTCCAACCAGCCACTGCAAAACAGGTTACAAAAAAACAACTTCCACAGGCACATAGAGAGATGGATGTAGTAAAATAAAGTGGTGAATTTATCAATGACGTTCTGAAGCATGATTTTCTTCCAACAAACGCATTATTAGATGGAAATTTTGCAACCAAAGCAGTGAAGCACAAACTCACACAAGAGCTTGGGGGGGGGGGGGTACTTTCACCTGAAAAATTTCAATTCAAAAAGGTGTCCTCATTGAAAACTGCTGTTGTTGTGGAGTAGATGTCACAATTGCAAATGGTCAAGATTTCATTCATGAAAAACTTCGGAGAGTTCATTTAGAATGTTCTACAGATATCAAAGTCAGTGTGCACCTTGCAAGAACTGCACATTATCTTTGACCGATATCTTGAATTATCTGTCAAAGAATGTGAGAGAATCAGACAAATGTCTAAAAGTGGAACGACTGACCTTGCCTGCATCAAGAATTTGACAGCTATACCTGTGCAACTTGATAAATTCTGGTCATCAACATCGAACAAGATGAACTTGGAGATGTTAACTAGCCAAAACACTGCAGATGTTTCAGTGAACACTGAATTTCCAATTACTGCAAGTGGAATGATTGACAACCAGGAGTTGGTGCCCGCAGAGATATATTCAAAAAGGTACAGGCCATATTATCGTGGTGCTTAGATTTAATGTAATGTTCATAAGTCAAGGCTGTCAAAAGGTATGGGTATGTTATGAACAAGGGAGAAAACAAAACAAAAACGTAATCCTGCTTCATATTCTGTACAAGAAACCTGACCCAGAGTTGCCCAGTGTTCTTATCAAGGTACATATTCTTATGGGTGGTGGATGACACTATGAGCAAAACTGGGACAAAGCTTGAAGCTTTAAATTCTGAGCCTGTGAAGTTTCTAAAAGGATTTGCTGAGACAGAAGAATGAGACTTTAAAGTCGTAGAAAAATACGTTCTGCCTGTGTGGAAAATGAGTTTTGACTGTCACACATTTGACAATCTTCAGTACAGTGAGTTCAAGATATCAGTCCTGCTAAGTGACCTTCCACTGACGACATTCTGTGTGGACACATTAAAAGAATGTTCTACTTGATCGGAAGATGTGTAAATGTTTTGGATCGTGATTATGTAGAGAAAGATGTGTGAAATTGGTTGTGAAGATATAGATGGGTGCTAAAACGTATGAAATTTCTAAAGCCTCTACCCACAGAACTTACATTTACTTGCACAACCTGTGCTACAAAAAAAAATTCCTGTCGATATGCTCTTCTCAAAATGTTCAACATGCTGTAAATGTGCCACGAGCGATTGCCAAAACAAAGTCAACTGTGAAAATGTGTCTAAAGCAGGTGTGATAAACATGGCTTTTTTCATTTTCAGATCATAAACATTGTTTGGTTATACATAAAAGGATTAAAAACCTTTATTTGTTTCAGTTCTATATATGTCTCTTCTTCCTCTACTAGAGCTGCCATTTTAGAAAATGGCAGGAGGGTTGCTCTGAGGAGAAATTTTCTGTATCTCTTAAGACTACTTGACCCCCCCAAACCTATGTTTTGACACTAAAATGAAGGATGTAGGTCTCATTGTTCCTGAAATATTACATCATAACTGCAACACCTCCACTATTTTAAAAAATGTCTTTAAGAAAAATGTAGTCCAGCTTAGCAATGTCTACCAAAGCTAAAATAGTTCTCTAATGATCCAAAAACACAAATCAAAAATGAAAATCTCTGGCAATAATTTTTTTTTATGAAGGTATATCAGGGATTAAAAGATCCAAGGAACCATCTTAACTGAAGCAGCTGCCCAAAAGCAGGGCATTCACATAGCCCTTCCACATACTTCTTCCCTACAGAAAATCTAAATTAAAGACTGCACTTATTTCCCTTTGGCAGAACTATGTCAAAAATATTTCAATAAATCAATAGACTGTGCAGCATGCCCAGATTAGAATACATGTGGCTTGCATTCTGAATATATGCATTAAGCCCTTCTGTGCCGCGGACGTAATGGTTACGTCCTGCGGCACAGTGCTCGTGTGCCCAGGACGTAACCATTACGTCCTGGGCACAGAGCCCAGAGGGAGTGCTAGCGCTCCCTCTGTGGGGTTCCCCCCACCCATCCAAGACAGGCACCCCCGACCTCCCCACCCCCCCTGTGATGTCAGCGCGCGATCGCAAGCTATCACAGAGGCCTCCTCCCATCGCGCTAGAAGCTCAGCAGAAAGCCCACCAGAGGCCAGGGAAGATTTTGTTTTTCAAAAATAAGAGGATGGGGGTCTGGCCATACCCCCACTTCAAATAAATGGGGCCAAAGTTGTTCAGCTCACCAGTGGGCAGATGGGGCAATTACCCCTGATCCACACACTCTGGGGGGGTGTGGGGGCAGAACTTCTACTAGATGCCAGGGAATTAAAAAAAAAAAAAAAAAATGGGGTGGTGGCTACCAACCAGTATGGGCCTGTTTACGCCCCCACCTCAACTGAAGGGGGTAACAGTCTTTCAGCCCTCCCCCGCACTCTAAAACATCTTAACCCACAGCAATCAAGAAGACATTTGATTATTTTGGGTTTTAGTTTTACATTTGGGCCATGAGAGCTTGGCTTACTCTCAAAATCGTCCCACTTGGAATGGTGAGGGCTGCACTTTATGGACTTTGGGACGCTGCCATGTAGAAAAATCCACAAGACCTAGACACATCTGAAAACTAAGCATCTGGGTGATTCCAGGGTGGTGTGTTTCACATGCACCCCACACCATGTTTGTACCCACAATCCCGTGCAAACCTCCAACTTTGCTGGAAATCACACATTTATCCCACGTTTTTGTGATGGAACCTTCCGGAATCTGCAGGAATCCACAAAATTCCTACCACCCAGCATTGTCTCATCTATACCGATAATAATTCTGCTGCACTTTCCAGCCTAAATTTTTTTTTTTTTCAAAAACTGCCCTTTTGGATCCCCTTTGTTCCCCCTCAATAGACATGTTTTGGGCTCTTCCCTTTCACAAGCCCACCTACACAAATGAGGTATAATTTTTGCCAGGAGACTGAGGGGAACATTGGGTGGTATGAAATGTGTCCCAGTGCGGTGATCCCGCACAGAAATGTGGGAAAAATGTGATTTCTTTTAGCTAAATTTGAGGTTTGCTGAGGATTCTGGGTAAGAAAACATTGGGGGATCCATGCAAGTCACACCTCACTGGACTCCCTGGGGTGTCTAGTTTTCAGAAATGTCTGGGTTTGGTAGGTTTCCCTAGAAGGCTGCTGAGCCCAGGACCCAAAATGCAGGTGCCCCCCTGCAAAAACAGGTAGTTTTGTATTTGATAATTTTGAGGTGTCCAGATAGTGTTTTGGGGCATTTCCTTTCGCGGGCAGTAGACCACCCACAAAAGTGAGGTACCATTTTTATCGGGAGACTTGGGGGAACGCTGGGTGGTAATTTGTGGCTCCTGTCAGATTCCAGAACTTTGTCACCGAAATGAGAGGAAAAAGTGTTTTTTGGGCCAAATTGTGAGGTTTGCAAAGGATTCTCGGTAACAGAACCTGGTCAGAGCGCCACAAGTCACCCCATCTTGGATTCCCCTAGGTGTCTTGTTTTCAAAACCGCACTGGTTTGCTAGGTTTATCTAGGTGCTGGCTGAGCTAGAGGCCAAAATCCACAGCTAGGCACTTTGCAAACAACAGCTCTGTTTTCTTTGTGAAAATGTGATGTGCCCGCGTTGTGTTTTGGGGCATTGCCTGTCGCGGTGCTAGGCCTATCCACCCAAGTGAGGTACCATTTTTATCGGGAGACGTGGGGGAAACACAGAATAGAACAACAAGTGTTATTGCCCCTTGTCTTTCGCTACATTTTTTCCTTCCAAATGTAAGACATTGTGTAAAAAAGACGTCTATTTGAGAAATGCCCTGTAATTCACATGCTAGTATGGGCACCCCGGAATTCAGAGATGTGCAAATAACCACTGCTTCTCAACACCTTATCATGGGGACATTTTGGAAATACAAAGGTTTCCTTGATACCTATTTTCCACTTTTTATATTTCAGCAAATGAATTGCTGTATACCCGGTGTAGAATAAAAACCCATTGCAAGGTGCAGCTCATTATTTGGCTCTGGGTACCTAGGGTTCTTGATGAACCTACAAGCCCTATATATCCCCGCAACCAGAAGAGTCCAGCGGACGTAACGGTATATTGCTTTAAAAAAATCTGACATTGCAGGAAAAAGTGGAGAAAAATGGCTGTTTTTTTCACCTCAATTTCAATATTTTTTTATTTCAGCTGTTATTTTCTGAAGGAAAAACTTGTAGGATCTACACAAATGACCCCTTGCTGCATTCAGATTTGTGTCTACTTTTCAGAAATGTTTAGCTTTCTGGGATCCAGCATTGGTTTCTAGCCCATTTCGGTCAGTAACGAAGGGGGCTGAAAGCACAAAAAAATAGCAAAAATGGGGTATGTCCCAGTAAAATGTCAAAATTGTATTGAAAAATGGGGTTTTCTAATTCAAGTCTGCCTGTTCCTGAAAGCTGGGAAGATGGTGATCTTGCCACCGCAAACCCTTTGTTGATGCCGTTTTCAGGGGAAAAAAAAAAAAAAACACGAGCCGCCTTCTGCAGCTCTTTTTCCCCATTTGTTTTTTTAAAAAAAAGCAAAATGTTCACTATATTTTGGCTAATTTCTTGGTCTCCTTCAGGGGAACCTCTAGAATCGCTACGATTTTGGAAAAAAAAGGACGCACATTTGGCGTGGGTAGCTTATGTGAACAAAAAGTTATGAGGGCCTAAGCGCGAACTGCCCCAAATATCCAAAAAAAGGCTCGGCACAGGAGAGGAAAATGCCTGGCAGCGAAGAGGTTAATACACACAGTAGACAGAAAGATGACATACTTAGGCAGTATATGTTAAACTGTAGGCACTACTTTATGTAATGAAAAAGCCATAATATGTCAATTGTACAGTCTAAGCATAAAACTGTCCAGAATAAGCCAGCGCTCTGTAGGGTTAATGGATGGCATAAGCGCTACATAACAATGCAAATCCTCTTCTTTCTAAGTCACACAAGGTCCAGATGTGAATGTAAATAGAAGTTTTTTTCTTAATTATGTTTATCAGCAACCTGCATTTCCACTTCCTCACAGTCTCTTTCCTCTGTCCCCATTCAGTTCCACAACCTTTCTACCTCATCTAAATTCCCACCCATTAAGCAAGATACAATGCATCCCCTTTACTACCAAAGAGAACAAAATAAATAAGTTATAGCTTACATATGCATAATACACATCGTACATTTAAGATGAATATAACCATGGTATGACAATTGTATAGTTCAACACCCTAAGAAGAATAACACAAAGTTTTCCATAACTAAGGGGAAAAAACAGTCATATCCGTTATTAGGAGAGATAATTACAATAATATGCATGACATTAAATAAAATCCTTCAACCATCCTGTTTATTTGATCTGTCTCTTAATTCTGGCTACTCCAGAGATTAGTTGGAGGATTCTTAACAGCAGATGGAAGAAACCCAAACCTCTTGGGATTCCCATTGGATTATTTGTCAATATAAATGTGTTTTAGACACACTTTCAATCATTTCTACTATTTTTGACATATCCATACTTCTCGTAATACTACATTCCTCTTAACCTCCTTCATTTTGTAAGGACCCATATAACAGGATTCCCCTTTCTTCACAAACCTGAGCTTCTTAACATTCACCTAGTAACCCACACAATACCTTTGCTTCTTTGTACCAAGCAACCCTTAGTAATTTTTCTTAGATTTCATTTAATCTTCTGTTAGCACTCCATCTTCATACACCTTTGCACTTCCAATGTTAAGAGGGTTTGGTCTTAGCAAGTTACCTCTTAGTTTCCCAAAAGTAAAAATTCCAGTTATCTTATTTGGGGTAGTTCTATGAGCCCACAATGTTTCTCTGCGAGTGTTTGTCAAGGACATACCAATTTGCAATATAATTTGTACACACCCCTTTCCCATTTTATTCATGACTTCAGTTAAACCATTTGCTTGAAAATGATAAAGTGCACTACATTGATGCTCCACACCTATTGCAACCAAAAATTCTCCAAACTCATGTCACAAACCGAGCCCCATCATCGCTCACCATACACCTGGGTATCCCTTCTCGGGCAAATTTGTCTCTCAAAAATTCAATAACCTTCTTTGAATAAGTGATACAAAGCATTTAGCAACAACCCATTTAGTGATCTAATCAACCAAAACAAACCTTTCAGAAGCTCTTGAACAATACAATGGTGTAGGAAGTTGTCTCTGTATATACTATCTCAAAGTAAGATATAGTGTGCACAGAGTCCAAGGGTTCCCCTTAGAGGTAAGATAGTGGCAAAATTAGATAATTCTAATGCTCTATTTTGTGGTAGTGTGGTCGAGCAGTAGGCTTATCAGAGGGTAGTGTTAAGCATTTGTTGTACACACACAGGCAATAAATGAGAAACACACACTCAAAGACTTACTCCAGGCCAACAGGTTTTTATATAGAAAATATATTTTCTTAGTTTATTTTAAGAACCACAGGTTCAAGAATTGCAGTAAATACTTTAAATGCAAGGTACTTCATTTAGATACTTTAGGAACTTTGAATAAAAGCAATATCATATACAGTCTTTGTTAAAATGGCAATAAGCTATTTTCAAAATGGGGACAGTGCAAAAATCAACAGTTCCTGGGGGAGTTAAGTAAAGGTTAGCTTGTGAGGTAAGAAAAACACTTACAAGTCTCAGTTCCTGGGCATAGGCAGCCAACCGTTGGGGGTTCAGTGCAACCCCAAAGTTACCACACCAGCAGCTCAGGGCCGGTCAGGTGCAGAGGTCAAAGAGGTGCCCAATACACATAGGCACCTATGGAGAACAGGGGTGCTCCGGTTCCAGTCTGCCAGCAGGTAAGTGCTTGCGTCATCAGAGGGCAGACCAGGGGGATTTTGTAGAGCACTGGGGGGGGACAAAAGTAGGCACACAAAACACACCCTCAGCAGCACAGGGGTGGCCGGGTGCAGTGTGAAAAGCAGGTGTCGGGTTTTGTAGTGGATTCAATGGAGGGACGCAGGGTCACTCTAGCGGTGCAGGCAGGTCACAGGGGGGCTTCTTGGGCCAGCCACCAACTGGGCTAGGCAGAGGGTCGCATGGGGGTCATTCCGGCACTGAGGTTCGGTTCCTTCTGGTCCTGGGGGCTGCAGGTGCCGTGCTTGGTCCAGGCGTCTAGTTCTTTGTTACAGGCAGTCAGGGTCAGGGAAAGCCTCTGGATTCTCTCTGCATGCGTCGCTGTTGGGTTCCAGGGGGGGTCGTCTCGGGCTACTCACAAGGTCGCAGTCACCTGGGAGTCCTCCCTGTGGTGTTGGTTCTCTGGAGCTCGAGCCGGGGACGTTGGGTGAAGTCTCAAGCTTCCGGCGGGAAGAGTGAAAGTTGCAGAAAAGTTGCAATATTGTTGCCGTTTGTTGAGCAGAGAAGCTGCTCACAGGACTTTCTTGGTCCTTAGGTTCAGGGCAGTCCTCTGAGGCTTCAGAGGTCGCTGGTCACTGTCAAATGCGTCGCTGTTGCAGTTTTTCGAGTCAGGAGACAGGCCGGTAGGGCTGGGGCCCAAAGCAGTTGTCCTCTTCTGTCGTCTCTGCAAGGCTTTCAGGTCAGTAGTCCTCCTTCTTGTTTCAGGTTGTAGGAATCTGATTTCCTGGGTTCAGGGTCGCCTCGAAATACTAGATTTAGGGGTGTGTTTAGGCCAGGAGGGCAGTAGCCAATGGCTACTGTCCTGGAGGGTGGCTACACCCTCTTTGTGCCTCCTCCCTGAGGTGAGGGGGGCACATCCCTAATGCTATTGGGGGAATCCTCCAATCTCAAGATGGAGGATTTCTAAAGGCAGGGGTCACCTCAGGACACCTTAGGGACTGTTGTAACTGGTGGGTGACTCCTCCTTGGTTTTTCTCATTATCCTCTCCTGCCTTGCCGCCAAAAGTGGGGGCAGTGGCCGGAGGGGCGGGCATCTCCACTACCTGGGATGCCCTGGGGTGCTGTAACAAAAGGCATGAGCCTTTGAGGCTCACTGCCAGGTGTTACAGTTCCTGCAGGGGGAGGTGAGAGGCACCTCCACCCAGTGCAGGCTTTGTTTCTGTCCTCAGAGAGCACAAAGGCTTGTACGCCAGTGGGGCAGAAACTCGTCTCAGTGGCGGGCTGGCAAAGACCAGTCAGTCCTGCACTGAAGGATTGGGTAAAAAAACAGGAGGCATCTTCTAAGATGCCCACTGTGTGCATTTTGTAATAAATCCAACACTGGCATCAGTGTGGGTTTATTATTCTGAGAAGTTTGATACCAAACTTCCCAGTATTCAGTATAGCCATTATGGAGCTGTGGAGTTCGTTTTGACAAACTCCCAGACCATATACTTAATATGGCCACACTGTACTTACAATGTCTAAGAATAGACTCACACTGTAGGGCCATATTGCTCATGCAGCTATGCCCTCACCTGGCTAATGTTAAATTCCTACGTAAGTGACCTTCATGAGCTAGACACACCAATTGACACTTTAGCCCCTCAGGTTTAATTTTTCTGTTGAACAGACATAATACATAGTCCTCTCAACAGAACTCTTCCTGGACTACCAGAAAACTTCTTTCATCTTCCCTTAAACTCTTAGTATCTGGCCAGCCAGAGATCACAAACTCACTGATCTAGTTATGGAACTCGCAATCCATCCTTGCAATCTCCCGCTCATCTTTTTTCACAGCATTTTGACCAACCCAAGGCACTAGTCCCTGCCCTTCAAACGTATCCTCATCTTCACTCTCAATTGGAAGCCTCAAGAGGCAATAAGCCACTTCGTCCTTGATTCATGTAACATATTTCACTTCAGAGTTAAACATTGCCACCCCTTTCATCCTCCAGTTTATCCTGGGAGTAACATGTTCACTATCCTTATGTGAAAAAACAGACCATAAGTTTGTGGTCACTCCTTATTACAAATGGTAGCCCTCATAGGTAAAACTTAAAATGCTGAATTTCCCATGGCAATGCCAGAGTCTTTTTGTCCATCACAGAATGGCTATCAGGATCCCTAACTTCTGGAGGCAAACACCACTACTTTTTCTTCACCTTCACCAACACTGCACGTAATCCATATAAGCTAGCATCCACTGTAAAAACTGTCTTTCTTCCTACATCAAAATGTCCTAATGTAGAAATCTTATCAGTTGCTGTTTAACCACCTTGAAAGCTTTCATACAATGTTCATTCCAATTGCGTTTCCCCTTTACTGAGGAGTCCCCTCAAAGGATGCGCCAGTGAAGCAAAGTCCTTTATAAATTTTAAAAAGGATTACACAAGACCAAGGAACGATCTCAACTGTTCATTGTTCTCTGGTACCAGTGATTTGACCACAGACGTTACTATATACAGTTTGGAACTTATACCTTCACCCGAGATAGTAGGGCTAAGATATGCAAGCATACCACCCCGAACTGACACTTCTCTCTCTCCATTACAAATCCAGCCACTTGCAATTTCGACAACACTTACTCTAACAATTTGTAATGATCCATCCTATGTACCATAAATCAAAATGCCACCCTGAAAAAATGTATTGCCCTACTCCCACCTGTACTTTACTCTTTGAAAACAAGCGGCAGTTGATGACAGCCCAAAAGGTATCCATACAAAATGGAAAGCCCCTAAGGGATTAACAGAAGACGTCAGATGTCTCGATTCTTCATGCATCAGTACCTGATGATCAGCCAAGGATATGTCTAACGCATGCAATATTTGTGCATCTTTAGGCAATGACAATTCCTCAGATATGTTAGGGAGGGGTTGTCTGTGTACCAAATATTTCTATTCAGGTCATGAAGATACACACACATTCAAATATTCCTCCCTCCATTCTTAGGAGCCAAGACCACCGGTGCTAGCCATTCCGAGGATTCAATTTCCTCACTCACCCCTAACTCCTTCAGTCTGTCCAGTTCTTCCTTGAACAGTTTCGTCATCATATGAGGACCTCTGTGTGCTTTGTGAACAACTGCTAGCGCACCCTCCTTCAAAATGATTTCGTGTTTGAATCCCTTTAGCAGTCTCAATTTACTAGTGAACACATCAGAATAAAAGGTCAACAATAGTGGCATCCTTAATCACAAGCGCCAACATCATTACCTGCTCTGGAGAATTTAGATTAATACCCAGATTACACTGATGCGTCTAACTCAAAAAGTTGTCATCCCTTTTCGACATGTAAACCTTGCCCAGTTTCTCTACCTTTCAATACAATGTTCATTGATACGTACCCGAACAAATCCACATTCTCACCCCATAACTCACTGGATTAATGTCAGGTTCAAGCAGTGTGATATCATTTCCAAAAATGGTGTTTCAATTCTTATCCCCCATCAATGTATATGGGGATCCAGAATCGGCTAACACCATCACCACTTTCGCTCCAATCATAACTTGACACTCAGGCACCCTTATTACACCCTCATCACACACTGCTCCCAACACTGAGATATCTGTTTTCGAAAAAATAATTTAAGTCCTCCTTGTAACTCCTGTACTTGCTGAATAGTACCTGTACTGCCAGTTTCTACTCTCACCTGACTTACATGCACACAGGTGTAATGGGCTTTTTACCCACTTTTTTTTTTTTAACAAGTGGCCATCTTCGTCCAACAGTTAACACTGTTACAATTATGAAACAGGCTACCACATTGATAACACTAAAATTTTCCAGTCATTTGTTTCTGCTCATCTGCCTGCGTCTTATTCCCTTTCAATAAGTCCGAATCACCCATTCTGGCTATCTCTGCCACTTTCAGGTCTTCAGTTTTTCAAACTATCCCGAGTTATGTTGAATACTGTCAATGATGAATATTGCTTCCTTCAAAATAGGATTCTTGGCCAATTGTTTTTCTTGTACTTTCAGATTATCTGTGCCGCATAAAAGTTGGTCTCTAATCAGTGAGTTCGCCAAATTCACATGTTCTGGTGAGATTCTTCAGTGTTGCCACAAAGGATATTTTTTCCACCTTCCCTTGATTTCTCAAATACAATGTATGCCTTTCCATTAGTACACTAATTTGTGTACTAAAATGTTGCTCGAATATCATTAAACATCTAATCTTCTCCTTGATCTACAGGAATTTCATAAAAACTCACAGAAATATTCCTCCCTTCAATACCTAAATTATGGAGAAGGATGTATTGTTTTCTCGCAGGGGAGAACATTTCCTCCCCATCTGCAATTAAGTAAAAGTCAAATAGTTTGTCCCCCCATCTTTGCCAGGTCAAGAAAGGTTCCTCTGCTTCAGATAAAGATGGGGGGTGCAAAACGCCCGACGCGGTTATTATTATCATTAATTAGTGACCTCAACACTTCACAGTACTTTCCACTTCCCTCTTATACTTGGTCCATTAGTTCTTGTCCAAAAATAAGTCTTAAATAATTAACTAATAAAACAAATTAACAATTTCCTAAAATAATAAACTAATTAATATAATATAAAAACATACTGCTCCTCCAAGATTCATGTGGGTTACACCACTTTGGTTCCAAGACTTCTGGACTCCGGGAGATTACAATTACTTAACTGTCTAAATTTAATAAAACTTTCTTTTTTTAATTAAAGATGTACTATCCAGGCTACTCCAACAAGTATGCCCAATATTAATACAGTTAATCCCACCTGGTATGCGGTTGCATATAATTAAATGTAATGGTTATTATTACCATTAACTTCTGCATCAATCATGCTTCTCACAGTGAACTGCCATGAAATTGTGTGCAATTAAGATGGTGGCATGTTAGTACTGCGTTAGAAATCTCTAGCTGTAAACAATGCACGCACTAGCAGTTCTGTGCGTCTGTCAGTCAGGCTGAAACAGCATTGAAAATCTCTGATCGAAAGCAGTGTGCACACTAGCAG
Organism: Pleurodeles waltl; assembly: GCF_031143425.1. Taxonomy (NCBI): domain Eukaryota; kingdom Metazoa; phylum Chordata; class Amphibia; order Caudata; family Salamandridae; genus Pleurodeles; species Pleurodeles waltl. The sequence continues at coordinate 337,244,090 of NC_090437.1, read as the reverse complement.
TCCAATGTGTTCAGGGTCAGAAGGCAACGCTCGTACGTCATTTACCATCCGAAAACATGCGCATAATATTCTCATAAAAGACTCCTGTATCGCAACCACAAACTACTGTAACCGTAGTACATATAACAGTTACGCTAAATTAGATTAACCTTTGCCGCTTTCAAATTAATCACTTGCCTGTCGACACATCTCATTCATAGATGAAGGGTTCTACTGCCACCACTCTCCTCAGTACAACACGTGGATTAGATTCTGTCCTGTGTTCGGAATAGTTCCTCTGGGGTGATGGACAACCAGCCCCAGTACAGATCACCTCGTCGCCACATAATGCAACCCCACTTCTTCCCAAATCACGCAAGGTCCAGGCGTTAATATAAATAGGAGTTTACTGGTTAATTATGTACACCATCAGCAGCCTGCAATTGCACGTCCTTACAGCCTTGATCTCTTTCCTGTCATTGTCCCGACTCCATTCAAGATCCCTTCTACTGCATCCAATTTCCCACCAAACAAGCAAGATCTAACACACAACCCAGCTAAAGGGGTCTGTAGCCAGCCACTACAAATGAAGGTGGAGCTGGGCAAGGCAGTCACAGACATAGAGGGAAGGAGACTAGCTTATAATGCAATCAAGAGGTAGTTCACCCAATTTACTATGATGAAAAACAGAATATGATAGCAATTAAGACCACAGTACAAAGCATAGCCCGATATGCGTTTTTAATCTGAATATATTTTGGGGTTTCTAGGTCCGGTGAAAAAAAGTGGCAGCACTTAAATATAATAAAATGTTGGGATTCACCCAGGGAATGCTTATAAGAACGCACAACAAATCTAGCATACTACAGTTTTAGGAGCATGGGTCATTCCACTTCAGTTCATGCTAGGGTGAATGCCAGAAAGGAACCAAGAAATAACTACAACTTTCTGCATTAGTCATCTTGGAGTCATTGGTGCTTTATTCTTGTACTGTTCATTCAAGCAGAATGGCAGTGTACTATCACTTCCGAAATGCTAACAAGCAGACACCACTTTAATCAAGTTTGCAATGTTGGTCCAGAGGGAGTAATCCTTACAACAGTGTCATTCATGATAAAACCGCAAGTAAATAAAACCCACTGTTTTCATACAAATTCAATGGAGATAAACTGAAAGCCTATACCGTTCTAGACATCACAATTTTTAAAAAAATAAATCAAAAGACTATCTGATGGCATGGTTTACCACTTTTTGGGGTACGTTTTCGCCAGGTCATTAACCTTCAACACAAATCACAATTCAAAAAGCCATGGAATTTCTACGTATTATATATCCGCACTCAGGACTTGGAAACAAGTCAACACAATTCCTTTAAATTTCCACTGAAGGTTACTCAAGATCAAACTCCTTTTCAACACTACCAGCCACATAAGCCTTTCGCACAACTGCATACATACAGGTTATTAAACAGATTAAATGAAGTAAAAGCTTTACCATTTTGATGACGAAAAGGGGAAAATAATAGAAAAGGCAAGGTAAAACAATGCTTCAACAAGAAACGACAGGAAGGTGATGAGATACACTTCTCATTTAGTATTGATTCAGTTATTTGAGTAAGGCTGCAGAAGAATTGAGGAAGAGCCAGGCATTTGAAATACAATGAGTTCCAACAGGAGGACTTTCTATCCAAATCTGTACTTCTCTATTAAGTACTCTTGCAAATTTCCCATACAAAAGCAGCTAAAGATGCAAGCATTTGTCATCTGGACCCACCAAGGGTTCTTCAAGTCCTGACACCATAATGTATTTTGGCCAAATTTCTTACACAAGCATGCAAGAGCATTATTTCACAGGACCTCCCAGGGTGTTTTTTTAAAAAGAGTTTTGGAACTTGGGCGATTACAATATTCAGTTGGTTGTTAATTTGGGTCATGAGTATTTGATCCAGTGTTTTTTTTCCTGGGGGGGGGGATAGAGGGGTGGAGGGGGTCAAGGATGATATTAATACTTGTCTAACTGCTGAATCTAATTGTTTCGATTTTTATTTTGGGATGGATTTCAGACCTGCCATCGATCTCTCTTATGGCCTGGGTATATTTGCTGCACCTCTATCTAACCAAGCTGTCAGTCAAGCTTAGGGCTGGGATTAATATATTCACCTTTTCCCCTTCATCTACCCTTTCAATTTCAGGTATCCTCCTTCTCTTTCAAGGATTACCAGAATGGCAATCAGGCACTCTAGCAGCCTTTCGGCTCCATTATGATCTATACTTGAAGGAACAGGGGCATGGATGGTGTCTGCTTCCCTAGTTGAGCGATGAGCACACTTCCAGTATTGTGTGCTATTCCACGGTACAAACAGGATATCTCAAGTTGTTTTATCAGACGTGGTCATGGGTGCAACCTACATTATGTCTAGAGAACGACTATGTTGTGGGCTAGTGTTTTAAAAAGCCCCTTCACATTATTCCAGCATTCTTTTCAATGCTTATCAAATCTCCGTTCCAAGTGCCTTTTCTGGCTGCTTCTGGCTATGTCCACTCCCACCAGTTCTAGCGTTACCCATGTATGAATCCCTATAGCAGACACACCATGGCCCTGCTATTAGCAGGCATTTAATAGGCTGATTCTTCTCTGACAGTCAGATCATATGCTCTCTTCCAGTGATCTCTTGGTATTTTCTCCTTTGACAGGATCTCATTGCAACTACCTTATGCATAAACATGTACCAAAACACTACTAGGTCTAAAGCATAAAAAGAAAGCCTACAAAAGGCTTTTTCAGGTACATACGTTAAAGTGTAAAATATAAATAACCTTACCCGGAAGGACAGTCTTGCTGCATTCAAGCAGCAGTGTTTTGCAAAACTAAACTGAGCAAATAATCTGTCAGAGCTAAGCAGCATACCCAGCAGGTTCTTCAACCTGTCTCCTGAGCTGCCAGCTTCAACTCTTAGCTTCCGTTTGAGTCTCCAATTAATGTTCCTTCATGCAGCCACATACGAAGTGGCCAGGGAACATCAGGGACGGCAGGACAACAGGAATCCGAACAAATCGGAAGACATAAAAATAAACAGGGAAAAAAGGGAAATGCAGGTCAATGCCAACAACTGCAAAGTACACACATCCGCCAAAGCGTGCGTACTCTAAAACACAGCTGTCTCCATCGGGGCGGCGAGCAGTGTATGAAATGGCTCTTCCAAAGTTTATTCAAAATAATAATTTTTCCACACATTAATATGGAGATGGGAATCTATGTTTGGTCAATGTACAGCAGTCACACCACTATAAGCCAATCACACTTATCCTGAAGGTCTGGCAGAGATCTAACCATGCGGATCAATGCTGGGCACACCCTGCAAAAGTTCCTTATGGAGTCGGACCTGGATGAGCTCACCTCTGACACACCTATGAAACATCTTAAGGTCAGAGTATTGTTATAGGACTATGGAGCTCAGGTTGCGATGACTAGCACACCAAGTCATCCATGATGCATAAAACATGCAACTTGATAGAACTTTAATTGGGGAGGGGGGTGGAGTTAAGATTGCATTAAAGGAAAGGCAAGAGTGCTGCTAAAATGAAAATGCAAACACCACCACGTATAGCGGTGCAAGGGCAGATGAACCAGTGGAAAAATACATTTGCATCATCTGATGCGCTCATCCAGATTGTAAGTATCCATTACAGAGGTACTCACCAGATCAATTGTATGGTGGAGTTGAGATATGGCTTCCTGACTCTTGGATTTTGCATCTCTAACCCGGTTTAAGGCTTGCTGATATGCACGCTTGCGAACTTTAGCTGACAAGGAACCCAGCCTAACATAGCAATTTGGCTTCTGCGTCTCCACATGAAATTCTTCATTATTTTCATATTCTGTTAAACAAAAACATGTCCAGATGTTAAGAAAGCACCCACTCATATCACTACCACCCCCTTTGCCTCTAATTTTGCACTGCCATAAAAACGTGAGTTAGCTTTGCCACCAACAGAAGTTCTTAAAACTCAAAGACCATTAGTAGAGGAAAGGTAAGAATAAAATATATAATTTATATGAAGTTAGTAGCAGCATCAGGTGCACTTACCCAACTCTTCCTCTGTTAATGGAAGATACTGGTCTATTAGAGTCTCAGATTTGGTTAGAGCTGTATCTACACCACTGTTCATTATTTGAACAACATGACTCCCCAGCACAGTGTTAATGCTGCCATTTACAGCAGCCTTCGTTATTTCCACACTCCCATGCACTGCTTCTTTGGTCCTGCCAACCACTCCAGTGATTGTATGAGCCACGGTATCTTTGGCACCAGTTACTGTGCTGGAGAAGACATCTTTGGCACCAACCACAATGTCAGAGGCTTTGGAAACTATCTGTTGAAAAGTGGAAGATGTAATTTCTGTAATGAATAGTTTGCCAATGGCATTCAACGCTAAAAGTATTTTTTTGTAAATTACAGAATAAGGCTAAAGCAATTGTTTACATAGGTATCAGAAACATATAACAAAATAAATAGAAAACCAAGGCTCACTTGGCAAAATTACTGAACTATGCATAAACATTATAAACCAAAGGAAGACATTCATGAAATGTTGCTACAGATTTTATTGCGGATTTCAATCCATGTCTCATTCACACAATTAACCCAGTCTTGCTTCTAACCGTCGGGTTATTTAAAACACACTGCAATAGTCCCCTATAGAACAGTCTTCATCAATCATCACCGCTACCTCTGTGAATACATTACCTTGTCAGATGGCTGATAAAGAATCGGCAGTTTCTCTTCAATTTTGTCCAGACCAATACATGCATAGATATTTGCAGCTGCAACTAAAAATAAGAACATTGCTTGAGTGACTCGAGGTGTGTTAATGCCTATGCTAGTCCTATTTACAAGGGCGAAGTCTACTTGAATGATGTCAACTAAACACACAAAACATTACATCCTGTTTTGCTATTAGTTGCCGGAAAGGCAAAAAAGATAATTACTGTACAGCAAGTGCTAACTTAAAAGCACAAGGGAAATGGCATATAAAAGATAAACCAAATTAGAAAACCGAAGGATAGTACGCAACAGTACAGTCAGTAAGTTTGAACTTGTCCGCAGAGGTTCGGCAAAAAGCAATGAAGAAAATGTCTGCTGCAGTGCAAACAATTAAACAAGCAGGGGGCAAAGCATATGGGGTCAGGTGCTGGTCCCAAGTGTTTTAGCACGGTCAACGGTTGCTTTGTTATTGTAAAACATTGTTGAGGGAGCTGCTAAGCCCTCGTACAATTATAGATAGATGGATAGAACTAAAAACACAAAAATTTTTGTCTCAAAAAAGCATGCATTGTCATAGTAGCCCAGTCAATGAGGACAACTGTGTGTGTAGATGAAAACCTCGTGAAAGAGCAGAATGCGGTCACTCACAGTGAAGTTTTCCAATGGCTTGAACTGGGCTAATCCATTGGCCAATGATGTATGCTGTAATCAGCAGAAGAAAAATGTGATTGGCACAACTACAGACCAATGGATAAAGATGACTGGCTGAAAATAAATAAATATATAAATGAAAGAAAATATAAATTTAAAGATAAAACCTTACTGGTGGTCGCCAGTAGGTAGTTATAATAAGGACCTAAGCTTTTGACTTAGGTATTTCTTTGGCGAATCTTCATGAAGTTCTGAAATTTTCCCCCAAAAAAGTGTGCCAAAGGGTCTAGTTGTGCATGGTAAGTTTCGGGGTGATCTTTTAAAAGAGGGGGGTAGGGGGATATAAGAAAAAGGAAGGGAGTTTAAAAAGAAGTGTGTTTCCCATGTAAATTCTAATAGACTATTTAGACACGCTTGCAGCCTTAACTACTAGATGGAATTACATCAAATTTGGCAGAAAGATAGCTTTTTTCCCCGCAGATCAGGCTTTTTGTTATTTAGTATAAATCCGCTCAGCAGTTTTGGAAAAATTAAAGGAAAACCAAATTTGTATATCTAGGGTCACGACGACTTCGCAAAGACAGCCGATCTTGTGCTGAGATTTGACTGCCTGTAAACACTTCAACCAGGAAGTGTCGGCAGCCATTTTAGGGCTCTGCCTCAGTCCCCAAAAATGTTTTTTTTTTTAAATAATAAAAAAAATGAAAGGGGGTGGGTGGTCGGCAGGGTACGGACCCTAACCCCGTAGCCTTCGTCCAGGAGTCCCCCCTAGGAACCTGCCAGGGCAAAAGAACATTTTTAATTCAGGACGAATAAAAAAATATATATAATAATAAAAATAAAGTATGGGCTCCCACGCTTGTTCTCACTGAAGCCCCCAGGTGAAACAGGTCCCGAGGGCATGCAGGATTATGTTAAAAATAATGATGTGGATGCACAGGGCCACACCCTCCAAGAGCTTAATAGTGCCCTGCAGACCACCACCTCCCTGGGGCTACAAATACAAGATAAATCAGGGGCCGTACCGACCCCCCCCTCCCTCAGGTACCACCATCTCACCACGGGGACAATTAAAATAAGATGCAAACACCCCCGACAGCTCCTGCCAAGCAAAAGCAAACACTCCGCTTTCATCAAGCGGGAGCTTTAAAAATGCTCCCACTTGCTGAAAGCGGAGATTTAATGTCTTTACAAGATGAACACATTGCTCCCCCATGCAGGGAGCTGCATTTACAGAACAAGAAAAACCAGAAGCACTTGCTTCTGTAAAGTACAAATCATCCAAGTGTATTTTCCGTGCAGTTCCACCCCTGTAAAGTTATGTGATTAAGTCGCTTGAGGAACAATCATAATGGCAGATCAAACACACAACCTCACTGATGACATTACCATGGCTTCCTTTATCGAGCTGTAGTGTAGGAGATGAACTATACATTTACCCAATGAGGTAGTACTTACTAATTAGCCAGTAGAAAGTGCTCCAGTTAGGTAGGCATTCTGCATAAAATGCTGGCTTCTTCTTGGATAAATACGCAGGGCAGGATTTGTTCTGGCACAATGGTCATTTCATAGACATAAAACCTCAACAGGAAGCATTTTCAGATAAAAACCAAGCAGGTGCTCAAGTTGAAGCTCCACTTCTGTAAAGTAATAATCATTCAAATTTCTTGCGCATGGTGAAGGAAAAGCAGGTGTTTTTTTCTCAGCATTTCTACCTTGAAAAGTTACCAGTAAAACTTTATGAAGGTATTTGCATCCTTGATTTTTTTTAGAGCAGTATCTCACGTAGTGACTGACGAGTGGGTTCTTTCTTGTCAACTGCTGCTGAGACCAGATATCTTGTTACCCCTTTCTAAAAATACAAGTATGTGAAATGGTCTGGAAGCCCCACCCGTTTGGCACTGCCAAATATGCATTAGTGATATCCAACATGTGCCCCCCCATTTTCCAGGGAAGAAAGGACGTGTGTTGTATGGGGTTGGGTGATTATAGGATGTTGGCCACAGACCAGGCCCTACGGACAACACCCGCCATCCACGGCCAAAAGCTTCGCGTGGAGCGAGGTTGGGTGGCTATAGGGGGTTGGCAGCAAGTGCGACCAAACCCCAGAGAACATGACTGAAGGCCATGCCCACCAGTGATTGGATTAAAAGTATAGTAATTAGCAGTACTTTACATTAAAAAAAAAAAAAACACATACAAAACCACTGGAAAGTAAAAGAAGGTTACAGGGATGTTATAGTTAGGCTATAGAATTTAAAAACCCAAAGAAATTCACTTTAAAAACTAAAGGTTACATGGAGTTTATAGTTAGGGTCACTTTTAAACTTACAAAACCACAGAAATTCAGCTGTTATAGGTAAAGTTATTTCAAGTAACTAACTCATACCCAAAGGTAATTATAACTCGCCCCCTCGCCATGCACTGCTAACTAAACCACATATTACAGCACTCGACATCTTTGATATCATCACTGATGATATCAAACTAATACTTGCAGTACATTTTGGAGAGGAAAAACTGTGCATGGTAAGTGTGTGAGTTATAGTTACCTTAGGACACGAGTTATAGGAAATTGAAATAACCAACTATAACAGTTGAATTTCTTTGGTTTTGTACGTTTACGATCTGAGCCCAACTAAAACATCCCTGTAACCTTTGGTTTTGTGTGACTAATAATATCTCAAGTAACTAGCAGAAGATTTCTGATCAAAAGCACTAATGGCTCAATAAAAGCTAATTAGTGTTCATGCAAAATGTCAGTATGTGCATCATAAATCGTGCAAGGGCCACTGTATGTCAAACCTCAAAAGATACTGGTAGTTGAAATGTAAAAAGCTATTAAAGTACTAATCAGATAAGATTTGTTGTGATCACTGTACTAACTGATTACAATAAATTCTGAGGACAACAATTTTAAATACTACGCAAGGCACATAGAAGCACCTAAAAAACCCTCAAGTACTACCAGATGGTACCAATTTCAAAGCTGGGAAAGAGATGAGGGGTATTTATCAGCAACAGATTTCAAAAAGCAACCCTGCAATAAGTGAGAGCAATGGTGAAATGTGGAAGGTAAGACTCAAACAGACAGAATTAAAAGAGTTAGAGGGACGTGACAACAGCTACTGAAAGGGCATGAAAGATGACCATAGTCAGAGACACAATTTACGGAGCTTTGAGATTTCCTAGAGAAGGACGCTCTTAGTAGATGGGTCAACTATTGCTGTAACTTGGAACAATAAAAAGGTATCCCTCATTATAAACACTACAAAAGGATGAAATGACACTCTAAACCGGTTTCTAAAATAGCACCTTTTTTAATTAAACGTGCATTAGTTATCCACAGAATTTCAAAAATACATCATGCAATAAGTGGGCTGCAAGGTGGTTGCCTAGAGAGATGTCCATTCAAGCTACGCCAGAAAACATGATTTTGCCAAGAGTTTTCACCTGTTTGAAATTAGTACATGGGCTGCAAGTACATTGTGTGAAATGAGTGCAGAGTACAGCAAAGATCATAGTTTTCAGTAGGATAGGGTACAGAATGGAACAAACTTGTGGTGGTTAAAAGGAGTTCTCAAGAGTCCAAGCATCAGTGTGTGCAGAGCAGGGAATCGCCATATCATGTCCCGTATTAATCTGAAATTATCAAGTGCTACCAGTAGTGTTTTTCGTAGATCCGCAACTGCATGACCTCTCTCAAGGATCACAGATATACCATCAGAGTGGTAAAGGTTTCTTTGCTTGAGAAGCTACAAGCTGCACTCCCACATGGTCAAAGCTAAGAGATCCCTCTGCTGGAAAATTAAATCCAGTCAAGGTCTGTCTCACAATCATTCGTTTTGACTAACAAGCTCACAAAACCTAGACTGTTTCTCGCTTGGCGTACAGGATAAGAGGTAGTCAACACATAAGTTCAAGTCCCTGGATTTTTTTCTCTTAACCACATACCGTGGCTAATTGATCACATAATCCTGCAAGATTCCAGATTTTGGTTTACACACCAGCTGAGAGTGGGTAACTGTCAATGAGTGGGAGACTAGAGGTCACAAGAGGGGGCATTTCTGTCTACTCTTTAGCATAGAGGTTCTTGACTTGTGGCCCACAAACTGCTGCGGGTCCATGAAGCCTACTCATAGGGTCTACATCTGCATAGAAAATTACATATTAATAAAGTAAATATACATAAATAGTAAAAATGAAGTTTCCCCGATTGCTTTTGCCTTGAAACTGGAAGGTAAAACTTAAGTTGGTATTCTTATGTTGATTAGTGAGAGCAGTATAAATACAGTCAAATGAATCTAGTATGTACTACTAGCAGCCTCAATTAGAGCACATGCTGACAAAATAAAAGCATGCATTAAGAGCAAAAATGACAGTGATATGCTTAAATTTAGCGTTTTGGTTGACTTTCAGAAAAAAATAATTAAAAACCTCCAACTTCCTCATTACAATTTATATCTTTCACATTTTTGTTTATGAATTAAATAAAATATTACATAATTTATATATCTGTTGGATGTGTGGTGGTTTTTGTATTTTGTGTATTCAAATAGAACTTTCTTGGGTGGGGAACCCCTGCTTCTAGTAATGATACAGTGTGAGTCCAGAGATGCAAAAGGTTAATAACTACTGCTTCAGAAGACTGACACTGAGAATGTGTACAATCCACCTACCTTTAGGACATCTTGGCAGGTATGGCCATGGTGGGAGGACAAAGAGCAACAGCTAGCTTGGCAAATAGTGGTGTATGACTCACAATAACTTGGTGGAACTAATGGTAACCTGCATGTCTTACTCACTTGCAGTTCTACTACATTCTGGTCATTACATTGTCTGCAGATCTCTCTCTAAAACGTAGGTTGGGGCCAACACATCATAAAGGATCACACCCAAGTGGTTGAGATTTCGCCTAGTACACACTTGTTCAGCCTTTGGGATTCTTCTTGGGTCCTGTGCTATACTGGGTATGAGGTGGAACCATTCCAGGAAGCATATCCCTGAGGGGTGCCGCTGACACTAGATGTCCCCACAGTGACTAAATTTTTCATTCTCTCAAACACATTCTCTGAAACATGAGGTCTCTGCATGAGGTCCCAAAGTTGTAAGAGGTTTTTTGCCTCAATTTTAACTAGGGTTATTTATCACTAGTGTCCTGGGACCTCTATTTGGTTGTTATTCAACTGGATGACCAAATATACTTCAATTTGGCACATTGCTTTTACAGGGTGCTGGGGTCCAGCATATAAGGATTACTCAAGGAAATAGTGTAGGGGTAGGTACTTAAAATACAAAAACAGTTAAAAATTACAACAATTATCCTCTAAAACCATCTAAACATGAAACTATTATATACAGTGAAAATCAGAACTGTCTAGAACTTTCTGGACCTCAAATTCAATCCAACACTCTTTAAAACTTTTTAAGCACTAAAGTTCAAGTTATCAGGTCCTGGTTAATCAACTAGAGAAGATTTGTGGGAGGGATCTTCAGATACACTCAGAAGCAGCATCAAAAGACAGTTGTAGTTTCTATGACAGCTAAAGAGCCTATTCAAAGAAGCAAAGATACACTTACAGTGCTAAAACAAATGCCCTGATTTAGCTTTGGTATGCTCTGTGGAATGCCAGTGCATTTGCTACAATGACCATAAATTGTGTGGCATTTTTCTCCTTATAACATCCTTGAAAAGAGTGAAAAGACAAAGCAAATGAAGTAAGTTATTTCTTTTTTCATTTTTATTTTCCACAAAGACGATACAGCATCACATACCACATTTACACTCGTATAAGTGCCTGAGGAAACGAACAGACCAACATATTAGGTCGCAGGACAAGTGTATTACAACAAGGTCTCTATCCTCCCATACACACTCTGAACTCAATCCTGGGCTTGCCCTTGCATTCAATTGTCTCGGTGACGTTACCTATTGTTTTGACTATAAAAACCTCAATACCTTAAAACTGAATACAAAAATGCAAGTTCTTTCAGCATTCTACTTCGGATTATTGACTTAGGTCTGCAAGACTGTTGGGAATTTTAGGTATGGATAGATATATATATATATATATATATATACACACACACACACACACACATACATACTCATACACCGTTAGACAACATTAAATTTGGTTAATCAGTTTGGGGAGTTGTTGTTAATAGCTGAATAGACATAATGTAGCTCCTTTGCCCATAGCCATTGGTTTTCAATTCTCCCACTTCATAAACCCCTATTTCCGCACAGGGGAAAAAAAAAAAGAGGGCAGGAGATAAACGTGTCTCTGAGGACTGGAGTCAAAAACCAAAGGCAACCCTCACTGCGTGTCCTACTAAAGCTGCTCACGAATCCAGCTCTAGCGAGAACACAGCCAAAGCTGATCCTGATCGAAGACTGAACACATCACTTGAGTCTCAAGTTTGCAAAATTACTAGTTTCTCCATTTTTCAGGCTAGGTCACCTCTACAGCCTCATCCATCACATGGTGGCCTCCATTCTCTCTTACAAACTTCTGTGGGATCTCTTTACAAAAAGAAACATTTTGCCTTTGATCCCTGATACCAATTTCAACAGATGGCCGACAAAATACTGGATGTCCAAGCAAACCACTTCCTTTCCTATTTCTAAATAGGTATTACCTTTTCTGTTAGGTTTCGTACACAGATCTCAGGAAAAAATGCTCTATGCTCAATGAATAGCATCTATTTATTGGTTGCAGCGGCACTCTGAATATTTTCTATTTTTGGGAGTTGGTCATGAGTGGTTCCTCTTTTGTTCTTGCTACTGCTAACAGGAAGCCTGTAAATGTGGAAGTGACCTAGTCCCCATGACATGTGAACCCAAGTACCTTTGCAGGAAAAGCAATTTAAGTTTTTCGTTGTTCATTTCAGGAGATATTTTAAATATGCTGTAGATTTTCATTATCTGCTTTATTATCGAGAATTAACCCACATTCGTTGGGTGATATAGTGGTCACCAATCAGTCCTGTAATTTTCTCAACAATTAACAGGAAGATGCAATTTCTGTCACTGCTCTTTCAAAGGGCCTATTCTACCATACAATAATGCCATCCACCTTTCTGCTTTACCGCCAGTTTTAGTGACTGTTAGTTTAAGCATCTGATTTTTTTGTGCAGTGCTTACAAAAAGAATGCAATGTTTTGTCCTGACGTTTTAGTTTTAAATCAAGCTTCAAGTCACTTTATTTTTTGCTCATGGAATTCTGGTGAAAGAACAAAGGCACTTAATACTAGGCTCCCCTCTGTTTTTTACCCCCCCACAGGATGACCTGGTCACATTTCCTATGAATCATCCCTCCCAAAATGGGTTGTCTCAATTTTCTCGATGGCTATTGCTACACTTCTCTCATTCGTTACAATGCTGCCTTGCCAGATTCAAACACAAAGTGTAAATATGCCTGCAGACACTCCCTCCAAAGGCCCCATCACTGCTCAACTATCCAGCTGCTCTCCAGCACCACTGCTCTAACTCTAGACCAGTCCCTGTGTGTTTCCCTGCTTTTACAGCTGTTCAGAATCCTCAATCACATTGTATTTAACCCTCACTGCCAAGAGCATGCATGTATTAGCAAATACCTTTCTTTTTTTTTTCCCCTCCCAATTTTTACCTTAGTCCAACTCCTTAACTTACAAGATAGATCCCAGGGTTCACCATGGATGCAACTCTTGTAAAATGAATACTGCAGCAACCTAATTTTAGCCTGGGCATGTGTCTTTGCCCAAAAACAGAAACTGCTCAGTAACTTCATAAAAGCCTTGTAACATAGGTTGAAATTGCCTTATCACACTCAACATAATAAATTAGGCAGATCCATTTGCCACATAGTGCAAAAACACTAAGGCTGACAATACTGAGAGGTTACCGTATAGCAGCAGAAATTGGGCTCCAGTTACATTTGGGTCAGCTCAGATTCAGTGTACTAAGAAAATACACCAAAATGGTAAGGAACTCGAGTTATGTGTCCTCCCGATAAGCCAAGAACCTGGAGTGTCAAAGAAAAGCAAGCGATGTAGACTGTTCCATCTATAAGAGAACAGACTCTGATGCAAGTGATGTCAAATTAACCAGTTCTCAGGGGTCTTCAAAAACAATATATTGTACAGAACATTCGTATGAGAGAATGTTATGATGAAACGGCCAAAAAATAAAAAATGTTACTGTTAAGTTCTCGAGGGAATGTATAGCACTTTAAGAATGTCTGAACGTTTAGAGGTGCAGCGACATAGTAAAAGTCAGAAACTATCATGGACAGCATTTACACAATATAAAGATAACAAAAAAACATTTAATTAAATATATGATTGTGGAATTTTTGAACGGTATATTGGTATCAAAGATGTACTGTACAATATACGGCAAAAGATTTTGTATGGAAAATTGGGAGACAACAGATTTGCTTTACAAACTTGTTTAGAGCCAAAACATTTTTTTAAATGACTCCTACAGTGTGGGATACTTGGCCTGTTGACCCAAACTAATCACGAGCCCGTTGTCCCGACTCTTGAGGTATAACCTAGTACTATGAAGTTCGAGGTAGAGGCTGGTAGAGGCTTAAAACAACCCGTAGAAGCAGACATTAAAAAAAGCGAGTGGATAATATCGATTGCTTCTGGAGCCCAAGAAGTACATATACGAAAACCTTGGCTACAGCTCCGTTGATCCTAATCATCATAAAAACCACACAACAAACAGTTAGAAAAATATTAGTAGAGGGCCCTGGTAGAAAGAGAAAAGATTGTCTCTTCTGGATTTAAGTACAACACAACCGATATGCTGCAAGGCAGATGTCTGTGCCAACTCAAACAGTGCACTGGTGCCAAACCCAAATACCTCATGATGAGTAAACTAGAGAAAAAGGAAGAAGGGACGCAGCTCAAAAGTGGGTGAAAGGTTACAAATGGTATACTACGCAAGACTTGACCTCACAGTTTGACTGCTACTTTGAATAGGTATGTAAGCCCAGATTTAACATTTTTTTCACACAACATAGCAAAGCAACTTGCTGTGCTGCGTGAAAGGAGAGGGCAGGAATACGCCATATCAAAATATGGCACATTGCTGTTCTCCATCAGTGCTAGTGCAAACACTTCAGCCGAGAGTCATTGCAGGTACCCTTGTGCCGTGGTGAAAGGGTGCCTGTGTTACAAGCAGGATTGTTTTGGTGCAGGACAGGACACCTTCCTGCATAAAAAGAATCCTTAGAGGCATTTTCCTCTTTCTGAGTGTGCTGCAGGATGCCCCAATCCTAAACAATCTGCCCCACTGCATTCCAAAACAATCTGCCCCACTGCATTCCAAAACAATCTGCCCCACTGCATTCCAAAACAATCTGCCCCACTGCATTCCAAAACAATCTGCCCCACTGCATTCCAAAACAATCTGCCCCACTGCATTCCAAAACACCCTGCCCCACTGCATTCCAAAACACCCTGCCCCACTGCATTCCAAAACACCCTGCCCCACTGCATTCCAAAACACCCTGCCCCACTGCATTCCAAAACACCCTGCCCCACTGCATTCCAAAACACCCTGCCCCACTGCATTCCAAAACACCCTGCCCCACTGCATTCCAAAACACCCTGCCCCACTGCATTCCAAAACACCCTGCCCCACTGCATTCCAAGACACCCTGCCCCACGACACCCTGCCCCACGACACCCTGCCCCACGACACCCTGCCCCACGACACCCTGCCCCACGACACCCTGCCCCACGACACCCTGCCCCACGACACCCTGCCCCACGACACCCTGCCCCACGACACCCTGCCCCACGACACCCTGCCCCACGACACCCTGCCCCACTCCAGTCCAAAACTATCTGCCCATTCCAATTCACCTCACTCTAATCAAATCCACCTCGCCCCAATCAAATCCAATCTACCCCACCCCAATCCAATCTCCACTCCAATCCAATCCTCCCCACTCCAGCCCAGTTCAATCTACCCCACTCCAATCCACTTTACCCCAATCCAATCCTCCCAATCCAATCCACACCACGTCCCCCAATTAAGTCCACCGCTGCCCAGAGCACCTCACTCTAATCCACCCACACTACCGCAAATCCATCCTACTCTAATACTATCAACTTTAATCCAGTCCACATTAACCCACCCTATACCAGTTAATCCACCCCAATCTGATCCACCTCACTCCAATCCCCTCACCTCAATGCAATCCAGCCTAATCCCTCCAGTTGATCCCACCCCATTTCAATCCACTCCACTGTGCTCCAATCAGCATACTCTACTCCAATCCACCCCAATCCAATCCACCACACACAATTCACCCCACCCCACCTCAATGCAATCCACCCTATTCCAATCCATCCCACTGCAGCCCACCACACCCCAATCAACCCCACACACTCCAACCCACCCCATTCTACTCCACCTCAGTTCAGTCCACCCCTCCCCAATCCACTCCATTCCATTCCACCCCAGCCCTATCACTCCAATCCAAACCACCAACCCCGATCAAATTCAAGCCATCCAACCAAATCCACACCAATCCAATCCACTCTACCCCACTCAAACCACCCTATACTACCCTAACCCAATCCACCCCACTACCTCAATCCACAACACTATCACTGAGCCACTGAACTCCACTCCCCTCCCCTCTACTCCATGACACTCCCAACAAATCCACTATACAACACTCTACTGCCCCACTCCGACACTCCACGCCACTAACTTTTAGCCATGCTGAACAGCAGCCACACTGGTGTACAATATGGCAAAAGACATGGACAATGCCAATAACTCTTGTATAGGCAAGACTTGTTGGTTTTGCTAATGCTTGTTCTTTTTTAATTGAGTCAGTTTATCCTGTGATCTGTATTTTACATAGTGCGCTATTAATTTTACAGAATTGTACTAAAACAGTCTTCTAGTTTTGAAGGCGATTGACAGAAAGAAATGTATCTAGTCAGTGGCTTAAGTGCACTATGAGAGACCCGGAAGCCTGGGTTGACATCACAGATTCCCTGCATGGCTAAATAGTGGGATCCAAGTCAAATCAATTAACTTTGTGTCTAATGTGTCTTATTTACTGGACAGGGATATCTGAGAGCACTTTCAAGAAATTCAGTGTAAGATGGACTGTGTACAAAAACTCACTTGTATGTTTTACTAGCCTGTAATGTTCCACTATCCATAACAATAATTAGCCATGATGTAAAGGAAACCAGATAATTGGTTCTCTTTGCTCACTCCTGGTGTTGTCCAGGTAGAGGGTTTTTATAAGTTTATGTATAGAAATGTTCACTTCAAATGTTAATGCAATGTTGTGATCTAATATACTAAACTGAAACACTATACATATTTTTTAAAGATTGTATTGTTGTATGCCAAAATGAGGTTACATCGCATGATAGTAATCAGGTATGTAGCAAACGATTCCATCATACATTTACAGAAGAACGGTGCTGGGCTACACACATTTATGAAGAGTTAGCAAACAATTAAACATTTTCTGTGTAACAAATTGACCCATAATAAAAACTGTCCCTCCCCATCCTCCTGCCCAGTCACCGCTGCCTTAACTATCAGTGTCTGGAAGCAGAGCAATGATCCCTGTGGTGCTTAAAAGAAAGTGTTCTAGTAAGGTAATTCAACAGCGTATTGGCGATAGGTGTCCTTAGACCAATGCCTTGTGTAGTTGGCAAGAACAAGCAGCACAAAGAGACCAAGAGTACATGTGTGGGGTGGATTACAGGGGAAGTGTATCATTCTTGGTGCAGTCTTTGAAGCCCTTCACCAACATATCCCACTTCTATGCAATAAAATATTTCTCAGACCACAAATTCCTCCCTGTGTAACAGCGTGCCCTCAGATGGAAACCAAGAGAGCAAGCTCTTGGTCCAACTTACAATAGTCAGAAGAAGTGGCTCCTTCCAGTGCAATACTGCGGTTATACTAGCCAGGTCAAGGATATGGTGGAGGGTTTCTCAAACAAAGGGTTAGGGAGGACTATTTCTGTAGAATTTGTTAGTACACGGTCCATCACGTTTAACAGCACCTCAAGAACTCTCTGGCTGTATGAAAGTGTGACGCAAGACCAAAGCATATGAAGCAAATTGACATCTAATTGCAAACAGCAAGGAACAATGCATCAGTGTCTCCGTGTTATATTTTGGTAATTCTGGCAATTGTAAGGTATGCTTAATTCTCAATATTAAATTGAATATACTTAAAAGCAGGAGCAGCAAGACAGTTTATGGAGATGGTTTTATATATATATATATATATATATATATATATATATAAAAGCTTTATTCGGTCGTAAATAATCAAAGCTAAAGAAAAAAAGAAAAAAAACATTCATATAATTACATATACAATAAAATTCAATATAAAAAGAAACAAGCAATAAAATAATTCATTATTAACAATAAAACCAATAAAGTCTATCAGTGCATATCCCAAAGCATGCCTAATTATAAATTACAGCAGTTTTAAAAAAATGAATTTGTATATACCATGCAGCCTCGAGAAACTTACTAACTGTATGGATCAGAGTAACAGAAGTATCGCTTTTTAAAATCCTAAGGGCTATAGCAAATTGCCTAAAGCCCAACATCTAACAAACTGGACGAATCCACTTACGACGGGGAAGGGTGTACGCTTCACAGAAGAACATTAAGTGTTCACTGTTTCCAAAGCAGTTTTACAGCATGGACATAGTTTAAATGTCGGCGATGGCCTCCGACTTAACAAAAGACAGTAGTGGTAAACACCCATAACGAAAGTGAACATACAAATTCTTCCCCAAAATATTAGGGATGAGATCTAAAAAGCGCTCAAACTCAGGATACCATTTAAGACCAAGGAAAGTATTGGTCAATAGTCCATGTGATGAGCCAAGGAGGCAATTGTTCCTGACATAGTGTCACAATGTCCTTTCCTCTGGATCTGCCCGTTGCTGAACAAAAGGCCCACTTCCGGCATCACCAACTCAGAAAGCTATTATAGCACAGAGTTATGATGAAGCCAGTCAAGGGAAGGGAATTAGGGTTGGGAACAGCAGGGAGAGAGACCTGAAAAGAAAAAGGTTAGAACAAATATGCATTTACTTATTCATAGAAATATAACTCATCAATAGACTCTTGACTCAAATGCGTCTCCGATATCTGATGTAGACCCCTTTTGAAATGAGGGCAAGGCCCCTTCTTTGAATCATGGAACAAGAATAAACTACGACCTCAGAACCAAAAGATGGCAAGAGCTTTGGACTATGATTATACTCCAAATATCAATCCTGTAACATCTATGCATTCATAACATAAACCTTTGATCATGACCTAGAAAATCTCAAAGAATTAAATATGCTTTTCACATATTATGCTTTCCAAAAAACAATGAAAACGATGATTTGCTTATCTCCAGAAATACTTTCACATTTACAACTATAAAGGCCGAAAAGTTTTTACTCATTGAAACTTAAAACACTTTACTTATAGCACCAGAAAGCGCTTTTACTTGTCTTGCTCAAAGCGCTACACTCGTTATGCTAAGGGGGCCCTTTACTCATGTGGCCTGAATCACTTTGATTGTTGTACCAAGAGCCTTTTCCTCCTGTGGATTGAAGCGCTTTGATTGCCATGCCAAGATCTCTTTTTCATCTGTGAACTGATGCGTTTGAATTGCCGTGCCAAGAGCGCTTTACATCTGTGGACTGAAGCGCCTGAGCTGCTGTGCCAAGAGCGCTTTACATCTCTGGACTGAAGAGCTTTACACCTGTGGATGCCTTTGATCATCGCGCCTAGGCCGCCGTAACCTGGAAACTGAAAACGCTTTGCTCGTTGTGCTAAGGGGCGATTTACTTCTGGAAGTAATTACTTCCTCCAAAATTGAAGTCATCAAGGCCTTACCGCTATGAGTACGACCTACTTGTTTTTGAATTCACAATGGAAACAAGGATACTTCGATCGGATGCCTCTCTGCCATGCAGGAAACTCTCCTCTTCTTCAGAGAATCCCCCACGAGGTCTGACTGCATCGAAGTCTTCAAAATAGTGAGCAACATGCTTGGGTGTGGCTGGGCTTTATAGGCCTGCCACACCTCAAGATGGCTGCTGTCTCTAAAAACATGGGAATTGTAGTCCCTTCATGGAATAGCACTGATAAGTGCATCTTGTCCACCAATGTCCTAAACCTGCAGCTCTATGAGCTTTGCCACAGGGCAGACGACGCTGGCGGCCACCTTTGGAACAAGAGGGGATGACAAGTGGTGCACAGAAAGCACCGCAGAGCAGCAGAGTTTCGGGAGGGACCTGGAATGCGCATTACCTTATTCCTGACACATTGGACCAATATACTTTTTTCAAAAACAATTTATGGGCCTTCTCTAAATCCTGTGGTTTCTCCCAATAGTTCCTGAGCCCCAGGATACGAAACTACTTAAAAACATGCCTAAACCACGGAATTGATGTTACATTGGATCTTTTTAAAAGATAAAAAAAGAGAGTCCCTGTAAACAACAGGCTGGGGGATCGTCCAAATTCTTACCCAAAACAATAATGGTTTTAAAGCTATCATATCAGAGATACGATTAAAACCAAGATTTAAAAAAATAGGGATCGGAGGGTGCTACCTGGGCATGCTAGTAATGCTCTAGCAAAATTATTCTCACCCACCGCTAATTCAAAAGTCTTAAAGGAGCCCCACACTTCAGCGCCATGAATAGCAGCATTCTGTGCTTTAGCTAAATAAATCTTTATAGCCTGGGAAACCACTTTTGTAGTTACGCTCTTATAAAAGCACAGAATAGCCGTGGATCTATGTGGAAGAAGGGTCACACTTATTAATCTGTTCTTCCCGGAGTAAATTTATTAGAAATCCTCACACTCAGGTAATCTATTGAGCTTACTTCCCCCAGAGGAGCCCCAGCTAAAGTAATAGTACATCGCTTGACTGATTGAGGGCTAAGAACCATTAATTTGGTTTTACTGGCATTTAGTTCCAACCCATGGTCAGTGCAGAAGGTCGTGAACTTATCCACAAGGATCTGAAGACCCATTGGGGTCTTGGAGATAAGGAGAGTATCATCTGCAAAAAGCAGTATAGGGATCTTTTGCTCATTCTAAGAAGGGGCCTCGTGTTGGCAGAGAGACACAGCTTGTACCATCTCATTTATATATAGAGTAAATAAGGTTGGTGCCAAAACACAACCTTGACGAACCCCCGTTGAATAGCAATATGATCTGTCAATTCGCCCCAATTACCCCACCTGAGCGTGTAGTACAATATTTTAGCCCAGTCTGCAAAGTGAAGATATTTGCCCATGTCAATCTCCCAGTTAGTAATATTTCTCAAACTGTATGCCATGGGTTTTAAAATATTTAGAAGCATAATCAAAATGTTGCTGTTACTTTCTTTCTAAGAAAGACTGGCTACTGGCTAAGTTTGGATAGGGTGGACTCACTTGACACTGTGCTCAAGGACATTCATTTACTATTGAACAAGGACTTCATGTGACACTTGAATGTAGCATTCCTAGAGGCAATCACATAAAGAATACAGTGAATAAACAATAGTAAATAAATGCACTGATAAAGCAGGCTTGTGTGGCCTGTCCACGGATGTGTCGGTACAATTAACTTTTGTCCTTAATTTTGACCTTTAGTCCTGAATTTTTTTTGCAGTCCTGTCCAGAATTTGCCTCCATTCCATTTGCTGATATCGTAACGTATTACATGGTTCATATAATGTTTCATCCCGGAATGAGGGGCACCAAAACGCTTATACGGCAGAAAGGGTGTTCTAGAGGGTAAAAGAAACACATTTACAACGACTTAACTGTAGGGCTTCAGGAGGACATTGGCTACTTGGAACAAGGGTTACAAGAGGCACTAAAATATTAGTTTTACTACTGGACTTACTCTGGGGCTCCATCTTTTGGAGGACCGGCCTGGCCGTGGTGATTGCTACAGCAGTGATGGCCAGGACTCCCTTCTCTGCCACCTCACAGACAGATCTCAAGTAGGGGTGGTTCTCCTTGGTGTTGGCATAGGCAGAAGAAACCATGCCGTAGGTGGAGCTGACCAGGGGCAGGCTGACCACCCGGGACACCACATTCTGCGAAAAAGAAACACTTCAAGTCACAGGAGAAGCAACAAATCCGCAGATCAGATTAATAAATAATCATGTAAGTGGTCTCACCTGCTGTGGCTCAACTACTACCGAAGACATGGCTGTATCTCCCTACAATACAAAGAACAAACATTTGTCCAGCTTTAGCCATGCACAAGAAGGCGCTGTCCCGAATTACACGGTGTACGCTGAGCGTCCCAATGCTACCATACTTCAAAAACTTTTAAGTGTCTGGGGGGCGGGGGATTGAAATACATGGAACAGGACAGTTAATAGTTTTGGGCCGTGATTACATAGGAAATGAATAAATATTTTGTAGGGTGAGAGGCTTTCTCGTGACTGAAATATATGAGAGACATGTGGCTTGTTGGGTGGTTGATATTGAGTTAATAGTGGCAAACTCCAAATGAGGGCGGGTTGACAGGTATACACCACACTGCAAAGTACTGTGTCGTTTAGTTAAAAAAAAATACAACCCAACAGTGTAACATAAAAATACATCAGCGACCACGCGATAAAACAAAAACGCAAAACCCACCAAGTTCCTCGAAGACCAAGCGAACAAGCGGCGCTGTGGGTTACTGTCGTTTGCGCTCGTTATTGTACACGACTACGAGGTGCAAGGAATGGTCTGGTACATCACCTCACCACAACCAACGGAAAAAAATGAAAAAGCCCGAGCAGGTGTACGATGCGCTACTTACCTTACCACAACTACTACAACAGTTCACACTGGCTACAGCCGAGACGGAGTTCAGCGACCAGTAACTGAGAGAGAGCCACAGCGTCTCGCGAGACTTCCGTCGCTCACGCAACATACACGGCCGAGACCCGTGTGCATCTGCGCTCGGGAGCCTTTAGGTGGCGCTGACACTCCTTCAAGAACTTACTATATACACTTTCTGTCTTTGTAATACATATATATTGTTTTAATGTTTGTTGCTGCTGTCTTTTTAATACCTGAAAATGTAATCAAGAATTAATATTAAAAACATAATTCAGGGACATTCAAGATAGGAGAAGGGTGAAACATCTATTTTCCAACATAGAAGTTTCGGGGTCGATTATTTCTCTGCTCACCTTTTAGTATACCTGACCTCCTTCGCTAGACTATGTGCTATAGAGCAGTGGTTCCCAACATGTGGTCCCTGGAGCCTCTACAGGTCAGTGAAGCCTCCCCAGGGGGTCAGAGACTGCTTAGAAAATTAAATAATATTACCAGATTAATAAAGTGGCTAATTGTACAATTGGAATTTTTTAAAAATGCTGTAAATAACAAGGAATTTGAAATTGGAGGCTACAGATTAAATTAGTATCCCGATAGATTTGTGGGAGCAGTGTAGGTACACTGAACGAAATATAGCATGACAGTGTGGAAAATGTGTGGCTTCGGGTTGAATTTAGAAAAGCTCCAACCTTCCTATTAAAATTCAATATAATTTATTTATTTATATGTGTTTGCAAATTAGACAAAATGTGTTACAATTTGTGTATGTGTTCAAATCATCGACAATGTTTAGGCCAGGGTCTTCGTTGGTAACACTCCGCAGATCAGTGGCTGACCGCCCAGCCCTTCCAACCTGTTACTCTAATGGGGCACAAACACTCCTTGCTGACCACCCAATGTGGCCTACCTTTGAGGCCTCCACCATGTTTTAGCCCATGTTTTCACAGGGGGGCCTCCACGCTCCTCATATTTCAAACCTATTAAGACAGGCGTGGGCTTTATAAATGTGTCCCTCCGCTCTCATGCACCAGTCCGTGTTACATTCCCAGTCCTCTACATCCGGTGTCGAGTCACTATTAAATTTTTGGATCACATCTCGTCCAGCCACCATTAAGGCCAAAACACAGAAAAGGTATGTATATTCTTATAATGATTGTTCACCTTAAATTCCCAACATGATTAGTTTTAGTGCGAGGTCTAATGGATAACTTCTTAGCCACCCTGCTGTGAAGGGCCTTAGCCTAGGACACTCCCATATGATCTGAATTAATGAGCCCCGTAGTGAGCAGCCCCTCGTACACCTATCAGAAGCGCATCTATTCAAGGCAAAGAGTTGTGACTTTGTAAAATATTCCCTGTGTAGGATTTTGAGTTGGACCAGCTTAACGTTCGCCAGAAATGCCGCATGTGACATGCCTGCCCCAACTCATCAACCTCAAGCCTGCTGAAATCTTCTCCCACCAGTCTCTGAGGGTCAGGAGTGCCGGGAGCTGTTGGCCAACAGGGTGACGTATACTGCAGATATGGCGTGTCTGTGTAGAGAGGTGCAAAGTACCCCAAGCTCCAGGGGACTTGTCACAGGAGAATAGAGAAACTAGAGTGCCAGGTAACTGTTGAAAACTAGTTTTTAATAAGATGTGAGCAGTCTATGTATGTATGTATAAACGTGAGGGTGTTGTTTGATTGCTTTGTAATCCCTCCTCCTAAGAGCACGAGTTCCTGGACCTCTTGGGGTGGGGGTGGGGTGGGGGGGTTGGATTTAGAGAGTACCTCGGAAAAACAAGAGGTATAGAGGCATTTAAATTCTCAGGTCCTGTAACTATGTATTTCTGTTCCATCACCACACCTTTTGTGTCACTCGTTGTGCTCCTGTTTCTTGAGTGTCAGATATGTGTGCATAAAGCTAGGCAAAACAAGAGGGGAAAAAGTACACAACAAAATGGGGTTTGGTTTCATCTTACCCAACACCGTAGTCAGTGCAGTGCAGTCCTGGGCTTCAGAATCAACTATGGGTACGCAATAAGGCTTACTGAGGTGAAGAGACAGAGAGAACCAGCATGCCTGACAGATTTTGTCAAAAGCCCACAAGTGCCTCCCGGACCAGTAGCCACCCACCAAACACCCTTGACAAGGTGTTCAGTACTTGCCTGAGGACACGGCTCGGGATGCGAGCCATGGTGGCCTCACCCTACCGGCTTGTCTCCAAACTCTCCTCACTCCTCCCCTCTGCAATCATCTCTTCCTGGTTTTACGTTGGTTCTTCCCAGAGCCCCTTAATGTGTCCTGACGTGCTGCTCCTGACCTTGTCTTCTCCCTCCAAAGCCAGACGTACTCGCTCGCTGGAGTCCGTTTCCCTTGCTTTCTACCCATTCTTGGTGTTCTGGGTCTCGTCTCTCTCCTCGCATCTCCTTTCCGGATGTACGCCACCATTCTCCAAGGTGCCACCTCTTTGTACCTGAAAACAGTCAGCACTATCACACACTATAACAGTGAGCGCACACTTGACAGTACCCCCTGGGGTCCCATTTCACTATGTCTCTGCTAACGCTTCCCTCTATGATTAATTTTTATACATTGGGACTCGTTTTAGGCCAATGAATCTTTTGACCCTGTTGAGAGACACCTTAGGACGAGATAGCTGATCAACATGTCAATCAATACGTCAATAATATCATCAATATTTATCACAATAATGCATTTAACTTTAGTCAAAGACATTAATCAAACACCACCATGACCTTGCAGTCATGAGTAACCACACCAGTTTAGTATGAATTTTAGTGATATTTATTCCCTATTGGTTACAATACTACTAGCAAATTTATTAGTCTCAAAACCAAGAAACATAATAACATGGTCACAATATGGCAACTCTGATAAGATTTCAACAAGGCAAGAATCACAAACATTAGAATATAGCACGGCGTGAACATAAGCTATCCTTACTAGAGTACATCAGCGCATTGTTCGACAAAGCATAGATTCAGTCATTTGTTCGTTTGTGTCAGTTTTAGTGAACCCCTCACCTAACCTCTAATTAGCATTGGCATGTTAAGCTTCATGCAAAACAATTTCGTAACACCAATTTGGAAAAACATCTAACTATGGCTCCTGTCAAAAGAAAAGCAGTTGGTACCTAGAAAGGAAAAGCAAACAGTCAATCACAATTTCATTGTCATATAGTTACCCTCCAAGTTTGGTCAGCAAACAAGCTCTGTCTTCGTCTTCGGGACATCAGTTGAATCGCCATCAGTAATTCAGCTCCGGATAAAGGGGCACTTCCCTCATAAGGAGGTAAAGTGTAAAGGGCAAATCTAAGGACAAGTATGGTTCTAGATAAGTCAGCCAGTCACGAATAAAAGTGACAAAGTTTCTGGATCATAAAATATAGCATCAGCATCTCCCCCTCTACTAGTCTCTTACTCCCTGATTCTAATTCACTTCCTGGTGATAGGGTTTTTTTATCCCCTTTTCGTCGTGCATTCCCCTAAAATTTGATTGGACAAAGGATGCACCCCACTATCTTTAGCAAATTAAAAAACACATTATGTCATTAAGGGGGTTATTACAACTTTGGAGGAGGTGTTAATCCGTCCCAAAAGTGACGGTAAAGTGACGGATATACCACCAGCCGTATTACGAGTCCATTATATCCTATGGAACTCGTAATACGGCTGGTGGTATATCCGTCACTTTTGGGACGGATTAACACCTCCTCCAAAGTTGTAATAACCCCCTAAATCTTTTACCCCGCATTAGTTCTCAGGCAGTTTATTGGTCCATATGATTGACGTCTTCAGAGGTAGAATGTCCGGTATGATTTCATCCTTTTGTAATTCTTTGCACATCTTCGGTCAGTGGCTCCATTGTCTGTACCGGTTTGGTCGACCTTGTATTTAACATTAGTCTACACTGTTGCATTTAGCTAATACATTTCTACAAGCAATATGAATTTCATTGGAACGGATCTACTATAGTTACATTCAGCTTCTAGTTTTTGGAAAAAAAACAAGAGTTCATGCCCTTTAGCAAGTCAGCACACTGCACAGTAGAAAAATACATTTAATATGAGAGTCAGGCAGCTAGGCCTCGACTCATGCTAACTAAGGCCTACGAGATTTATTAGCAAAAACTTTAATAACATACTCATTAATAATTTGTATAAAACTATTTCAATGCAATATTTCATAAACATTAGTCATTTTCATAAGTCCCTGTATACATTGGCGGCAACTCCCCGTGGTCACATTTCAAATGCACACTTTAGCAAAATAGGTTAATACAGTTTCTATGCGGCATTATTATACATTAGTTCATAAACATTTCATGTTAATATAGATTATAGAAGTTACGCTCTCTCATCTCCACGTTCAGGTTCTGATGGATCATCACAGGACTCTCCTCTGGGAGTTCCTCAACCTAGCCCAGGCATCCCTTGATGAGGTGTCAGACCTGGCATATTGCAAGTATTAACTCCCCGCCAATTCATTTTCCAACTATTGCATCTCATATTCCACACATCCCCTAGCTTTGAGGTCCCATTTGATCCCTCCATCTACTTCCTGTAGCGGTGCTAAAGCGTCAGCCTCCCATAGGTGAGTTTCCAGTGTAAGGATAACTTGCCATCCGATATGTGCCATGGCCCTTCTTCAAGCTTTAATTCCCATGGCCCTGGGAGGCGGCAGCTGTTTCAACCACCCCTTACTATACAGTTCCTTAATGGTTCCACTACTATCCAATCCACTGCCAACAAGGGGTCTCTCTGTTCTGCAAACACCCAATCATTGACACCCACTAACTGTATAGCCCAACAGTAGAGATACAGGTCCGTGAGGGCAATGAAAACTTTCTAGTCAGGACCAACAATGCTATTCTGGGAGTACTCCGGTCCCACAGCAGCAGTCATGTTATGGCCGCCACTTGTTCAAAGAAACTATCTGAGACCTCGAACACAGAGTTTTGAAGGGCGTATAAAAAGTTTTGTAGGTAGAGCATTTTATAGACCTCAACACCCATATCTCTCTTATATTCTCCCAGACACCTCCCCACTTGGTTCCCGGGGGAATATGGGAGAGATATGAGTCGACTCTGTCACTTGGTATGAGAGGGATTCACAAGCTAGTATACAGGTTGTCTCCTCAAATTGTTGCTGAAGAAAGGCCGGGGGTCACACATCATAAATATGTCCAGGTACAAGAAAAAAAAAACCTGTCCCTTAACTGGAACTGGACAGCTCCAGCCCTGCATGGGTCTCCAGCCTGCGAGCGGAGTAAAGACAAGATACATCCCAGTTGATACGTAGCCCAGAGCAGGAGCAGAAAACCCCAAAGATCTCCAATATCCTGTTGATGGATTACCCCAGCTCGGCCAGATATAGAAGGACGTCAGCATACAGTGAGTCCATATCCTCCCAATTGTGTTCATATCAGAGGCCACGCACTAGGGTGTTTCTGCAGATCCATCAGGCTACAGGTTCTGTGGCATTTAAAGTGTGGACAGCGGGGAACCTTGTCTCCGACCCCATCCAATGCAAATCCCACAAAGAGCATGGCGGTGGGCCTCGTTATCCTTGAAATAGGTCTCTGTGTGCCCAGCCCGCCATGGGTCTTCTAACCCCATTGGCCTCAGAAAGTTCCTTAATCTGTTGTCATCTCTGGGGCTCTTTCCTCCCTTAATCTTTCTATCCAGTTCACCTTGGAGAACAAAGTTCAGATCTCCTCCTACCACCAGGAGTGCCTTTGGGATTGATGTAATCCACCTCAATATCTTTTCTAGACCCTGTGCCTGGAGGCCCTGCAGGAAGTACCAAGACGGCACATATAGCTGCTCCCCCTGCCAGGTGCCCCCGTGGCCACCCAGCAGCCCTGTGGATCAATCCACGTCTCCGTCACTTGGTATGAGAGGGATTTATGAGCTAGTATACAGGTGCCTCTGGAGACTGCCATGAATCCCGAATTGGCTAGAAACGTGTATCTACCTTTGCCCAGGAAGCCACAGTTGTTAGCCATTAAATGGGTCTCCTGCCACAAGATAATGTCTGGTGCGTGCCTAGCTAAATATTTCATCACCGTTCTTAGTTTCAGTTTGTCTCCCATGCTGTTCACATTCCAGGTTAGGAAAATGAGAGGGGTCCCTCCTGAGCTACGGCGGTGATGTGATCCTACTCTGTATTTTCCCATTGCTTCTGTGCCCAGACTCCTGAGTAGGTTTCAACCTGCGGTTGCCTACATGTGCACCCCTCCCAGATCCCCTGCAAACTGTCCCTCCCAAATATTCCCAAACTCCCTAACCCACCTTGTTTCCTTGTGCAGTGAGAATGTAACCTCCCACCCCCTCTTCTCAAGGTCCCTGTTGCCCACCCCCCAACATGTTATATTTCACCCTGTTGACTATGCAGTTCTACAATTTCACACCATCACTGGGCTTAGCAGCATGCTTCTCAGTCCATGGATCTGCCTGATGGGCCACATACTTTTAGGTTCCAGTTACCAACTTCTCCTATGTACGGAGGCCAAGACCATGCTCTCACTCAATTTCGCCCAGTGTCATGGGGGTCACCATGGAGGGGCTTAGCCTTTCCCATTGCCAGAGACCTCGTCACTGTCTCCTGAGTCAGGGTAGCCGCCAACACAGATCATTTATTGTTGGAGAACCAAAGGTGCCCCTCCAGGACCACCCTCAAGCGATCCATCTGTGCCTGGTCTTTCGTGGGAGCAACCTGCCCTTGTCACAGGATTGAACGACAGAACCTCAGTTCTCGCCCTCCCCACTCCAGTCTGCCAATCCTGCTCGAGGATAGTCCTTGTGCTCCAGCAAGCCCCAACCCTCTGCAGCGGAAGTAAAAAAAAAAGGATTCCCCCCTGCACCACAATGCACAATTTTGCAAGGGAAGAATACAGCATATTTCAGATTAATTCCTCCCAGATGCTGTTTCACTTTGATGAATGCCTCCCTTAGTTGATGGACTGTTGAGGTGTAATCAGGGAAGATGTTGACCTGATTGTCCTTGAACCACCAGAGGCCTTTTGAATGTGCCTCCTGAAGAACGTGGTCCCGATTTCTGAAACTGAGTAGTCTGGAGATTATCGGCCTGGGAGGAGCCCCAAGCAGGGGAGGCCACCCTGAGACCCTATGTGCCTGCTCTACAGTGTACATGTTTGACGCCTTAAAATTGAGCACATCTTTCAGCAGCCATTGTTCTACAAAGCGTTCCATACTGGGACTCTCCACATGTTCGGGACCCAAATGCTTTGCACATGATGCATACATTACTCCACTTGGAGCGGCCTTCCACATCATCCATGCGAGCTGTCAGTCTTTTGATTTCTGATTGCATCGGCTGAATTTGCATGGTGTGCACTGTATCCAAGGGTGTCAATTCAGTTCAGTTAAGGAACATTTGGCCTCTCCCACTTTGGCTACCAATTTTCGGTGGCCTGCTTGCGGGAGGCCCACATCCTGGGCTGCTGTCTCTATTTTCTGCTCCAGTGCCATTTTCGTATCTCGAACAGCCACCAGGATTTTATCAGTGTGCTCATCAAGTGGCGACCCCACCCCAGGCTGAGCACCTTCATCCGACTGCACGTTTGAGGTTTCAGCCCCCTGCACCTCCTGTACAGCCTCCAATACATAAAAGGCAAAAAGTCAAAAGGTCCAAAAAATCAATCTGGAGACATCCCAAAAAAGGTCAGAGAAAGATACGTTTCTCCAAAGACCAATCTGGCCTGCAAGATTCCTTAAACCAGGAGGCTCCAGCTTTACAATCTTGCCTCGCACCTACCATCTCTTCGTCAAAGTGCAAACTCCATCCATCCATCAGCAATCCCGAAATGGTCAACCTAATTTCAACTTGTGAGCCAACTACTTCTCAATCATTTAGGTCATCCTTAATCCCTCTGCTCAAACTTTTGAAGCCACCACAGGACTTATAACCGCTTAGGCCTATTGGAAGAGGGAAGGGTCGCTACCCTGAGGACACCTTAACTTTAGATTTTAAGCTTTTATTTGACAATGATCTCTTTTTTAACAGATCTAAATTGTTAAAATGTTTTTCTGATATTGAACCTCTTAGAATGATTGAAAGTAAGGATATTCATTTGGTCTCCTTGAAGGTTGCTGACTCTGGTCCGTCGTCTCGTGTATCGTTTTTCTCTAAATTGACTCTTAACAAAATCTTAAGCAATTTAGAGTCTTTACAATGTAAAGGTATTGATGTAGTCCTCGCCTTGAGCGAGTTGGGTTTAAGGTTAACCGAGTGGGATCTCCAATCTTCTGATGGGGTGTGGAAACCTTTTTCCTCAGGCATCTCTTTGGTTAAACATGACACTAACTCTCACATTTATAAGAAGTCTTATTTAGGGACCCCCCCGTTTGTCCACCTCCTGATTTAAGCATCTATCCCCACTCTTGGAATTGGTTACCAGCAGTATTAAGTAGTTCTACCAAAACCTCTAGACCAACAGCACCATCAATGTAGCAATGAGCTTACACTCATATCTTGGAATGTGGCAGGTATAAAGTCCAAAGGGGAAAAAAGTGATTTTCTGAACTCCCACAATCCTGATATAATTTTTCTCTAAGAAACCTGATCTATTGGGGATTTGCAGTTTAAAAATTATTATTCCTTCTGCTGTAAGGCGTCCCCCTCAACGAGGGGTCACGCAAAGGGAGGGGTTTCATGTTTGCTGTTGAATAGACTGCATTGACAGCCCGAATGCTTTAGGGATCCCAGTAATGTGTTTTTAGCAGTAACTTTACACTGCATTGGGGTTGGAGACAAGGTAATATCCCTCACTTTGATTAACCCTAATGTCACTCCTGGTGTCCCTTTTATTAATCTCGTATTTAAGGTATTTCTTTACATTAAGGAACTTTGGGCCAGATGTAGCAAAGTCCGAGTTTGCGACTCGCAAATTGCGAGTCGCAAACCCAGATGCAGGATGGTGTCCCTGACACCACCTGCAAATCGCAAGGGGGCCGCAAAGACCCACTTCATTAATATTAATGAGGTTGGTCGCAATTTGCGACCCCCTTTCGATTCGCAGCACTCATAGGGATGGTGGCCTGCTGGAAACAGCAGACCACCATGTCTGTGACTGCTTTTCAATAAAGCAGTTTTTTTTTTGTATTGCAGCCCGTTTTCCTTAAAGGAAAACGAGTTGCAACACAAACAAAAAAATGAAACGTTTGTGTTTCATTTTTTCAGAGCAGGCAGTGGTCCACAGGACCACTGCCTGCTGTGAAAAAATGTTTTCAGGGCCATTCACAAAGGGGAAGGGGTCCCCTGTGGACCCCTTACCTTTTGCGAATGGGTGCTAACTGTGAATTGCTTTGCAACCGAGTTCGCGGTCACAAAGCAATTCTACATCGCGATGCGAATCACAAATAGGAAGGGTACACCCCTTCCTATTTGCGAGCCAGGTTAACAACTCGCAAAATGGGAATGAGCATCGCGATGTGCTTTTTGCATGGCGCAAACAGCGAATTTCGCTGTTTGCGCCATGCAAAAAGCTTCGTACATCTGGCCCTTTGTGACAGGGGCCCAGGAACCCAAATCATCCTGGTAGGAGATCTAAATTGTAAGATTTCTAACCCAGGGCTTGCATCCATCTGGGATGAGGAAAATGAAGAAGCATTTAGATTACCGCCTTGCACTTTTCCCCACAAAACAAAGCCTGATAAGCGCGGGATGCTCTTTTTAGGGTACTTGAGAGAGAATGATTGTATTATTGCTAATGGTAGACTTCCATCTTACTCCCCAGCCCATTCGACCCATAAATCGCCCAGGAGGGCCCAGGGGGACTATGTGGTAACAAGCTATCAGTCTTTCTCTCTATTAAAGGACATAATAGTAGTACAGACTTTCCTTAGTGATCACAATGTTCTGGTTGTATCTCTTGATCTGAAGGTACAATGCACTGATTCATGGAGTCTAGCAGGGCAGCACCCCAAGCTAAACGTTAAAAATGGTAGAACATATTGGTCCCCGAATAGTTGTAAGGGGCTGAATGGAATTCTGGAAAGTACCCTGAATGACCTTGGTAGCTGGGTAGGGAAAGTAATGGAGAGTTTCACTAGTTTCATGCAACTGGTTGCTTCAATCCCAGTCAAAAGCCTCAGAATAAATATATAGCAAAACCCCGCTCCCGTTTATTAGTGAATAGAGAAATTAATGCTCTCATCTGTAAACAGTATAGGGATCATACATCTATGAGGCAATCCCAGCTAGATATTTTAAAAAGAAGGAGAAGGAGATTAAGACCGCGTCTAAAAAAGGACACCATAGATAGATCCTTGGTTGCAATAAGAGAAGCAGCCTCTTCCGGCCATACTAGGCGGTTTTGGTCATGGGTGTGGTACAAGAACCAGGCCTCTCCCAATATCTATTAGTGAATTGAGCTGGTCAATTTTTCTATCTGACCTTTATGCTTCTAATGGGACTACTGTGGAAATCCCTCAAACCAGATTCAATTCCTCATACCCAACCCTAAAAGAAACTGAGGCTACAATAAGAGGAATGCGTAGTTCCACTGCAATGGGACCAGATGAAATCCCAATACTGCTAATAAAACACAACATATCCTCCTGGTGCAAGATTTTATTCCCGGTGTTCCAGTATTGCTATGAAGTTAGGGATGTCCCTTAATCTTGGAAGGGTAGCGTCATTGTCCCCCTGTATAAAAAAGGGGATCAAAATGATCCTAGGAATTACCACCAGATTACACTTTTGGATGTGGTCAGAAAAAGCTTTGCTAAATTCCTGTTGTCACAGATTAATGATTGGGCAGAAAGGTAAAAGATTATCCCCTTAGAGCAGTCAGGCTATAGGAGAAATCATGGCACAATTGGCAATATTTCTGTTTTACAAGTAATTCATGAAAAATATGCCTCACTGAAAGGGGAAGTGATCTATGCAGCCTTCATAGACTTCTCCATAGCATTTGATAAGGTAGAACGTGTCCTGTTATGGAAGAAGCTTCAAAGACTAGGCATGCCCGGCATCCTCTTTGATCTTGTGGTAGCTCTTCACTCCTCCACCTGGTGCAGAACTTTGCTAGGGGGTTGCTGCATTTTTTAAATTCCCCTAGCATGCCCCAAGGGCAAGGTTAGGGGGCTTAAAAGAGGCTGCCCGGACCAGAATACCTCTTCTTCATTGAGGCGGGCGGGTAAAGACAGACCTTTAGACAAATCAAGGAAAAAGCTAAACGCGTCAGCGAAAAAGATTTGCGTACAAAATGGCTGGGAAAGCATCAGACACGGGCTAATCAACTTGCAGAGACCAGAATACTTTGCAGAGGATGGGACACACCTGTCTTCCCTAGGGACAGAGGTGTTTTGGAAAAACGTATGGGCAGCATTGCAGATAGCAAGGTGCGAATAGATGGATCGTTAAGGGGGAGCCGCCTATTGGGCGGTAAACCAAAGGCAGTGTGGCGGAGTAGGAGAGCGAAAGAACAACGAAGGCCACACCCAACACAGCGGGGTGACAGGGCTACTTACCTTGGGATGCCTCAAGGCAGGGTAAGGCAGTCGGGGGAGGTACTCGAAACACGGCACGCGTAGCCCAGGTCCGCCGGAGCGCCGGATACAAGGACTAAACAAGGTAGCGAGTTAAGCCTAAAATAAATAAGTACCCTCCTACATAGAAAAGGAATAATGACAATGCCAAGGGGCAAGATACAAAAAAGGAATAAACACGAGAGTGATTTGTGGCAAATTTATTGATGGTCAGGTGACATACAGATATCAAAATGTATGAGGGTTGTTAAGATGCAAAGTGTTTTATGACGAAGTGTAACAATGTAAGCATAAACCTATGGGCTTTCAACCTCATGGACGATTAAGTGATTTATGACAACTCATGACTCCATTTGCATGTACATCTGAGATGACGGAATGATTTATTGCCCTCATAAAACCAGGGCAAACATACTGTAAATCAACGTTAATAAACTGCGGCCAACATTTCCCAAACCAATACACTGAGTCATGTACTACTTATATTTTACGGGAACAGGCCATCTGGAGGGGTTTCTGACATGACTCTGCAGGTAGAGATGTTTGTCAAGGCTAAAGTCAAGTGATTTGGCATTGGAAAAATGAAGGGACGGCTCTACAGGGTAAGGAGGAGTTCCACCTAGTTTTGAGCTGATGAGTCAGTATTCTTTGGAGAAATAAGAAAGAATTCTGTTTTTTTAAAGTTAATTTTTAGGTGATGGCTCGTCATCGAAGATTGAATTCTTGTCAAGGTGTTGGATGGGAGGCCAAAGTCATCTGGCGAAGAGACCTGCATGTAAGTTTGGGTGTAATGTAGCATATGCAATCTGAATTCATATAGCACTTACTTTGTGACAACAACAGATACTTTATTAGAAATTACAGTTTGTCATGCTGTTTATCCCATTTGCCATGTAGTCTGTAAACAATACATGCACTTTGTAAAGTTTGTTATCTATGGTTGTTACAAAAGTATCATGTAATCTGATTCATATGGATGTTACAGACTGTCACATAAACTTCCATGTGCACTGTCATGCAGAATTTTCAGAAGATATAGGACCCACAGTAATTCCTGCACTTGTTGTAGTGATATCTCATGCTCTGCTGTAGTGGTTTGCATGTTCTTCTACAATTTGGTCTTTAAAGGGACATGTATAAGAAATGTCTTAAATTTCAGTAATTGTATTGTATTGTATTGTAATAGTATTTATATAGCGTTTACTACCCCTGACAAGGCATCAAAGCACTTTTCGGCGAGTAGCACGCTACTCCAGAACCCAAAATGATTTAGTGGTGAATTAATATAGGGAAATATGAGTAAAGTTTTAGTATTATTATGAGTTAATTTGAGCCACGGATATGTGAGTGTTAGTTGGATTGACTGGGGAATGGAGGGGTGGAGGAGGGAAGAATCCAGAAGTGTTAATTGGGAGTTTATGGTAATAGGATTTAGGCTTGGGATGAGTAAAGGGGGGATGGAGGAGGGAAGAGTCTGTGGAAAGGGTTAGGGAGATCATAGTAGCAGGAGGGGTTTTGGTTGAGTTAAAGGTGAGATAAAACATAGAAAATTTTGTAGAGTTGTTTGGGAGATCATGGTAATTATTGGAGGCAGTAAACATGAAAGCGGAAATGAGGTCAGATATAGTGCCAAGATACATTTGGAGAAAACCAAAAGTAGAGCCTTTTATTGCTTGGGCTCTGGAGGGGGGATCATTCTGAGAAGGGAGACAATGTGATTAAGGATCTTTTAGTGGAAGGATGCAATCCAGTGCAACATTGTGCCCTATATTTCTGTGTTTCAAGTCCCTGCAATAATTTTGATTAAAGAGCACTATCAGGGGAGTTTTGGGGCCACTAACAGGGCAGCTGCCACTCCATTGAGCCAACTGTACTCTTGCTAAAAAAAAAAAAAAAAAGCTTTTGCAATGCAATAGGTCTCATATTTGAAGGAGTTTGAGCTGTTGGAATTGTAAATCCATAATGTGTATGTAATGACGACCTTTTCCTTGTAATGAGGTGCCAATATTTTTATATCATCCATTTAGTTCTGTCTGCAGCCTCAGTGATTCCAACTATTCATCTGTGCCAGATATTACTTATTGAGTGGCTCATTATGGGAATCGGAGCTTCATAGTTCTTCATAACATTTTCTGCTGTGTGGGTTTTATAGTATTAGAAACTGAAGTATGTGTGTTGCATAGTTTTCATCAGTACATGTAAATACACTATTGTTCCACATCTTCTAGAATTGTATCAAGTAGGTAATGTCCACCCATTTGTGTAATCCTCTGTAAGGAAATCAAGGGCTTTGCCATTCTCCTGAAATCCAAGTGATTGTCAATGGCTCTTGTAGAAGTGAGTTCCAGACTTTTGTAAATGGCATGGAGAAAGAGGTGCTACCTATGGTCTTCTTCTTTAAGGGTGCTATGATTAGCTGTGGTGCCATTATGACTCCCAAATCCACTTCTGAGAGTACCTCTTAATCTTTTGTAAGGAATTTGGTTATTAAAATAGCACATAAATGTATTTCAGTTAATTAAAACCCTATACATTAATACTACCAGTTCAATACTTTGGCAGTAACAAGTTCATAAAATATAGCTTGTGAATCATATTAAAAAAACATAAAATACTTGAAATATCTAAGGTTCTGCAACGGAGCCGACGCGACCCCGCTACAAGTCGATCCCCCAGAAGGCATAGGGCTGTGTCCCGGGGGCACCTTCCAGAACCCGGAAGCCGTGTCACAGGACGACGACCCGGATATCCGGGAAGATTAGGCAAAAGGGGAAATTACAGTGCGGCCACAGGTGGAGAGAGGCCCGACCGAAATGCCGGATGAGGAGGAAGACAACGAACTGCCAAGAAGAGAAGAGGGAACGCCGACACGGAGGACGGTCCCTCGAAGAGAATCTTCGCAGAGCGCTTCGCAACGCTGCAGTGCCAGCCACGTCCCTGGAGGGACGTGGCCTTCGCAGGTACGTGCCTGCATGATAAACCCTTCAGGATACTATTGGTGAAAGGGTTTTTATCGTCCTTTCATCTTCCGTGTGCATTTTATTTTATCCTTTTTTTTCCCTTTTTGAGATACTGGGAAATTTCCTTCTTCTTTTTTCTTTTATTCTTTGTTTGTTGCAGTTTGGTTGTTTTGTTCTCCTTTTGTCTATGGCTGTCGGGTTCAAAGAAACAGGAGTTCAGGAATAGGACCAGGTCTTACAAGTTCGAGGGTCCTATAGTGTCTACATTCAAAAAGCTTGTTTTTCTTGAGTTTTCCCAAAAGCCTATATATTTTCTTTTGGGAAACTATTCACTGGGCTCACACTTTCATGACTTCCTGGTGATATATCCCCCACACCCTACCCCACAAACTAAGAGGTCTGAAAGAAAAGACCCTTACCTGTATTAAATATTTTTTTATTTTCTGCTCCGGGGGACGACGCCATCGCCGCTCTTCTTCACGAACCCCTCCATACCTGAGAAACAAGAGAGAAAGAAAGAGAAAAGAAGTCCAGTTAACAAAAGCAACGAAGAAAGGACCTAAGAATAACAAAGATAACAGACTAATAAGAAGCATTTGTTGAACTCTAACAAAATAAATCTATTGAACCTCGCTATATCATTATCGCCTGAAGCCTCATTTTTGGTCACAGTAAGAGAACCCACCACAATGGTGTCAGAAGTGGGATTTTGAAACAAAAAGAGTGTTGATCCCCTACACAACGAAATGGCAACGAGACCCACACTAGAAGACATGATACAGAGACTGGCCAAAGGCCAGTGCCATCTCCAGATGGTATGGGAAGAACAACAAGGAGAATCAAAAACGGATAGGGAGACACTTCAGAACGCTCTTAAAAGTCAGGCTACCATAATAGCCAACAACCAACTAGTACATGAGACTGCGTTACAGAAGTACAAATGCAGCAACTCGGGTACACCCCAATGTACCAAGTTCAGTCCTCCAAAAATAGAAAGATGGCAAAGATCCTGACGCGTTCTTCCCAAATTTTGAGCGTGTCGCTACTTCTGCTACCTGGCCGGAAGATCAATGGGGCCAATACGTGGCTCCTCTTCTGTCAGGGATCATACAAGCTGCCTACCAGGCTATAAACCATGGCGGCACTACTCCATATCCTGAAATCAAAAAGGGAATCCTGGAGAGAGTCGGACATGACACGGAATATTACTGCATTAGGTTCCGCAAAACCAAATGGACCCCTATGGAGAATCCACAAGCCCTATATTTTCAGATCCAAGACCTGGGGCTTAAGTGGTTAACACCTAATAGCCCAGATAGGGATGAAATAATTACAATTATTTTATTAGAACAATTCCTGGAAGCCTTACCACCGTCTACTCGAAACTGGATTAAACAGCATCCCAAAATAGATACCGCCACCGCAATAGATCTCGTCTGAGCATACCACTGAGCACCTGAGTTTAAGACTGGAATTTCAAAAGGACAATCAGCAGTACCCGTTCTTCCATTTCAGTATATCGAGCGAAGCCCATTAAATCCCTTGAAGATCTACCCCTACCCAGAAGCCTAGAAAAGAACCCCAATCAATTACCACAATGCTACAACTGCGCTGAATGGGGTGACATTGCGCGGTATTGTCCCCATAAAGCCGACAACTCAAAACCTATGGAAATTGGGGTTACAAGAGGTAGGGTATTTTATACCGGGAAAGACGCACCACGATACACCAAAGATTTGTGCATCAATGGACAAACCACCCGGGCACTCACTGATTCAGGCTGTAGCCAATCCGTCACCAGGGCTGATTTAGTAGACAAAACGTTGTCCCCAATGGAGGAATATGTATCTACCTGATGCATTCACGGTGATCAAAAACTTTATCAATTAGTCCCTGTGTCAATAGAGTGGAATGAACAGAAAGAGATTATCCCGATGAGTTATTGCCCATTTAGTCGAAGATGTCATTATTGGAACAGACTTTTACAATTTCCCAGAATTGTTGAATAGTATTCAAAAGGAATCATGGTGGGAAGAGGCCCCTTTTTCCCAGATAGATATTTCTCCTGGAAAAGATAAACCTAAAATGAGCAGGAGAGAAAAAAAGGGAAGGAAGAAAGCCCTATCAGAGACAAGAACAGTGTC
This sequence comes from Pleurodeles waltl, assembly GCF_031143425.1. NCBI lineage: Eukaryota > Metazoa > Chordata > Amphibia > Caudata > Salamandridae > Pleurodeles > Pleurodeles waltl. The sequence goes on along the minus strand of NC_090437.1, from coordinate 337,205,231 downwards.
CTAATCCTGATTCTGCCGGAAAGACAGTGCTAGCTACCATACCCTCCTTCCGAATAAGTCAGCGGGAAGACCCAACTCTAAATCATGCATGGGAGGTCGCGGTAACAGAGAAAACCAGACAGGTGGGCCCTTATTTCATAATACAAAAGGGATTATTATACCCGGTAACTAAACGTTGTGATCAAGAACAAACGCAATTGGTAGTACCCCAACCTTTTCGGATACAAACCTTAGACCTGGCCCACAGTCTAATGGAGGGCGGTCATTTCAGGAGGGAAAAAAACAAAGAGTACCTTTTGCGCCAATTTTATTGGCCCGGGGTCTTCTCAAATATACATTGCTTCTGTCAACAGTGCCCTCATTGTCAACTTGTAAATCCCGGATCTCAAAAGAAAGCACCTCTCTTCCCTTTACCCGTTATCGATATTCCGTTCTCTAGAGTGGATCTGATAGGATCCCTCAACCCTTCTTCACAAGGTTATATGTATATCCTCGTATTGGTTGACTACGCGACTCGATATCCTGAAGCAATACCCCTCACGAGTATGACTACCAAAAACACAGCACATGCTATGATCGGTTTCTTTTCAAGGGTAGGATTTCCTAAGGAGTTGCTCACCGACCAAGGCACTCCCTTCATGTCCTGCCTAGTGGCCCAAATTTGTCAAATATTAGGTGTAACTCAGATAAGAACATCCGTCTATCATCCACAAACAGATGGACTTGTGGAAAGGTACAACCGGACGCTCAAAACACTATTAAAAAAGTAATCAACGATTCAGGGAAAGATTGGGATAAAAAGCTACCGTTAGTCCTTTATGCGATAAGAACCCATGAACAGTCTTCTAGTGGTCATAGTCCCTTTGAGTTGGTGTTCGGTCATCAACCAAGATCCCTACTCGATATGGCCACAGAAAAATGGGAAGAGGATGAGAGTGAGGAGAAAGATCTGCTAGAATATAGCCAACAGGTGAAGGATCAATTACATACTGTATGGGAGGACGTAAGGATTCATCTAGAGAAGGCCCAAGGTAAACAAAAACAATATTATGATAAAAACACTAAGCTTAGACGATTACAACCGGGCGACAAAGTCCTAATTCTGTTACCAAGCTCAGAGAACAAACTGTTAGCCAAATGGCAGGGACCCTTTACGGTCCTTAAAATAGTACGTCCTGTCACATATGAATTGTTATTATCAAAAGACCCCCAAAACCCCCCAGATTTGCCATATTAACCTGCTAAAGAAATGGGAGGAAAGTGAGGAAACACCCAAACCACAGCAAATAGGGTTCCTTGTTAATAGGGACAAAAGCCTTGAAATCAATTTATGCCCGCAAGCCGTTGACTTTTCCCTAACTCTTACCCCACTAAACTCCAAACTGCTTCCCATCTAACAAAAACAACTTGCAGAGATATTGTATAACCATAAAGATCTTTTTTCAGTCACATCAGGGAAAACTTCATTAATTCAACACCACATCAGAACCCCAGGAGATAAAGTTGTCTGACTTTGCCCTTACCGAATCCCAGAGGCCCGAAGAACCCTCGTAGAACAGAAAGTTCGAAACATATTACAAATGGGAATCATAGAACCCTCCAATAGTCCCTGGTGTTCCCCAATTGTTTTAGTTCCCAAACCCAATGGTTCAGTTCACTTTTGCATGGACTTCCAACAAGTCAACAAGATATCCCACTTCAACACCTATCCTATTCTGTGAGTGGATGAACTATTGGAGAAGTTGGGCAAAGCACAATATATGACCACCCTAGATCTCACCAAGGGATATTGGCAAATTCCCTTATATCCCCCAGATAGAGAAAAGACAGCATTTTCCACACCCTCAGGGTTATACCATTTTACTATTCTCCCATATGGGTTACATGGGGCTCCTGCAACATTCCAGAGATTAATGGATAGACTGTTACAAAAACATAATCCATACGCGGCTGTATACCTTGATGATACTGTAATTTTTAGTGAGTTATGGTCTGATCACCTCCACCATCTAGATGAAGTATTTCGTACATTAAAAGAAGCAGGGCTCACAGTCAACCCCGTAAAATGCACCATGGCAAACAATAATATAGCGCACCTCGGATATCATATAGGGAATGGACAAATCAAACCCCAAATGAGTAAAGTAGAGGCCATACTAGGAGTACCTACTCCAAAGTCCTAAAAGGAGATACAATCATTTCTAGGTCTTGTGGGGTATTATAGACCATTCATTCCAAATTATTACACCATAGCCGCCCCTTTAACGGACCTCTTGAAAAAAGATAAGCAATCTAAAATAACAAAACTCACCCCGCACAACAACATAGCTATGAAATTCTCAAACTGTGTCTATCTACTGAGCCCGTATTACACTGTCCTTATTTTGCAAGACAATTCCTGTTACAAACCGATGCCTCTGATGTGGGGATAGGAGCCGTCTTATATCAAAAAGATGATCATGATAATAGCCACCCCATTGTCTTTATCAGTAGAAAAACGCTCCCACGTGAAAATCATTATCCCATCATAGAGAGGGAATGTCTGGCCATCAAATAGGCCATTGAGACTCTTCAATATTACCTCCTGGGTCATCCTTTTATCTTACAGACTGATCATGCACCCCTTACTTGGTTGTCTCGCCACAAGGACACGAATCCAAGAATTCTACAGTGGTTTATGGAGTTACAACCCTTTATCTTCCAGGTTCAGCATTTCCCGGGACACCAATTAGTAACCACGGATTACCTTTCCAAACATCCTATCGGTCAAAGTCTCTATCAGCCTTTTTCGAGGGGAGGGATATGTAACGTAGCCGACGCGACCCCGCTGCAAATCTATCCCCCGGGAGGCATGGGGCAGTGCCCCGGGGGCACCTTCCAGAACCCGAAAGCCACGTCGCAGGACGACAACCTGGATATCCGGAAAGATCAGGCAAATGGGGAAATTACAGCGCGGCCACAGGTGGATAGAGGCCCGACCAAAACGCCGGACGAGGAGGAAGACAACGAACCGCCAAGAATAGAAGAGGGAATGCCGACACGGAGGACGACCCCTTGAGGAGAATCTTTGCAGAGCACCTCGCAACGCCGCAGTGCCAGCCATGTCCCTGGAGGGACGTGGCTTTCGCAGGTACGTGCCTGCATGCTAAACCCTTCAGGATACTATTGGTGAAAGGGTTTTTATCGTCCTTTCATCTTCTGTGTGCATTTTATTTTATCCTCTTTTTTTCCCTTTTTGAGATACTGGGAAATTTCCTTCTTCCTTTTTCTTTTATTCTTTGTTTGTTGCAGTTTGGTTGTTTTGTTCTCCTTTTGTCTATGGCTGTCGGGTTCAAAGAAACATGAGTGCAGGAACAGAACCAGGTCTTATAAGTTTGAGGGTCCTATAGTGTCTACATTCAAAAAGCTCATTTTGCTTGAGTTTTCCCAAAAGCCTATATATTTTCTTTTGGGACAACTATTCACTGGGCTCACACTTTCATGACTTCCTGGTGATATGTCCCACATACCCTACCCCACAAACTAAGAGGTCTGAAATAAAAGACCCTTACCTGTATTATATATATTTTTCTATTCCACTCCCGGGGACAACGCCAACGCCGCTCTTCTCCACGAACCCCTCCATACCTGAGAAACAAGTGAAAGAAAGAGAAAAGAGAAAAGAAGACCAGTTAACAAAAGGGACGAAGAAAGGACCTAAGAATAACAAAGATAAAAGACTAATAAGAAGCATTTGTTGAACTATAACAAAATAAATATATTAAACCTTGCTATATCATTATCGCCTGAAGCCTAATTTTTGGTCACAGTAAGAGAACCCACCACAGGTGCATTATATAATGGCTGATCTTACTAAGCAGAAAACACATAATTCTTCTGTTGCATTATCCATGATAATAAATACCCCTTTCAATTAAGAGTAACTAATCACTGCATTTAATTTAAAAAAATAGTCCAGCATACGTTGTAGTACGGAGCATCCATTTGGTCATGTGTAAACAGTGTATAAGACCTACATTTAGTAACCAACTAAATAAATTATAGATTTCTGCAGACAGAATAGCAAAGAAGAAAATCCACTGAATTAGTTAATTTCCAAAATAGCAGCCTCCACTTGGCGACTTCTATAAGAATGTATTCCCTTCAAAATGACTGACTTCTCATTTGTACTTTTTGCCATCATTAGTTTGTGCTTTTTTAGAGCAATGTGTAAAGTATTTATGCATTTCTAAATCAGTAATAAAACCGAAATGCAAAATGATAAAAATCCCCCCAAAAAACGAAAAATAGGGTACAATTTAACCAACAGAATGACACCAAAATGACAACAATCCAATAAGGGGAATAGAAGATGTGGATTTGTAAAGTTTGAAGCACAAATTGCACCAAGAACAAAGCACCAGTAATATTCACTGGTCGCTGTAGAGCAGGACATAGGGGCAATTTAATGCTGACCATGATGTAACACGGGTCAGCTACACTAACCAAGTTTTTAAGCCCTAATCTACCACAGGAGTACACCTCTAAAATCCCCTAGGGCCTCAGTGTAGGCACTTAGAGACTCAAAGGGTAGCTAGCAGAGGCCAACAGGACAGTCCAGTCCACGGACACTTACCACTGGTCAGCTGGGCTGTTGCAGGAAAAGGACTTTTGAAGCTTGTGTCCCTGTAAGGTAAACAGTAGGTCATCCCTATGACTCCTGGAACCAATTCTTTTATCCTGGGTATAGGAGAGAAAGCAGGTCCAATCCTCCAGTGCTCTTCTCAGGTCCCTGACAGCAGGTTCAGTCCTCTTCTGATCCTCCATGGGTCTAGGAGTGTTCTGAAGTGGGTGTCTGGAGATGCCACATTTATGCTTGACATGAGCTACTGGGTGCAAATGACCCAGTGGGACGCTATGGTGTAAAGGTTCCTGGAGCTGATCCTATACACTTTGGGCATCATCAAGACGGCCAAAGTCTTTGGCCACACTAAACCTTGGCGCTGGGTGTGTGAGTGTGTGTGAGTGTGGGAAGTAAACTATGGTACCTCCAGTGCCCTCCCACATCTAACACTAAAATCCAGTTATAGTCAGTCCATGTACCCCTAACAAATTCAGAGACAGAAATATAGTGTAACAAAAGCTGAATTCTCAGCAGCCAGATAGTAGATACATGCAAAGTGTTTTAGCATTCTGTTTCCCTCCTTTGAAGTGTGCTCTAAATGACTAGCTGACCATGATGGCAGGTGTGTAGACTGCCAGCTCAACATCGGTCCGCAATAACTCCTGTTGAATTCCCCACGTTGGGCACCATCCGCTCTCCGCACTGCAGGCAAGGAATGTCGGAAGGGCTTTGGGGGTCATTAATGTGGATGAGTGATCCCAAACATCCCCCTGAGCTTCAGAGATTTCCCGCTGGCTGCGAGCCTGCTAGCAAACATGGTGACCAGGCCTAACTGATTCAGCAGCGGCCTGGACATGACGAACCGCCCACTGATTGGCACCAACATCAGCACTCGGGCTGGAGTGCGGGTGCGACTTGTGGCTGGACATCCCAACTTGGATGCCGTGCTGCATACCTAACCACGAGGGGACCCGAGCTACAGGGGGACCGAATGGAGATGACGGTGGCATGGGTGAGTGCGGATGCTGGGGCGGCATGTGGCTGATGTACTGCGGCCCGCAACCTTGTAAACACCCTCCTGCCTCCCCTCACCTATTAGCTTCCTACAATTTAAAACAATTGGAGGAGCACCAACAATATTTGAAAGGAGGGTTAAGCCATCCAATCAAGTTGCTCCAATGCATCTTTTGTTTTTTTCTATAAAACAAACAACAGCCAACGTGTTTTGTTCACCACATGTGAACTTCCTCAGGGCATTAATGTTTCATAATGTTTCAATCTTCCAATCATATCAACTTCACACAAGCATGACGGTTGGACTATTTGGCTCGGTACTCTGGTTGGATGATATTGTAGCTTCCTACTATTGATGCCGCCTTGTGTGTGGTATGTTTCCCCCGGCGGCGAGACTGTTTGGAAGGCTGTGGAACCTTATACTCGCTCCACCTGAGGATGCTGCGGTCAAGGGGAAAGTGGCCCTGGGTGCTGCCGGCGCTGCTAGGCTGGAGGCTGTGATCCCTGGGAGCTGTGGACGCTTGATGAAGATAGGCCATATTGTAGGGCACACCTCACTGGGTGGGTCTCACTTCCTCCCCCTCCACCACCTTTCATCCCAGGCGACCTTTAGAGGCTATGCTCCTTTATAGGGTGCTAGCCCCAGGGGACAGCACCAAAAGCGATACAGGTGGGTCCCGCAGGGGTAATAAAAGGCAGACAGATTTTGAGTGCAACTACGACAGAGCTCCCTTACACAAGGGGGACCACAGAGGGAAGGGCCACAGACACACTAAGGCGGCTAACATTGTTGGCAAGAGGCCGTCCCCAACCCCAGAGAGAGACAACTAGACACAAGGAGTGCTCATGAGTGGTGCGTGCTGGATACCTAGTGGAAAATGCAAAAACAACTGATAATGGACAGAATGCAGAACAAATCAAACATTCCCCCCCCCCCCAGTCACAGAACTGGGTTTAATCTGTCAGATATTTTGCTTCCCATGTTATTCCAGTTTGGACCCAACCATATGCAAATCAGTCTTGACCCTGTTCCTCATGGGAATAGTCCAGCCTGAACTGCCAGGCCAGGTCCTCCCTTGACCAGAAACAAGCATCCTGGGACCAGTTTCAGGGTATCACCCTTCATCAGGCAAAGTGCCCGTTGAACTAGGCCTGCTCCATGCAGACCACCAAAACCTGACTACCAGGGTGAAAGATACAGAGTCTTCACTGGTGGATGTGCTCCCCTCGCACCAAGCCATCAAAACCCAATTTACTCACCTAACAGGTCGAGTGCAACAACTTGAACACAGGGCGGAGGGTGCAGAGGGATGCATTAGGTGCAATAATGTGTGAATCATTGGCCTCTCTGAGGGAACAGAGGGGTAGGATATGTTGGCCTACTTGAAACCCTCGCTAAAAATGGTGGTGACCCCGACCCAGCTCATGCCTTTCTTTGCCCTGGAACAGGCGCACTGAGTGCCGGCCCGACCACCAGTCCTAGACAGCCCACCCAGAACTGTAGTTGCTAAGTTGATACATTACAAAGTCAGAGATGTACTGTTACAACCAGCAAGGGAAGTGGGCCCATTCCAAGTTGAAAATGGTCACGTCACACTGTTCCTGGACTTCATGGCAGTGGTACAGACCAAACGTGCCTCCTTCTTAGAAGAGAAATGAGCGCTCCGAGAGAAAGGGATTCAATGCTCTCTTATATTCCAGGCTAGGCTAAAGTTACTGTTTGACAGCCACTCTCACTTCTGCCAGAGCCCGTACAAGGCTTGGGCCTGGTGGGAGAAGCACAAATCTGGGACAGACAAATCTCACATTGATGCAGAAGGGACCCCCACACCACCGGAAGCAATGTAGATGGAGAGATCACTTGCGAACAAGACAGACCATTACTAAAGCCCAGCTGGCTCAATCCTAAATGGGAAGAGTGGTGGCATTGCTGACTAAAATGGGACCTCTGACAGTGAGAACAACAGTAGCTCAGATAGCTCAGACCACCAGGAGGATGCCACTAACTCCAATTCACTTCACAGTGAGGGAGATGGGCTTCTGGAGGTGACTCGTCAAACTGCAGAAGACATAGGCCCTCATGCTGGCAGTTTAATCACAGACCGCCAGCCCATTGAGGACCCCGCCGGCCCAATAAAGAACATTCAGCTGGGCCTGGACATTGCAGACGGCTCCACATTTAGCCGTCGTCAATGTCGCAGTGCAGCGGGTGCAGGAGCACCCGTCACACATATCACTGCCCATAAATCGGGCAGTGATATGCACTGCCCATGCCAAGTTCATGGGCAGTGCAGGGGCCCCCATTGTGCCAGCCTTTTCCTGGCGGGGGACCCCGCCAGGGAAAGGCTGGTGGACACAAGTTCTTTATCTAGCAGGCAGCGCTGCTTGCAGCGCTGCCCTGTCAGATAAGTAACTCTGCCATCGTCAGGCCGTCTGGGGGCGGTAGCCTGGCAGTGGTGGAGTTATGTCTGTGGCAGTCACGCCATGAAAATTGTATGGTGGTCGGACCGCCATGCCGGTGGTGATAATTTCCGCCACTGCCGGCATAGCGGTCTGGACCGTCAATGTTCATCATGACCCCCATAATTTGAGCAGTGTCACTCCTCTTAGTTGACACAGTGGGCCTACCGTGTGGGAAGTGTCTTTACTACCTGGACCAATGCATCTGCAGGTGCCTGAATTGTTGACTGCTTTTGACTTTCCCACACCTTCTTGTCACTTTGGAAGTTTAGCGGTGAGAATGCTGTGTGGTATCACTTTTTTGACTTGCATGGTTTGGGTTGCCGGCCGTTGCTACACTTTTTTGGGGATGGGGAATTGGCATGTTTAGTTTTTCTTGTTGTCTTTTTCTGACTCTGGAGTGCAGCTAAAATATGGGGGGATTACTAGGTGGGGGGAATTGATTGAGGACATGCCTTTTGCCGCTTTATTGATTAACAGCTTGTATGGCTAACACAGTACACAACTACAAATTGATGACCTGGAACATATGTGGCTTGGGTACAGTGACCAAACAGCACAAGATCTTGACATACCTTAAAATACGTGGTGTGCATGTGGCCCTGCTCCAAGAAACAAACCTCACTCTTGCGGAGGCTCACTGCCTTCGACAGAGGTGGAGTGGACAACTTCATGCTACCACATATTCGGCATTAGCAAGAGGGGCATTGATATGGGTGCGGCAGGGGTTCCCTTTGAAGCTACTACAATTAACATTGGTAAGGAGGGATGCTACATCCTTGTAGAGGGGCAACTGTGTGGGCAACCCATGATCCTGGGTAGTGTCTATGCGCCAAGCCAAGATCAGGTTTCATTCTTTCACACTCTATCAGCGCAGTCGGTGGGCATTCGACATGACTTGAAGCAGGATCTTAGGAAACTGGAAGATGAGCTCCACATGCGGGACAACAAAGAAAGTGGGAGCCCTGGGCCACTCCCACGGTTACTGGAGGCAGGCGAATCATATAATGTGGCTTTGGCATGGCTTAGATGCTATGACTATAAAAAATATGTGAACAGGGCCCATGGAGAGGAAGGGGAATCGGGCAGACTCCTTGCCTGGTTGATCTAGCCAGAGAGCAGAGGCACCCCTATCAGTCACCTGCTAACTTCAGAGGGGGCAATCCTCTTCTCCCCTCGACGCAATAATGAGGTATTCAGGACCCACTATGTGTCCAATACCACCCACCAGAGGTAGACCTCCTGATGACATTGGGCCCCTTATTTGAGAATCTGGCACTGCCGACACTCCCACCGGAGAAACGAGAACTGCTGGGTGCTCCTGTGATGGAGGTAGAGGTCAGGAATACTATTAAGGACAATGGGACGGGGAAAACACAGGGTGCGGTCGGCCTCCCCTCGGAGTTCTATAAGATGTTCGTGGGGGAGCTGGCACCAAAACTGGCAGAAATGTATGCGGAAGCCTACAAGATGGGAATTCTCCCCTCAACAACGAGGGAGACGTTGGTAATCCCCTTGCCCAAGTCCACCTCTCAGAACGGAACAGTATCAGACTTTAGACCCCTTTCTATGCTGAATTCCGATTTGAAGATACTCAGCAAAGTATTGGCATGTCACCTGTTGCCTCACATGCAGGGAATGGTCCATGGTGATCAAAACAAGTTTATACTCACCCGCATTAACTCTCATAACCTCTGTAAGCTTTACTCAAGCTTTTATGCTCGCAACCAGCCTCCTGACCCCACCACAGTGATGGTATCTGTCGACCTGGAAAAGGCTTTTGACACAGTGCAGTGGGATTTCTTGGAGGCCACTATGCTTCGAATGGGGCTGAACGCCGCCAGGGTGAGATGGGTCAAGCTGCTTTACACTCACCAAATGGCGAGGGTTAGAACGGGGCAGACAATCTCTGCAACCTATGAAATCCTTAGGGGCACTAGTCAGGGCTGTCCCCATCGCCCCTCTTATTTGCTATGGCTATTGAACTGCGAGAGGAGAGGTCCCGCACGGAGACGCTGGATTGGGACATTATCCTGGACGGTTCTACTCACATCATTTAACTATATGGGGATGATTTGCTTATTTATCTCTGAGATGGGGAGAATAAAATCCCCCGGGCGTTACAGCTCCTTGAGGACTTCAGCTGTGCTCCAGCCTTAGGGTGACATGAGGCAAAACCTGCGTGCTCCCTGTGGTCACTGGGATGTGCCGCCCCACTTCTTGTCCATCTAATATACTCAGGGTTCCAAGTACCTTTAAATACCTGAGGATCCAGGTATTCCACGATTTAGCTGATCTCTGGGAGGGGAACTTGGGGAAGGCTCTCTAGTCCCTGAAGTCCTGTGTTTCCTTCTGGTGCTCCCTTGAGTTGCCCATCCTGGCCCGAATAGCACTTTCTAAAATGGTCATGCTCCAGTGACTCCTTTATTTCTTCTTAAACCTCCCAGTCTGAATCCCAGTGAAGGGTTTCGGGGACTAGATGCACTTCGGGAACTGACCTGGAATGGTGGATGTCAGAGAATTGCCTTGGTTACCCTCCACCCCCATACCCCCGGAGGGAGGATTAGGAGTACCAGATTTTGAGTTGTACTTCCTTGCAGCCCAAACTCCAGTGGATCGTGAGGTGGCTCAATGGAACAGGCCTCTTGGAGATTGGCCAGATGGGTGCTGAGCCTAATCAGGGACTGTTTCTGGCAAAGCTGTTATGCCCAGTGATGTGAATTCTATGCCCAGGTAGCCTGCTGTCCTCTGCCCTGACCTGCTGGAGATATGGGCTGCGGCGCACTGGGGTGGTGACTCCTCACACTCCCGAGCTCCCACTGGAGGGCCTTACCCATGTTGAGCCTCTGAGCTTTTTTAATGTAGGGCAACTGGATTCATGGACAGAGAGGGGACTGCTGACGCCTGGGAGACTGCTTCCAGTTGAATGCTCTAATCCACTTCGGAGACCTGGTGGAAAAGGTGGCTTATCACTGGGACAATTTCTTAATTACCAAGCATTTTTTCATGCCTTGCGAGGCCTGTGGGGCACCATGGAAGCAGAACTGCCCACCCTTATAGTCTTCCAGCTCCTCTTGACACTTGAAACAAGCATCCACCTGGTCACATGGTTTTACAGGGCATTAAATAGACTAGTCCTGAAAGCTCAAAAGGCACTCCAAGCCTGCTGGACCGTCGCACTGGGTAGGGACGTGTTGGACACTGACTGGAGGAGGGTACTTGCTGCCCACTGAAGGTCTCTCGCAACTCGCACCTTAAATATACACAATACAACCACACCCATAGGATTTACCCTACTGCCCACAGGACTAGGATATATGTTGAGGACCCCAGGGGTGTCCTCATGCTGGGGCACTGGACTCCAATTTTGACCACATGACCTGGGGATGCCATAGAGTCACGGGGTTCTGGGACGAGGTTGTGACAAGACTCTTTAGGACCCTGAATAGACCACTTGACAATACGCCTGCGCTCTGCCTCCTGGGCCTCTTCCATGGGCTGGCTACCAAGAAGGTGGGGAACAGAATTATTGACTTAGCTGTGGCCATGGCCAAACAGCAAGTGGCCATGGCTTAGAAGTCACCCAGAGGACCTTGCCTGGAAACCTGACTGAATGATGTCACACGCTGGCCTCAAGCCGAGGAAAGAGCACTGCAGAGACAAGAGGCATGGGCGGTTCGTCTCTGACCTGTCATGCCCCTTTGGACGGAGATGGTTGACGAACGGGAATTCCCTGTGTCGGCTGATGAACTGATGGAAGATAGTGAAGAAGGGATTAACTGAGGAGCTTTGAGATGGTCGCGGCAGAGAGCCTGACACTGCAGGAGATAAATGCATACGTATACAGGTGTTGTAGGTGGGGCATGTTAGGAAATAGGTGGAGACCTGGATAGGGGTGCTATGCGCCCCCCACTCCCGGGGCCACGTGCCTTTTGTTTTTCTTCCTCTCTCTGTTTGACCTCCCCCCTGACAAAACAGTGATCGTCCTCTCCTTTTTTCCTTTTCCTTTCTTCTCCAGACATTTCTTGCACACTCTAACATGAGACTGGGACATACATGAACACTGTTCTAAGTTATATGTAACATGGAATGTTGTCTTGTTATTGTTACTATAGCATATGCTTCTCCTGAAAATGTGACTGCTCCCCTACTCGCTGTGAGTAGCAAGTACTACCAAATGTCCATTGAGCCCTCAATTAACCTATTATTAATCTGTATGCTCAGACGGGACTTTCATGGCTGTAGCTACTAAACTATCTTCCACTGTATTGAGTTAAGAACCCAAAATACTGTGTTGATGTAATTACTGAAATGCTAAGAAACAAAAGAGTTAAAAGAAAAGTGTGCTCTAAAAGTCTTATGAAAACAGCAGGATCTAAAACTGTGATGTCAACAAGAGGTCGCTGTGATAAATGCCATTCTGGCTGGTGGGACGGGGGCAAAAGAAGAGTGCGGGTCTGGGTGTTAGCTACATCCACTTGTGACAGGGTAGGCCACTTTCAAGTTAATCAAGTCCTTGAGCTCAGCCCAAAGGCCATCTTGTCAACAACACCTTCTTACACCCAAAGCCTTTTGTCTCTATCCTCGGAGAAAGTTCACACCTCATTCACGTCTACGGGAGTGCTGATTACTCGCTAGCAGAAGCTGGAGACCCCGATGCAGATTACAGCTTCCAGGTACTATCGGCAGGGCAAAGGTAACTTTCTAAAAGTTACTTTCCCATAATAGCTAGAAAAATAGACTTCACCATTGAATTGGATTTTTAATAATGATTAAAAATAGGTGATTAAATGTGTTATATCTAGTCCTATTCCTGAGATATAGTATTAGTCTTTAATATTGCATCCCAGTGCTATGGAACAGCCAACCTTGCTTCTAGTTTTGAGGGGCTAGTCACTGAAAGAACATGTTTAACATTAAACCTTTACATGGCCTACTTTTAAATACAATGCACTATGCCTCATGGGCAAAACAGCCTACTTACGTGTGACTTATAAATATTTAGAAGGAGGTTGTAGGCCTTTCATAGGGGGTTATTATGACAGGTAGAATTTGTATCTGAGACCTGCACAGCCAGGCTACTGTGGCAGGCCTGCAGTCATGTTTACATTGTCACTGTAGTGGATGGTACAAGGGATGCTGCAGTCAACTTGTTATATTTAACTTGCATGCCTTGGGTACACCTTGGTACGATGTACTAGGGACTTATAGGTAAAATATGCCAATAAGGGGTATACCAGTTTTACAATGTTGAAAGGAAGAGCACAAGCATGTTACCTCTGGATAGCAGGAATAAAGTGTGCAAAGTTCTATGGAAAAATATAGGGTTCAGCAAAAAGGCAAAACAAATTTTGGGTGACCCTACAGAAAGGGCAAATTTCCCCAAAACTCTCCCACCCCAGCTAAAAGCTAGGGTAGACTAATCAATACCTTGAAGGACTTCCATGCTTAGACACTAGAATGTTTGAAATTTGCATGTCTGCAGTGGCAGTTGTCTATTCTATGCCCCTGTGAACCTCTCTGGACCCACCTGTTACCATCCTCCTGAGCTACACGACTGGCACATAAAGAACCCTCCTCATCTGCCGACCCCATCTGTGAGGCTCCCAACAGTACCCTGCTGAGAGATGCATTTCAGGATGCAGATAGTACCATTGTGGCCAACAAGGTGACGTGCCCCATTCTGCTTCTTAGGTCAGACTTCTGTCCCCAACCTAGGAAGACCTCTACCCACAAGGGTATCAACCAAAAGCCACTGTCATTGTCAAGAGCTAGGCTTTTGGCCATCCACTACGAGGCAGAGGTTCAAGTCTGGGGCCTTGGGCAGGCCTCAACTCCAGCCATGGGACTGGAGATGTGTCACCCACTTACTTCTCAAGTCTCCCTGGCCTGGCCAGGTTTCTCAGAGTGCAGAGGGATACACCCTCCGGCGACAGACAGGATCCCTTCCGCTCTTACCTCTGCTACTTCAGGGGTGGGATACTGAGACTTGCCTCTCAGTTCAGGGTCTATACCCTGAGATTGAACTGGTGCCTGACAGTACAAGGCTTTAGGGCTACAACAGCCTCCCTCAAAGGTGACACTCTGTCTGTGTCATGTAGGAGTCTGTTTGCGGCTGGACTTCTGTCCTCTGTTTTTGTGACAGACAGCCCTTCTCGGTCAGATGTGGCCTCACTAGGGTCAATCTTGGGATGTTCTTCTCTTAGACCATGTAACCTCTGACCTACTGGCCCTCTCACTGTGGACTTCCTCCACCTCCTACCCATTGCTTTCCATTTGGGCCTCTGTACTCTCTGTCTGGAGATGGTACCCCCAAGAATTTATTGGGATGGGGTGTCTAGCATGGGTGCCCCACCCACCTAGTCTCTCACTAGTAAAAGTTAATTGCCAAGGATGTAGTCAATAGACATCTGAGAACTGAAAATGACCCTTCTCTGGGACACTTCTCCCCACCCCATTGCACAGATACGAGGGCAACAAAGTGGAAAAACATCTGCCAAGGTTAACCTACATATCTGTCCTGGCAGATACTGGTCTGGGGAAACCGTTTTTTTACACCACCATAGTCTGGCTGGCACAGGGATCCCTCAAAGCAGTGACAGGGACCCCATTCATTGTGATCTGGTGAAAGTGGTGACTATCACCCTCTATGACTACCTGCTTACTTTCTGGGTCTATCTCTCTCAACTAAGGGACACTAGGGCATGTTCTACCCTCGCTTCTGGGGGACAATCTTCCCCCACAGCCACACTGCCCATCCCTGTGGAGTGCCCACCTCTGGGTGGTTTCCTGGGACAGCTAGAGTTCCCTTTCTTGTGCTCTTACTTGTGACAGTCATAACACTAGGACAGAAAAAAGGGCGCCGTAAGCTTCCGCCCATCAGATCCTCCCCACTTGTGCTCAGAAGGGTTATGAGCAGTGGCGGTCTGTACCCACTTTGCAAAGAAAAAAAAAGCCCTCCCTTCAAAACCCTAAAGTAAACCACCCCTCCCAACAAAAACCCCAAATAACACAAAGTAAAACAAGCACTACACTTACATGCACTAAACATTTACATACATTACACACATCCATCATACATTTAAAAAAGTACTTACCCACGGGTTGCATGTCCTGCTTCTGTACTTCTGCTCTCCGATGGAGGAAGAGCTCCCCTAACCAATCCAGACACTGCTGTCATACTGTTAACCAACATGAAAGAAGCGCCTGGATTGAATGAAGTATCCTGGCTGGACGCTCCTTCAGGCCCTGGAGGCCTATGTCTGGTCTCCGCAGCTGGGTGGAGAGCTTCAAAGTGAGGTGTATTTTGGAGAATCCAGTCCAGGCACCGCCCCAGCCCTCTGCTGCCAGAAGCCGAGGCAGTCCGCTGCTACCTCTGCTTCCGGCAGCAGAGGGCATGCCCAGCATGCCTCTGGGCTGGTGCGCTCTGCGTAGGAAGAAATATAATGGCAATGAAATCTTTTCATTGCCATTCTATTTCTTCCTGCTCGGCTTGCGACGGGGACAGAGAGGGAGACGCTCCCCCACCCTCGAAGATAAGCGACCACTGGTTATGGCACTGCTCTTTTGGACCATTTAGCTAATATCCCTCTTAAGAAACCCATGCAACCTCAAAGGTGCAGCTCAGCAAATTGTATTCAAAGAACAACTTTGCTTCTTTCTTAACCCAAACTATTAAACCCTGATACTGCACAAGACTCTGTGCCACTGTCCACCACCTTGGGGTCTGTTCTTGTTAAATTTTTTATTCCAGCTGCCAGACAGCTGCATGATCTTACAACTGGGTGGGAATATGTCTCACGTAGACCACCTTATCTTTTAAAGTAAGATCTACTAACCAGAGAACAATGGGTGAGAAGTGGCCATATTTTCAACTATGGAAAGTATAACTTATTTGTGTCCCTGCCTTCTCTCACCATGCATCATACAAACCCAAATCCTGCATATTCGGCTTCATGACCCTTGAAACCTCTGGCAAAATCATTTTTAGTCTGATTGATGATCTATCTAACTCATTATTGAGTATCATTTTTAAATCAACCCTCCCACCAACAACAGGCTGTTACATTCTACTAATTCAGACAGCAGAATTCTTAGTGGGGTTGGGCGTCCTGCACAGACTATGTATTGATTGCTAAATGTAATCTTAGCACAGACTATGTATTGATTGCTACATTTAATTTTAGCAATGGCCCATCTTCCCTGCCTGTCCTGCGCAGACCCCATTAACTTTATACTACATCCTTTTCTAATAATAATTGTCACCCCCCCAGTTATGCTTTTCTGTTCTGTTACCGCCAAATCCAGGACCAATCTTACCTTTTTAAACATCCCTATACAGTCTGATTTTGTGAGGTGTGCCTCTTGTAGAACTACTATCTGAGCTCCACACTCCTTAAGATACTCCAGGACCCACCCCTGCTTCATACGCCTACATAGCCCAATAACATTCCATGTAATGAGGCCTATCTTGGAGTCCCTCATGGTCATATCCATCCTAAATTAGTAAAAATTAAGTAAATGGGGACTATTCTTTTAATTTTCTCCCCTGATGCTCCCCATCCCATGCCCCTCCAGCGCCCTCCCCTAAGGAGTCCTCCATCTTCCAAGATGGTATCTCTGGTTGCCCGTTCGAGGCCCTTCTACCACCGGATTCACCATATACCCCAAATCACACCCTCCCTTTTTTATTATTTCCAATATTAGAACTTTCTTTATAGTCTTCGTCCCCTTATGATGCCTAGTAACATGGAAGAAAAGTATGTATGAGGTATAAATGACATAGGGAGTGTATGATGAAACAAATGCTGAGGTAAGGAAAATAAGGATTTTTAACTTGTGCAATGTGAAATGGTTATCAATGCTATATCAATAAAGTCAAAGAAATAAAATGTGTAAGAATAATCAAAAGTGTTCTATATATTTGTATGCTTGGCTGAGCCATTAACATAGCATCACAGTCCATAACAAAAAGAAGATATGGTTGCCAAGGTTTTTTCGAGATTGCTTGGCATACTCTGATAGGTACAACAGATCTGGCGGAAATGGATGAGACACCTTTGGAAGTTATAACTTTGGATGTGGCCAGGCCATTTGACCAGGTCAATTGGTCATTGCTTTGGGAGTGCCTGTACAGATCTGGTTTGCGAGAGAGGGTGAAAGGCTAATTCAGGCCAGCTATGGGGCACCAAAGACAAGAATCCTTGTTAATGAATCCCTGTCAGATAATGCACTGATACAAAGGGGTTTGCGTCAGTGGTGTCCATTCTCCCTCTTGGTATTTAACTTATATTTTGAACCTTTTGTGCAATTGATCAAAGAAGATGCTTTCATCCTGCCATTCAGATTTAGAGATTATGAACAGATAATTGCCCTGTATGCTGATGGTATTGTTATATAAAAATCAGATTCACGGAGAGCTAAGTAGCCAGTAGAGAAATTGGCAAGAGAGTTTGGGGCCATCATGGGATCAACAGAATGACGATAAAAAAGAGCTTATGGAATGGAAAATCCCTGTAGAGCATTCCTGTATTTTGAAAAAAAAGTAGGATTAGGTACTTGGGAGTACAGATTGTAGTGAATCCTAGTTTGTTTTAATGGGATACAGGAGTTATTTTAGCATGCGGCTTGCAGACTCATGCCCCCGTCACCCAGTGACTTTTACCCTTCTTTGCTTGCTCTGTTTTAGCGCATTTATTTAATTAATTCTTTTAAGAGGCTGCCTTGTTTTGACTTAGGCCCATGTTTTGATTTGCATTATCAGTGCCACTGCGCTAAGGCATCAAGATCAGGCAACAAATACAAACAAACCGTAGGTGTTCACTTTAGGTACTTTCCCTCTTCATGCTGTCGAGGAAATTGTTTATACTAATTACCATCCCAAGCATGCCTTGTTATCTATTGTTTGGGAACAAACCTACATCAAGGGTCCAAGAAGATCTGTATAAATACTCCTCACTTTATCAGATAGTCAGAGGGATTCCGACCAGATGCCATCGCTGCAATCGATGCGGCACGTCCCCTTGACACTGACCAAGTCTTCGTGTTCCTGCAGAGTCTTGGCTAGAGACCTCATTCCAAGATAACGAGGGTTGGGGGCTCTTCTCATGGACATGGCATTGGCAGATTGAGGTTAAACATACCTAGCTCTCTTCTAGGTTAGGGGTTAGGCCTACATACTAGGGTATCAGGACATATCACACACTTCATGATTATTTCATGATATTGCAAGATGGTGGGGCTTTGTATTAATGACTCTTGTTTTTACCATTTTATTTCTTGCACTGTTCATTATTATCTTAATCATTGCAGCCCATGCAACTTATCGCAGATTGCAGTATTATTAAAATAAAACCTATTGAAACTCTACTGCATCTTCTTCATTGCCTTTGTGTGATTGAGACATGTTGTTAATGTGAGAAAGGGGTAATCTCTGTTTAACCACAACACTCCCTGAGATGTCACACTTTTGAATCCATGCGTAAAGGCTACCACAAATCACCTTTGACTGTTTTGGGTTTTTGGTGAGGTACTGCTTGTGAGCCAGAAGGGTTGGGCGAACAGTCGTGTTTTGTTGTAGGATTGGCATAATTGCCTACAAACATAAGTACTGTCATCCTTAAACCAGCAGTCTTGCCTAGAGCAAGAGTCCAACTACGACAAGATAATGCAGGACTTAAAAGATATCCCACGAGAGAACTTGATGAAGGTCACAAGGGAAATTGAGGCCACATTAAGGAGATGGAATAACTTACCATTTACAATCAAAAACAGGCTAAACATGGTCAAGATGACAATCCTCCCTAAGATTACATTTCTTGTTGATACTATCTCCCTGGAATTTGATATGAAGCAGTTTGCAGGGGTGCAAGGTAAGCTTTTGAGCTTTGTTTGAGCATGTAATGGAATCAGATTGTCCTGGATAAACTGAGGAGATTAGAGAAATGGGGATTACAACTACCAGATCTATTAAAGTATTGTAGGCTTTTCAATTTAAGAATTGCTGGGTGTTATTTGAGTATCTGGACGAACAACTAGAAGGCAGCTATGAAGGTGCATGTTGATAGCGGAGGATGATAGAGTTCTTCTGTACAAATGTGGTCATCCTAAGTATTTTAAGAAGGTCCGGCTCAAAACCTTGAGATCTAGCGCAGAACTGTGGTATTAATTAAGGATGAAGTGGGGGGTCCACTATTACAGTGAGAGATCACCTGTGTGGGATTCCCCACATCACTCCTGAATTTATGAGCAGTCAGATCTGCAAAATATTGAGGCAAGTGGGGGTCTAAAAGTTGGGAGATCTCATATAGGGGGCTACTTTGACTTCATATGGCAATCTGAGTAGACTGACCAATGGGGAAATGGAGAAATGTCATTATGTGCAACTTTTACCCTGGGTTAAAACAAAAAAAGTGTACACCAAGATATGCTGGATTAATGGAAGTTATACACAAGGAGGCACTTCTGAAAAAGAAGAGGTGGCAAGAAGGTATGAAGCAATTTGCAACATGGAAAAAACAGTAATGGAAGCTCAATATTTAATTTAGGGGTGGTGTTTGCCGAATCAAGACCTTGGAAAACTGTGACAAGTATCTTTGAAAATTCTGTACTGTTCAGTAAAGGCTACCTCCCTTAAAAGAAAGCATTTCTTTATATTAAACCAGTTGTGCTGGATGCCTAAGATGTTACAGGCCATTCCAACAAGGGCCCTTCCTCACATTAATGGCCTTTTTTCCCTGTCCTGGGCGCATGTTTACCCCTCATGGAATGCTATTGTAATGCTAATTAATGATTGGCAGAGGTTGGGGAGCAAAATGTAGATTTTTGCTTCCAGGTACTTCAAGCAGGGCAAAGATAGAACAATGGTAACTTTTTAAAAAGTTACTTTTAAGTATTATCTAGAAAAAAAAATCTAGCTTCAGCATTGAGTTTTATTTTTGCTAATTAGTAAAAAATAGCTGTTCAATTACTTTCTAGCTAGTCCCATTCCTGAGATACAATATTACTGTTTAAGTATTAGTATTAGTGTTTAATTAGTATTTAATATCCCAGTGCTTCCCTATGGAACAGTCAACCTTGCTACAGTGAGGGGCTCGTCACTGTAAGGACATGTTTAACAGTAAACTTTTACATGTCCTATTTTTGAATACTATGTACCCTGCCTTATGGGCAATAAAGCCTACTTAGAGGTGACATACATTTTTAAAGGAATGTTATTTTAACAGGTCCAAATTGGAGGCCTGCAATAATCTTTATATTGTCATTGTAGTGGATGGCATAATGGGTGCTGCAATCTACCTGTGACATTTATGTTACAGGCACTGGGTACACCCTAGCACAACATACTAGGGGCCTATAGGTAAGTTAAGTATGCAAATCAGGAGTATACCAATCTTACCATATTGAAAGGAGGGGCACAAGTACTTTACCACTGCTTAACAGGAGTAAAGTACACAGAGTTCTATAGCTAGCAAAAATGGGCTGAGTCAGAGACCTCTTAAGTCACTCTTGTGCTTGGGAAGGAGTATAAATCTAATGCCCGGAGTTTTTTGGGCAGCCATGGAAACCTTGCAAAAATGCATTTCAGTGATCATCTGGTCTATACAGCACCAGTATTTCTTACGTTTCCCACTACAGCACTCCACTATGTAACAGAACTGGGCTGCATACTAGTAGCTACTTATGTTGGGCAGCTCCAGACAAACCTTCTCTATGGGTCGATATATAATTTTTGATACCAACTTAGGTCTCTTCTTCATCTAGATGAAGTTGTTAATCATCATCTGTATATTGTGTAAGGTCCCCCTGGTTGGTTGTAGAGACAGCGTCTGCAATATATGTAGGAACCTGAGTGGTGACATCATCTTGGTCACTTCTAGCTGTCCTAACCATGACAGCCTCTCCATATGCCACCTTCAGTGGTCTTGCCAGGTCAGGGTAGTTATTGTGTACTGTCTTGGACATAGTAGAAGCCAGTATTACACCCAGGTATTGAATGTTGCTCTAGCCTACTAGATAGGGAATCTTTGTTTCATGTTTTCCTTTAGTGCTGCTGGTAGGGAGAGGCTGAGTTTTTGTGACGTCCTTAGATTTATCTTAAAGCCTGAATCCTGCCCATACAGTTTTAAGGCCTCCCCTTCCACGAGTACAAAGCATTCCGGGTCTGATATCATCAAGACATCATCTGCATACATGCACATTTTATTCTCAGTGCAGCCAATTGTATGCACAGGGGTTTCATATAAAATATAAATAGTAGGGGCAAAGGGGGCTAACCCCTGCTTCATACCACTGTGCACCCTAGTTGTGGCATAGAAGCTCAGATTCTAGCTTGAGGATCCTTATAGTTACTAAAACCCCTGAATAGAAACCTGGCATCAAACCCATTTGGAATATGTTTATTTAAGGATCGTCCAATGGACCATGTCAAATATTTCTTGGCATTGATCGAAAGTAAAATTGCCAATCTATTAGTTAGTTTTATATTGTTAATTATATGTAAAATGTGTTTTTATTACCTGAGCAAGCTCCACCTGGAACGAAACCTTCCTAGTCGGGGTTGATAAGACTCTTCTTCTGAATGTCCAATCTATTAGCCAGAATCCACACGAGTAGCTTGGCATTTACATTTAATAAGGAAATCGGCCAAGAGGATATCCCTAATTGAGAGTCCTTGATTGGTTTAGGTAAGACCTTAATAGAGGACTCTTGCACAGATGGAATTATTGCCACCAGGTCGCCTATCATGTTGAAGAAGCACACAAAGTAGGGTGCCAGTTTGTGACAGAAACGTTTATAAAACATGAGAGACTATCCATTGAGGCCCGTCGATTTCTGCAAATCTAGCTGTGCAATAACAGCGGTACACTCCTCTATTTCGACTGACTTTTCTAGACTGTCTGCCTGTGAGTCTTTCAGCTTAGGTAGATGGACATTTCTCAGGGAATTTTCCGTGAAATCTTTCTGGACATTCTCTGCCATGTATAGAGTTTTGTTGAAGTCGTGAAAGGTTTGTTTGATTGATATATCTGAGGTGGTTAGCTCCCCTGTACTAAACAATGGTAGAAATGTGGACCTTCGGTATCTTGCCCCAGAGATTACAGGCAGAGACAGTTCTAGGCTTCCTGGGGTCCGGGGCAGAAAGGGAATGTGTGAGGCCCCTCTAATTTGCATAAAATTTGAAATCACAGGCAATGACATCAAAGGAAATGCCATCAATCGACTAAGGATTGGACGCGTTGACCACAGGTGGGGGGCCAGGACTACATTCTCCAGCGTTACACACTGCAGGAGGGCCACCACGATATCTTCGCATCTCGAGGCGCTATAAAGAGATTTCCTGGGTGCCACACAGCGGGACGTGTTGACGACAGGCCAGGACTACATGCCCCAGTGTTACACGCGGCATGAGGGTCGCAGGAGGTCCTGAATGCATGCTTGGGCTCGTCAATGGACAGACCTGCTATGAATCCTGGCTTCCCCCTTTTACCAAAATGTGTGATCCTAGACAATTCTTTTATTTCACTTTCCCTACTTTTTCTTCATTAGTTCATATAAGGGAATCTCAAAATACATGACTTCAGGATGTGCGCTGTACAAGACCTTCTCCTGTGTTTGATTTAATAAATTATAATAATGTTCATGTGTAATAGGAACCCAGGCCACCCAAAGAGTGAATATGAAAACCAACTTGCCTCTTAGTTCAGTGTTGGCATTGTTTTCAAGGGGGGGGAGGGGAATGAATGTTTCTGGATTTATGTTTGAAAACCATCACTTAAAAAGAAAATGCTTCTCCATGCACTGATATAATCTGATGTACTATGTTGAAACGACTCTGCATGTTAATTATAAACAGTTTTTGATTTTTGAAGAGCCCTTATTATATTTTTACAATTTTGGTGTAGCATGTCTTTAAAAATAAAGGTGTTCCTTCAAGCGCTGGATAACGTAGTTTCTTACTTTCTTTGCCTCCGATTAACATTTAAATACCCAGTTCTGCTGTTGAGCAGGGGGCCGCATGTAAAGGTCAGGAGGGCCGCATGCGGCCCCCGGGCCGTACTTTGAGTATCACTGCACTAGTACCTACTGTGCCCCAGCTGTTAAAAGAAAGCTTCAATCTAAGTGTGCCACTAATGTAAGGCCTGCAACTTGTTCCTATACGTGCCATGTCCACTTACCAAGATCCTGCACCAATGTGGGAAGTGCCATTTTTAGATTGGGAACAGATAATGGGCAAATTCAAAGTTGTGCTTGTTCAGAGCATGGCACTATTGGTGAAAAGGCTGTGTAAGTTAGAAACCTCCATTCTATCATTGTTAAAAATGCCCCCTAGTGTATCTGCCACCCCCGAAGCTGCTGCGGAACAGTCAGGCTCTTTGGGATTATCTGGGACTGCTGACACTGTTTGTCATACTTATATCAACATACCTTCCGTGGCCAATGTCTTTCAAGGTATTGTACAGCAGCCTCTTCAGCTGGTCCCTGGAGGACATGTGGAAACGTGCTCAATTAGCTCACCAGGGGGCACGGGGCGAGTTGGGGGTGGGGAGGGGGGGGTAAAGGGTTGGAGGGAACCAGTAGCAAGGGTAACGGGCTGCCACACCTTAACCTACCACCAAAATGTAGTCCCTATGTTACTGTCATGACGAGGGTCCCACAATATCCCTTCTCCTCTATGGAGTCCACGGAAACCTTGAAAAACAAAGTTTGTCAATGGCTGTGTATCAATTCTGATTTTTATGTTAATGAATATAATGATATCCTGTTTGTGAGAAGGGTTAGGTGGGTAGGCCCCGTTGTTAAGTCTTCTAACAGGGAGTGTTGTAAGCACCTGATTGCCAGTTCAACTCACTGTCACCCCACGGGTCCTGGTATAATCATCAGGCACCTTGTTTTTTTTATAGGCACTTACAGCCATGTAATAACACAGCAGGGCATGTGCGTGAGCTTTGCGGGGGTCGTCCAACAAGCTCTTCCTACATCCAACAGGTTCTTTCCCCCTGTCAGGTCTGGATGTCAGTGACTGAATGCGAGTTGTTGTGACTCCTTGTCTGTCTTCCCACAGGGTTAGGAGGCCTTCAGGTATATTTGAGGATGTGACCTGTTTAGATAACAATATCACAAGGTTTCTTAGCTGGAACGTAGCAGATACTAAGGCTGAACCATCGGATCCGGAGGTGGTAAGGTTTGTTACCCAGTTTGATGTAGTCTTGCTGCTGGAGACCTGGGCACAGGAGCACTTTGCCGTGGATGGATACACATTTTTTGCTGTACTAGCCCTTCCTTCTCATGGTTCACAAGCCCGAGAAGGTCTTGCTACCTTTGCTCCGACTTTAAACTTTTGGTAACTTCCTTTCCTTTAAGGCACAATGGAATCCAAATTTTGTGGGTTGTTATTGCCAAGGAGCTTCATTTTTTTTTTAGTCAATTTTTATAATGCTGGTGCGAGGTAGGATGTCAGATCGAAACGTTGTTTAACGCATTCAGTCCTGGAGTCAAGGTCACTCTCCAAACCTAAATCTTTTAATGTGTTGTTGGGGGGATTTTAATGGTAAAATGGACCTTAACTGTATCATCCCAAACCCTTTTTTGGTTGAAGATACTCCATTTTGCTCCCTGTCATCAGATGCTAGAGGGAGACAGCTCTTCCAGGCTGCTGGAATACTTGTCCTGTCTAAAGCTTTGGTGAGGGGGTGATCTCCGGCAGCCAATGACCAACATTTATTGGGTGGGGGCAGAGGATCAGTTATTGATTATGTTTTTGTTACTAGGTTCCTAGATAGTAAACTCCTATTGAAGTTAGGTTGGCTATAGCAGGGGGTGGTCAGACTGACCCTTTGCCAGGATTAAAGGACCTGGCTATTAAAGATCTGGGCAATAGAGTTAAATGGCGCCATATTTCTATCCTCGCCTTGTTGGAGGCCATTATTATCTCCAGTTTCTCAGTGATTATGGAGACTTTGTTGAACCCAGGAACCTCAGCTAGCAGCATCTTAGAGGCCTCTCGATTGTTTATTATTTCTGTTAACTCTATTATGTTTGAGCAGTCTGGAACTAGTATACCTCCCAAGAGGGGATGGTTTGATAAAAAATTGTACAGCTGCACAAAAAACAATTGCATGATGCCCTTCACGCCATCCCCAGAGACCCACAGGCTATCTCTTTGGCCAGAGCTGCTTATAAGAAAGCTATGAGGGCTAGGAAAATGTCCCTGAAAGAGGATCTGTGTGAGCGCCTTATATCTACCTTCTGTTTTAGGTATAACAAGGGTTTCTGGGAAATTGTAAATAGCAAACAGTCTACCTTATGCCTCAATGATGACATTGGTTCTAAAATTACACCCTTTCAGTGGGCGGCACATTTCACCTCTGTATATGCTTTAGGAAAGAGTAGTGGCTCGCCTGATACTCTGGTGGTATGCCCTTACCTAGTATTTGGTTTGAGCTAGAGGAAGTTCATTCAGCCATTTTGGCTAGTCTCTCTAATAAATCACCTGGGCCAGACAGTGTCCCTATGGACCTCTATAAGGCAGGTATAATACTTTTAACTAATATTTGTAATGCCATCTCAGTAGTAAATATTCCCATTTTGTGGAAGTCAGCAGTAATTGTCCCAGTTTTTAAAAAGGGCAACAGGCATGACAGGGCATGTTACAGACCTACTTCTTTACTTGATTCCATGGTCAAAATTGGGGGGTCTGTCATCCTGTAATGTATAGACGACTGGGTGCAAACTAATAAGATCTTATGACAAGCCCAAAATGGGTTCAGGGAAGGGAGAGGCACTATGGAGCAATGCCTTAACCTGATAATTGGTAAATACGTGGTTGCCACAAAGAGAGCGCTTAACCTGACATTTGTGTGCCTGAGCTGTGCCTTTGACCAGGTTATCAAGTCCAAATTATGGGGTGTATTGTCCTACCTTGGTTTGCCGCAGCCACTCCACTGGTGGATGTTTTGCAGGCCCTCTATAGTGATGTTAATGCGTGTGTCAGATACAGGCAGAGAGGTGAATGTACAGATTCTTTCATTATTCCCAGGGGGGGTTCGTCAGGGACGTGTATTAGTGTCCATTCTTTTTCTTCTTTACATTAATGGACTAAGTTACTTCTTGATAGAGAATGGGAGAGATGTCTAGGGTAAAATTGTCACCTGTACAATCCCTATTGTATGCCGACAATGCTGTCCTCCTTTCCCATACACCTAAGCGCTCAAGCTCTTGGTTGATCTATTTATTGAGTTCATGGACAACTAGATACCAACACTGAAAAAACAGATTACATGGTATGTGGGAAACGCTCTGTTAAGCCAAGACCTATTACCATTGAGGGGAAGTCCATTGCAAGAGTGGCCACTTTCCCTCATTTAGGGGTAACTTTTGACCATCTTAACACTTGGGCTCCCTGACCTGTGAACCAATGTTTACGGTTTGATCAAGCCTGTGCCTCCCTTTTTAGATTTGCCACCACAGTAGGCAGAAAACCCGCTGAGCCCCTTTTAAAAATCTATAAAATGAAGTGCTGACCCGTGCTGATGTAGGGTGCTGCAATATGAGGGAATAGGGACTGTTCTGGAATTCAGCAGGAGAACCGCTTTTGCAGGAGGTTGCTAGGTGTGGGTCCTGCCGCTGCTTCCCATTTTGTGCATGAAGAGTTGGGCCTGGATTATGCTGAGGATCATGCTATTGTTGCTCCATTGCTTCTGCAGGTTAGTGTATGGTGTGGAGAGTTCACAACATTTAATAGGGCTGTGATCGAGGACTGGTGGGGTTGCAACAATGGCCATAGAATCCCCTGGCTTAGCCACGTCAAGAGCATGGCCGGGACCCTGAGCTTGCCTGAATTGTTTTCCACTGTGTGCCTGCTTAGCAAAGGGGTTGGCAAAAGGGCCAAGGAATTATTTTTTTCCTATGCAAGGGAGAGAAGAGAGAAAATTATTTTGGAAAGGCCAGTTTTGTCAGCACTCCCACTTTTGAAAACGTAATTTGGCCTTGAACCTTAACTCACCTGGGTTAGACGCCATTGGGAGAGATTGCTCCTTACGAGCTATCTCCTGAGCTCTATCCGTTCACATCTCTGTTTTCCAGCTGGACAGTATGCTCCATCTTAATCTTCATCTTCCCCACCCGTCTTTGCTGTCCATTTTCAAGGCAAGGGGCTTTTACCAAAACAGACCAGCACTTCTTCACCTGCAATTGTTGGACAACCAAGTAGTGGCCTACGCCGTTTGCTCTTGTTTAAAAAGCTCCTTATTTTGGAATAATGTTACGAATTCTTAACTTGTTTGGGGTTGGGGCCCTTATGAATTATGTATTTTATTGTTTTTATTGCTTGATGCATTTGATATTTTATGCTGGTTTTATTCTTTTATGATTGATATCTTTATTTTGATTAAAAAAAATATAATCAATCCAGAGCTTAAGTAGTATTGGATGAGGCGGTTAGGGTCTTTAAAGGCACTTTGGTTAAAAAACCCTTGGAGCCAGGTCATTCAGATAGGAGGTTTCTATCACCTCAAGTGAGGCCCGCTGCAAAACCTAGTTTGTCACATGATCCAACCATTGACCTTCCCCTTAAAGCAACACTGTACGTGGTTGTTCTAAGCAGTGTTCCACCTCTACCTGGTTCCTCCTTTGAATCTTATAACCAACTAAAAAATAAAGCAGGTCACTGGTTGGGTTCTCATTTGAAGTTGGGCCCAGCCATTTTGACTGCATTAACATGGTTAGAAGAGTTAACTGACTGGGTAAGGGTTTGTCATCAAAGGGGGACTGCATATTTGTAAATTTCAACCAGGCTCATATGGCTGAACATGTGCTTGCATTGGCAGGGTCTTCTAGAGCCAACAGCTCTTCCAGAATTCAGGTACTTCCCTTGGGCTTTTTTTAGGGTTGAGCCTGCGTAGCATGCGCTTGTGCATTCGTTTTGCTAGCGAGACGCCTTAGGGATAAGGGCTCGGAGCCCCATCCACGTGACGTCAGTGGCTTTCATTGGTTCGTGGGCTTGCCGGTTATAATCTGCTTGATTTCATTAGTGGAAGGCCTTTTCCGGTGGTTAGACCTCCTCGAGAGGATCGAGCAAGTACAGAAAATATGCGAGGCTCGCTGTTTTCCATTCGGTTTGTGGACTACTTTTTCTCTATTTTCACAACGCGATCTCGCTTGGCAGAAGTCGAGCGCTTAGCATAAATCAACCCTGTTATACAGTTAATTGCACTTTTTCCGGTTACGTACATGGTTTATGTCGCAAGCACCAAGACACTTCGGGATTCAAGCGCTTTGGAAAACTGCTACTTGCTGAATGAGATACTACATTTACCACGGATAGTTCCGACATGTTAACTTTTGGATAGGACGCTTTCAATATCTATCCATATAAAGTAAAGATAACATCTTATGTCGAAAGGAGTTTGTTTACACTGTAGTTTGACTCTGAATATGCCTGTGCCGTGGACTAAGACTATTGTAACGGTAACCATGTCCTGGGCAAGCCCAAGTTTTCTCACACTCCAGATGAATGATGGGGAATAAAAACATCACATTTAAAAAGCATGCTCTTAAATTTAACTAAAATGTTTTCAACAAGCCTTTATCAGAAACATAGTAAAATGTGTATTATTCAGTCATCGTGTCAGTGTAAATAAATTCATATTTAATGTCAGTTTTTATATTTGAAAATACTTAAATTTTGAACGTTTCCCCTTTTTAGGGTAGTCTTTCGTTCGCAGCACGACCTCGCTTGGCAGAAGTCGAGCGCTTTGCATAACATCGACCCTGTTACATAGTTAATTGAACTTTTGTCGGTTACGTAGATAATTGCACTTTTGCCGATAGGTTTTACTACGAGTGAACTGTAGCAGCGCAATCACGCTGTTTTTTTTTTCATTCAATATGGCAAGAAAAATCCGGATGGGAGTTTACAACTGCTAATAGCTGGAACTTGGAGAAATGCGAGACCCTATTGCATTGCAAATGCTTCTTTTGTTTTTGTTTTATAGACCTATTTCAGCTTGTTTTTTCCTCTGGACCCACGATGGGCCTCTCTGAAACAGATGCAGCCACATGCAGCCTATCTCCTACCAGGTGAAATGTCATAATAGGTTTACCCCTTTGAGTTTGATGACTGTGATTGACATGAGACCCATAGCAGCAGATACTTTGGGATTCTTAGTGCCTCTTTGCGGTTTAAGCCCCCAATACCATTGGGTGGAAGCTCTCTCCTGGGGTCAAAGGAGGACATGTGAATGATTAGGTGGAATACTGCCTGGGTCTATACCAAATTTAAGGTAGATAACTTGATTCAGTTTGCCTTCAAGAGACTTGGGAATGTTTGAATTCATTTAATTTAGAAGGCTTTAAAACATACTTTACCCCAGCTATTCATTCAGCCACAGGTAGGGCCAAAGGGGGTATGATTATTTTTGTTTCCTTCGCAATAAATGGGCACATAAGAGAGCTAAATTCGGCAGTACCTACTTTACAAGCTCTCAAGATTACATTGTCAGACTCTTTGGGTATTGTCTTGTTAGTGGCTACATCCAGTGTTGGTAGTTCATTTGATCACTTGTATCAACTATATTATAGCCTCTGATTTCTAATTTTAATATCATTTGTCAACCTTTCAGTGACCCTTTAACATTGGCAATGAGGGGCCTTAATTCATCTGTAAATAATAATTTACCTAATCACACATTTCCCCCAGATACAGAGTCAGGGGAGACACTGAGGTGGTCGTTGGTGGAGCCTGAACCCTTTGTGGAATCCATATTTTACAACTGTGTGAAGGAATTAGCTCGTCTAGATTTCTCCTCCCCAGAACGTGCCTTTTTATGGCCATCGCAGAGAAGGCAAGAGCCCTTCTGTCGGTAGCCAGTATTAAATCCCCAAATCAGGCCCAAAAACTGCTTGATCCTTGTTGCTCAAGAATTTAACATAACTTAAAAAAAGGCCCTAAAAACGTACCCCTGAGAAAGGGTATATGTGACTAAGTATCAGAGCGATTATAAAGATGAGCTAAAAAGTAAGGGGGTCTTAAGGAAAATGGCCTGGAAGGAGTTGGTCCAATCCAGTATAGAAAGAAAGAAAAAAAGTGCTGCCCTTTGGCATATTTTCAATTAGCCCTGCTTAGCACAGAACGCCGCTCCATCTTTATGCCATCATATCCCAGCCAGGAATGGGGCCCAACATCTTTGCACTATAGACTGCGTACAACCTCTGAAAACACGCATTTGCAATGCAACGGGTCTTGCATTTCGCAGAGTTAGAGCGATTAGCAGTTGTGAACGCCCAACCGGACTTTTCTTGGCTCATTAAGTGGAGAGAAAAAAAAAAAGCACGATCGCGCTGCTAAAAAATAGAAACAGTCTCAGGGTCGATGTCATGCAAAGTGCTCAACTTCTGCCAAGAAAGATCGCGCTGTGAAAAAAAAAAGAGAAAAAGTAGTCCACAAACCGGACGGAAAACAGCGACCCTCGTATGTTTTCAGTACTTGGTCGCTACGCTCGAGGGCAGCTAACCACCAGAAAAGGAACGATGTATGCATGGCTTCCACTAATGAAAGCAAGCAGATTTTAGCAAGCATTTGCAATGCAAGGGGTCTCGTGTTTGCTCGTGTTAGAGCTGATTGCGTTGTAAACTCCTAACCCGACTTTTCACCTATCGGCAAAAGTGCATTTATGTACGTAACCTGAAAAAGAGCAATTAACTATGTAAAGCGCTTGATTTCTGCCAAGTGAAATCGCGCTAGTAAATTCGAGAAAAAGTAGTCCACGAGCCAGACAGAAAACAGCAAGCCTCGCATGTTTTCTGTACTTGGTCGATACGCTCGAGGAGGGCTAGCCACCGTAAAAGGCATGACTTATGCATGCCTTTGACTAATGAAAGCAAGCAGATTTTATTAGGCAAGCCCACGAATCAATTAAAGACACTGATGTGACATGGGCCAGGCTCCGAACCCTTTTCTAACTACTACAGCGCCTCGCTATCGCAGGCAGACACCATCTACCCACGTCTATCCTCAACTCCTGCTCTGCAGACCTCGAAAATGTTCTTCCATCAATAAGCATGTTATGCAGGCCTCCAACAGGGTGACCACCCGTTCGTAATTTACACTATCCATAAATTAGCGTGCTTGTCCACTGTCAGTGTCTCATGTTTAAACAGACAGCATTGGTCTG
This sequence comes from Pleurodeles waltl, assembly GCF_031143425.1. Classification (NCBI taxonomy): domain Eukaryota; kingdom Metazoa; phylum Chordata; class Amphibia; order Caudata; family Salamandridae; genus Pleurodeles; species Pleurodeles waltl. The sequence continues at coordinate 337,173,983 of NC_090437.1, read as the reverse complement.
TAATTTTAGCCTTTCTGCTAAAAGAAAGGGTAACCGGGACACTTAAGGTTCTGCAGCCTAATGTCACACCATTTGGTTGAGCGGAAAGCCAGGATTAATTCTTAGATTTCTGGTTTAAATTTGAAAATCAGGCATTAAACGGCATTTATTTGCCTCTCGAAACATTAATGGTTTGATTTTAGCTCTTAGTTGAGAAGAATGTGGGTGGAAGGAAGGCAGAATCCACATGAAAGCCCGGATTGTTTTGGGCTCGATGTTACACATGGACCTTTAGCTGAGCCAGAGCCTGTATTTCCCCTTCACATATTATTTTGTTACACCTTGTACATCTAATTATTTTAGAGATTCTGCAATGAGTAGTTAATTTAATGGGGGAATCACTTCAAAACACACATTGTGTGCTCTTAACTTATTTAGATATTGGAAAAGTTTTAAGTCGTTTGTTAGTTTCCTAAAACAGTGTGCCCAGAAGAGTTGTGCGAGTCCTGAAAGTGCTCCTACAGCATTTTTCTAGACAGTAGAACTAAAAATAAAGACGCACAGAAAGTGTGCGGAGTGCTTTTATGTAGGGATGTATAAAGTGCATTTCGGCCATAGGCCGATGGAGGTCTAACCAAGGGTCAGTACGCAACGAAGCTCGTCGCCAGCTGTTATGGCAAGCTGAAAGTGCTGCGGAAGGTCCACCTTCTTCCAGTCAGACAAGTAGCCGGGCGGGCCCTGGCGTTAGCCCGGCTTAACTACGGTAATGCCCGGTTCTTAGGCTCTCTTATTTCACCAGGAAGCTGCAGACAGTACAAAACGCTGCTGCATACTTACTATGAATATTGCAAAGCGTATGCCAGGTCGTGAGAGACTGGATCCCAGTGGAACATGTACAGTTCAAGACCCTATGCATTATGGTAATGCTAAAAATCCATCACTTAATACACCCATAACATGGCCACCAATGCGGTATAGCTCGAGTCTAAGCTACTAAAAACCAATCTGGAGTAAGAAATATGGTATATAGGATGGATATTCTATTTAAATAAGCATTTCAACCAGCACTTGAAAGCCACCGTTTGCTTATTCTTCACATTGTACTTCCACCCTAGAGTACATCGAATGAAGCACTCCACATCAGTCCATGTTTAACAAAAAGGTTGCCGTTTATATCAGTGGTCAAACCTTCATTAGTGTCCAGGTTGGATTCTTTCTAAAGCTTTAAATATGTACAATTACATATAAATGTGCATTCAATAGTTAAGTACTATACAGACCAAATAAACCTATTTTGAACTGTACTTGTTAGGCATCCATTTAATATATTGTGTAACTTCAGCACACCCACCGTCCACATTTTGCCTCGATGGCAGGTAGTCACCCTAGCCTCCAATGAGGCACCCTCCTACTGCAATTGACAATCTCTGGGCTGTGTAAGATTGACTGCTCTTTACCTTTGCGTCCCCGTTCTAGACAATCTTACAAGTGCTGTCCTTGCCTTTGCCAGTTTTCATGATCTACATGTCGCTTTCAGTCTCTGTGGTGCCCAGAGTGTTATGACCTCTTAATGTCCAAATGCATCCACTGCCTTGTGTGCCTGTGACATCCATCAGCTCTCGCACAAGGTCCCAGGGAATCGGTCCTCTGACCTGGGTCCCTGCTTACCTTCCATTACAAGGGCCCCACAAAATGAACAAATCCAATGCTGCACATACCCTTAGGTATGCCCATTAACAAGGATTCTTAATAGTGAAAAACAAATGTGCTTGAATTACTGCAACATGAGGGCATCGTTTAAAGACGGGAGGATAAAAAAAAAAAAAAAAAAAAAAAAAAAAAAAAAAAAAAAATGAAAAAAAAAAAAAGGATAGCACTGAAATGCACGTTTTAGCCAGAAGTGAGCAGGTAAAACACCATTTACTGTACTAGCAAAGCAATGGGTGAAGCAGACTCAACCACTGCCACAAGCTTTACACTGTGGTGGGTGGACTAAACAGGTGAACATGACAAAGGATGAATAGGGCAGACAAAAACCAAACTCCATAGGTCTATACGTAGATTACATAAAAATAAAAACACGAAACTAAATCGCTCAACGGAGACCTAAACAACATAGCCTGCTTATTCACCAAAGGCACATACCCGATGCCCACCTACAGCCAAGCAACACTATCCCCCAGAAACTAACATAATAGGTTCTAGCTGCTCCACTGCCAAGTAATTCATCTCCAAACCGTATACCCGGCAATATGGGTCCTAATCAAATAGGAAATCACAAAACAAATGCAAGCTCAATAGGCCACTGGCTCCAATTAACCAAAAGGGTCCACAGATTCCAAAAGTGATTTGAGACCACAATAGTGTTAGGAATGCTCCGCACAAATGCTGTTACCATAAACTCAATTGCCATTTTTCGGTACCAGTACCGATTAAGATAAAAGAAAAATCGTACTTGCGATAGGATTAGTGCTTGAGAGCGATGGCAATATACTGAAAACTGTACCAGCCCAGCTATGCAGGTCTTAAGTGATCAAGCTTGGCACCGTACTAAAATTCATAATACAAATATTGAAACCACTTGTCAGAATTATAGCACCATTACCAATCATTCACCAGGAAACTTTTCTATATAAAGCAGTTACTAATTGGCGTTTTGTTTGCAATTCTGGGTACTGTCAAGATCACGGCCAAGTTGATTTATTTTGAAGGGTGTGGTTTGTCAAGCAACAGTGGGAAGAATAGTATAAGGGCCATGAGCAATTGTGCCTTTAACCCTTTACATGGTAGGCCACTGATTGTGCAGCGTGGCGGTCAGTGCTGCTGTAGCCCTCAATATTTATCAGCCGGGACAGCGTTCTCAGCTTATCTTTAGGGCTGTAGTGTACCACTCAAGCGTTGTGATTTGTGCCCTTCTGCAAGGCCGTAGATTGTGATTTTATTTTTTATTTTATTTTTTTAAATAGGACATCTAGGCTGGTCTCCAACCTCCAATTTGAGTTCGGGTCCTGTTGGTCTGCTTGCACTGAAGCAATTTTCCTTGATTGTCTTGCTTCTAATGAGACTGTTGCACAGTAGCTAAAAGAGTGCCCAGCCTTCTTGGAAGAAATGTTGCCATATTCTATCACTATCTATCTATCTTCAAAACTAGACTAGCAAAGTGAGCGTTTGTGAAAAACCGTTTATGGTTAGTAGAGGCGTAGATTGTGGTGGTCTCTGCTCTGCCTGGTGTGCTTAATATTAGCCATGTCACCCCAACACTTACAATCCAAGCACAGGCCAACAAATGGTTTCAGGCATTTACAAACGTGAGGAGGCACATACTAAACCAGTTAGGTTTCACGGGTGAGACTGGAGGGTTGGTTAAATCCAATCATCCCTCGATTACCAGTTATAAGAATGTACACCGAGTCATTCTATCAGAACTTCATAGGTGTGCCATCCACTGCCTCCCACCCCTGCTAACTCAAGGACTTTTGAGCAAACATGACACAAAGCTCACTGGAGACAGTTATGATGCTAGAAGTGTTTATTAGTAGAAATGCAATACATGTTGCCACAGTATGAAATCTTTCGCAACCAAGTAGGATTTAGATCACCCTAGCACTGGACTACAGAAGAATGTTCACCAGAAACTTGTGCAATACGAAAAGTGCCCAATAAAGACCAGTGACTGGTAAGATCAGTCCTTTACCTTCAATGTAAACAATTAAAGCTACAACTAAAGTGCACTATGCAAGCTTGTGAGCATTTAGCCTTTCATGTTCAACTTATCCATCACAACTGGATTAAACCATGCTGCACAGGAGGCAGAGAACTGGTCATAAATATGCAGATTTGAGTGCTGCAGTGTATATTCTACAACCTAACTTCTGCATGCATGCTGGCTATCTGTCTCATCCTGATCCTCAGTATGTGGAGAACCACCCAACTGTGGATAAAACGGACCCACCAACCAGTTGAGTGGCGTGTTGTTAACAACATAGTCCACCATATTATCCAGGGAACCCTTCATTTTGTCCAATTGTCCTTTAGTAGTGCCAAGAACGTGGTCGGAGATCTCTCTTACAGAGGAGACTAAGTGGAAGTTCTGGTACAAATCACCAGCCATTGTACTCATGTGGTGAGCCTGTTCCTGGATGTTGTGAGGCAGGCCGTGTATACTAGACACCAGAGTGATGCAGGTGGTCTGAAGATGTTTTGTAAGGTTACGAGCAATCGTCAGGGTGCGAAATTCAACATCCTGTTGAGGGAAAAAAAAAATATATATATGATTACTTGAACTGACAGCAAGGCTACCAGGCAATAAGTTTTCAGAACGGACACGCCGCCTATGCAAGGAATTTAAGCACAGCAATCAGGCCAAAGCAACATCGTAAGTGATGCTAAAATAAGATGAAATCTTAAAGGCTGGTTATATGGTTGCAGCAGGCATCCACACAAGCTTTATCACCACATTTCTGCTTTAGTTTTCTTAAACACTAGGCAGTAATCTGGAAAAATGTATGTCAGACAAGTCCAAATCTACCTCTGTGCTGTTACATTCCTCGCCAGCGTTTTGGCCCGTGCTTTTGCTCCATTCCAACCAAGACTGGTAAAGCTTTTCTTGAGCATCATGCAGCTTCTGGTTGGCACTATCCATGTTCTTCTGTGCGTATTCCATCTACAAGAAAAAAAACAAAGTGTTGATGCCGAATCAGTTAAGTAGCTAATAGATAACCAGTAAAGTAACCTGAGTGCATTCAATCAGTTTACTACTGCAACAGCACAGAAATCCCCTTAATAGGAGTCAGGTTTACTCTATTATGAATGCTATTAATCCAAACAGGTCAGATTAACAAGGAAACCCCAACCGGCATTAAATACTACAAATGTTTAACAGACATTGCAAATCCCACCGAGATCGAGCAGAAGCGGTAGATACATATATTTAAAAAAAAAAAAAAGTACAAACTCATCTCCTAACAGCAGATACGAGTACACATCTACAGGATGGATTAAGAGCAGTGACCATTCTTTTCTTACCAGGGCAACTGCATGGTGTAGATGAGAAATCGCTTCGTGACTCCTGGATTTCGCATCCCTCAGCCGGGCTATGGCTTGCTGGTAGGCACGCTTCTGAACTTTTCTAGACAAAGATCCTATTCGATTATAGTAGTTTGGCTTCTGAGCCCCATCTTCAAAGCCTTGTACACATGCAGCTTCGGCAGCTGCAAAAAAAAAAAAACTATTTAGTTCAATTGGCACCTCGACCTGACACCACCGCCCTCACCCACAACCAACTAGATCTAAAATAGTCCACACTTTTGCATTAAGAGAAGTGAAAAGATGAATTTCCAACTATTCCAGCATCCCTTACTAACTGGGAAGGAAACTATGTACCTGCCCCTCCAGCTCCTCTCAGTGAAGCTGAGTGTAGTATAGCACGATTAGGAAACGAACACTAGCTTCACATCCCTTTAATAAAATACCCAGACTATTGTTAACTTGACCAAGTTCTGTGAAGTGTTGGCAGAGCCATTTTAGAAGTGTCTTAATTATGGTCTGCATTAATCACAAAAGGTCAAGCATACGGGAGGTACTTCACAAGGGCATCTTAGTTGCAGCCATATCCCACATTTTTCCACCCAGGACCAGAAAGTACAATCTGCAAGCTACACAGCTTTCCGCAATAGCCACATGAAAACACCACTAACTTACTACAGTCGGAACATGGAAAACGCAGGTTGTCATTTAGTGCAGGAGATTTTAACATGGCTCCTAAGCCGCGAGACTCAAGATGTACAAGTTTATACACACTATTTAACATGTACCTGGTTACCACAGGGCAGCTTGCAAAGTGTAATGCACAGCGCTACAAGGACTCCACCACTCAAGGTCTATAGTTAAAATCAGTTTTTCTTAAAGCAATGGTGCGCCCAGCAGTGTAATGTAGACCTCTGGGAGAAGAGTTGGGTGGGGGAAATTGAACACTCCAAGGCCTCCATTTTGCAGAGGGAGCCTACAATACTATGCTGCTGGGTGGCACCCTAGGAGCTTCAGATTAAGGAAACGTCTTGCTGCACACATCTGGGATTTTAACTGGAGTGACGGGAAACCATGGATTGTGCTACCACAAAGGAGTGGGGTTCAATTAAGACCATTTAACTTGGGCTTGCAGAGGTGATTCGTGGCTTCTTATAGATTAGGGCAAGCAGAGGACTGGTAGGTTGACATAAGGGACAAGAGCAAGTCGAGGTCCAGGAAAACTGAGGCCCAGCAGAGAGTCTATCAATTAAGCACTAGCACAGTAGTAAGACCAGCAGACTATTTAGATCAGGAGTAGTCTATGCGTCAGAAGATACTTTTCTCCCAGATGAACTGTGGCAGTGAGTACTAGCCGAGGGCCCCATGAGATCCAATAGATTTCCTGTGATGGTAAGGTGAGCAGCAGCCAGCGTTAAGGAGCTATATCCATCCCATGCCCTGCCCATTAGGGCCTTTGCTACTACAAACAGGATAGGACCCAAGTTCGTCAAATACCAGCAATACAGCCTACTTATAATAAAAAGTTAAGGCAGACTAATGAAAAAAATTCAGTTGTACTTACCCAACTCTTCCTCAGTCAGTGGGAGAAACTGATCTATTAGAGTCTCCGATTTGGTGAGTGCTGTGTCCACACCATTATTCACGATTTGCACCACATGGCTGCCCAGCACAGTGTTAATACTGCCATGTACAACAGCCATGGTCATTTCCACACTCTCATGAACAGCTTCTTTGGTCTTGTCAACCACTCCAGTGATTGTATGAGCCATAGTATCTTTGGCACCAGTTACTGTAATGGATAAAGCTTCTTTGGCACCAACCACCATATCGGAAGCTATGGACACAATCTATTGAAAATTAGAACAGCATAAATTTACAAAAAAAGGAAAGACGACATTCAAAGTACAGTTTAAGCATGAAATGAAGTTGCATATGAAAGGTAAATGCGCTCAATTACAACATTATGGACAATAAGGACAAAAATAACCAAAGCTGTACAGCATGGAAGTTTAGTATCCAAAGCAAAAGTTGCAGAGGTTCAGTACAGACCCAGATAACTTCTGTAGGTCGCACAGTCAAAACTGCTAACCATACATTTATCTACCACAATGCATCTCTATTGAAGCTATTACCTTGTCTGACGGCTGATAAAGTATTGGTAGTTTCTCTTCAATTTTATCCAGACCCATACATGCATAGTCGTTCGCAAATGCAACTGAAAAAAATAAATGTTTAAATTTGATGCAGTGTAAATCACTCCGTGTACACAGTATCAATGAACACTCAGTTACATGCAACAGCCAGCCTCTACTCAAATTACTAAGATTGGGGATGGTACGCGATTTGGAATTTTTCTGATCTCACCAATATTAGAAATTAAGATTCAGAGAAACTAAATCTTTCCCATTTTAATGAAGTAGTAACTTTCTAGCACTCAGTTAATGCTGAGCTAACTAACGCTTATGGACTCAAGCCATTCCCACCACCAACCAAGTTATTCCCCTTAAATACTGCAATCCAGGTATCCAGGAAGGCTTAAAGTTAAGGCTTCACTAACGCACTGCAGTCAGTGAAGCAGACACCTCAACCTAACCAGTCTGCTACTGGCAACGAGCAGAGTATCCCCCCCCACCCTCCGCCCAAAAAAGAAAGAAAAAAAAGTCGCTTTTAACAAAAGTTTTAACTTTGTAGCATCATGCATCATATTGGCAACATTTTAACAACTTTAATTTAATAATGGCAAGAGGAATATTGATGGCCGTGTTACACCCATCTCTTAAGTATATGATCGCTACTTAAAGAGCCACACACACCCCCATCTAATCAACATTAAGCTTAACTTACTTTGAGGCTCCATCTTTTGGAGTATTGGTTTGGCGCTGGTGATGGCCACACTAGTGACGGTCAATACTCCCTTTTCTGCCACTTCACAGACAGACCTCAGGTAGGGATGGTTCTCCTTCGTGTTGGCGTAGACAGAGAAAACCATGCCATAGGTGGAGCTAATAAGGGGGAGGCTGATCACGCGTGAGACCACATTCTGTTTAAGAAGTAAACACTTATTGTCATATGAGGAAACAAATAAAAATCGCGAGTTTCACAGGATACATAAAATAAGCTCATTCACAAAAGACCGCACAGAAATTACCTGTGGATGCTCAACTGCCACCGAAGACATCGTGGTTTGGAAAATCCTACTGGACAGATAAGAATTATTAAAGTAAGAAGAATCACAAAGTAATAAATCAACTACTACTTATTACAACTAATAAACATTAGCAAAGGAACGAAAGAAACCAGGCAACAAAAAAAACATGCCCTTGGGTCACTGAAAAATATTCTACTCGGTTAAAATTAATTATTCAGAACAAGGATCTTCCACATCTGATCCCAGAACAGAGCAAGAATATATATTGGAGCGGCGTGAAACAACGCAACACCCTTACAAGAAAGCACCCAGCTTTGAAAATTAAGGTGTACAGCAAAATTAAAAGCCGAAGTTTACTACTTAAACTGATTTTAAAGAAGTCACATTTTCAACATACGCCAGTAAAACAGCGCTTTCGTGGTATGTTACGTTTTCTATAGCTATAGATGTGCCAAGCAGCGTTAGCCCCTCAATCATTTTCAAAAGGAGCACAAGCCCCTCCACAACGGCATATACGCTTTACACTATCTGACCGAAGATCGAAAACCGCTGGAAATCAAGACCAAGAAGCCATGTGGAGACCTTTGTCACTCCACATACACTTAAAAAACCCATAGAATGCAACTACTATCTGCTTACAGTTAAACGATCGCACCCACCACCTCCCAGCAGAAGAAAAAAAAAAAAAGAGAAAGAGCGACAGCTCATACATAAGAAGAAAAAAAAAAACACTTTCCGAAGAAGACGAAGTTCACACACTCACAATATGTAACCAGCAGATGCATATAACAACTGCAGACTTTCGAAACCAAACACTCCCTCCCAAAAACTAACCTTACCGACAGCACAAACAAGGAACAAACTTCTGCTGGAGCGTACGCTGCGCGACCGCTATTTATGATCCCGTGCTTCTCGCGAGACTTCTACTCAAGTACAACCCACTCTGTGACAGTGCATGGCGTCACTGTAGCCGGTGTACCGTATGTGCCAGGATTCCGTCCGTGGCAGTCCGCAGGTACTTTGTGCGCATGCGTAACATTGTACGCAAGCGCACTTTCAGACATTTCGAGCGCGCTAGTCCGCCTGCGGTTTATGCGCTTGTGCGCATGCGCACATGCAAAATTGTGCGCATGCGCACTTTCAGCCATTTCAAGCGCGCCATCCCCATTAGTCCGCCTGCAGAACCCCGTCTCACCCCAAGAGGCTGCCTCGCAACGGACGGGTACTGCAGAGGAATTGCTTTCAAAGCAGAACCCCGTCTCACCCCAGGAGGGTGCCCTGCGGCATCCGCACGCACGCACCGCTAATAGGACACAAACTGACGAACGAAGGGGACGAGAAGCAGCGGGCGTGCGGATGCCGCAGAGGTGAGCCTCCTGTGGCGGGTATGCGGACGACGGAGCAGCGCGGGCGGACGGGAGGATGTCGCAGAGGCTGGGTCCTGGACACCTTCCGCCACCATAGCAGAAGCCCCCTTTTCCTCCAGAAGGCTCTCCTCCACGGCATCCTTCCGCCCGCCCCGCCTGCTAGGGCACAGACGGACGGCTTGGGGATGAGAACGACGAGCGGCGGGAGGCTGCCACAGAGGAGAGCCTCCTGGGCCTGCCTGCCATCGGCCTCCATTACTAAGGACCCCTTGTCGCCACAAACTCTGCTGCCCGGTTCACTCACAGCTCACCGCCCGCAAAACGGGAACATGCCCTTCAGACTATCATCCAAACACTGCCCATGCCTCGGAGACTGCCGTCCCACTAATAATAGTGCCTTCTCCTCGGAGTCTGTCTCCCCAGGCTCTCCCTACCCGAGCCTGTCGACCATCCCGCAAAGCAGGTGTTCTTTCATGTAGCTGGGGTACGGGAGCACCTCTTTCCGTGCACCTGAGACGCCAAGGGGCCCGCTAAATATACACCAGGAGTCTGCCGAGCTGCGGACGGGGCTGCATTGAATGCTGCAGGTTGAGGTCCCTGTGCCGGGGCTACACGTTGCTCTCTGTAATCACTGACGGGCGAAGAGGGGACGAAATGGAATATTCATTATGAAAATCGCCGAAGAGCTAATTTTTTGACAAACAGAAGAAACGATGTCCTTCATGACGGTCAGTTTCTGCGATTTGTAAGTACCAGCAACAGCATACTAAGAAAGCACTAAGGCCCTCCTGGATTTAACTTCTCTACAGCAAGCCCCGAATCAGTGAAAAGCGGTTCTATGGAAGGACGCAAGATGGCGGCCGCCATTTTGCATGCGAACTTGTTGCAAGCATAGAGCGAAGTGAAAGGGCTGCCTGCACCGCGCTCGGTGCTGGATCCCCGGCGCATCTCCAGCCTCCTGCGCTGGAGCCGTCACCCGGGGACTACGGAGCCCGTAAAATAGACGAGTCCCCAGGGAGGACCCGAAGCGGCTGGCCCCACTCCGCTGAGCTGAGCCGTGCTTGCCTCTGACACCCTGCGGAGAGAAGGAAAGCGGAACACCGGTGACCTGATCGGGGTCAAGGAACAAAACTGGCGAGGCCCCTTGACTTGGGGCCCCTGGAAAACTAACTCTAGAGACCCCTACTCGGAGGTCCGACAGAGCACCACTGGAGGCACCTGAAGACAAGATTGTACAAACGCAGCATTAAGGTGAGAGCCTCTGGGAATATAATGGAAACACCCCTGGTCCTGGGAATCACCTGGGGAGTTGAATTGAACCAGATCCCAGCAGGGACTATTTCCAAGACTCTGCACTAAGAGGGGGGTATCAAGACCAAAGCAAGAGTAAAAGCGATCCACCCAGTCTCTTTCTGACCCCAACTATGGATTGCGGGCTCTGAGAGTAACTCCACACCTTGCCCCATCACTCGAGCAAACTACAACGATCTGTAGGGAAACCACCTACATTTGGCACATGCACATCACCGCAAAATGGGTAAAATGGGCCAACGCCGTGCAGTACAGTCCTCTAGACTCTTAGGGCTTTTGGAAGTAGTTCTGTCTGAGGTAGGAGTGAGATGCACTCCTTGCACCATTTCTTCACAGCTGTGCAGCACTTAGTGCCAGTTGCAACGTTTAGGTTTGCGCAAGTACGCACGCTGGTCTTTCGCTGTATTGGCAGCAGCCCCAACATTCTGGACACAGGGCATTTGAGCCCCTTTGGGTTGGCCAGCTGACTAGGGGTTCCTGGTGGTTTGTAGGGCGCCAAGCCCCATTGTGTATTTGTGGTGCTAGGAAATGTATTTCTGGTAGTTTGATTCTCAGACCCTGTTCTGGCTACCTCTAAATTGTGTTTTATGATTTTGAGGTTCTGGCATACTTTGGGTTATGCTAGTGGAATTATGTTCCACCCTGTGCTTTTTGCCCATAATGCTGCCGATACTTAGGAGATAAGTATCTAATATTAGACTGTTGAGATTTTGGGCGTACAATGTCTTTGATACCTATTGTGATGCTGTGCTTTATGTGGTTTATATCTCAGGATGATAAGTACAGTGATTTTCCTCTTACACCACTCCATCTTCAGTCCTACCTTGTTGAATCAGCCCTGTTCTGAAGTAACAACCTATCCCTAATCGCCTCACTTTCCTGTCTCCACAATAACTCTGGTTCCTTCACCCGATGTCTGGATTACGTGCCCCCTTCTTGCCCTCATACTTCTCCTCACCACCACCGTCCTAGTAACACCCTTCCCTTTTCCCCACTACCCTCCTCCTCCACAATTTCCCAACATGGCCACCGCTCGAATTAAGTCTGGAATTAATTGCTACAAAATCATCTACCCTTCTAACCTGTCTAAAGCTGCAACAAAACGTTTCAAACATAACACCATTGAATATTTCCCCGATTCCCTTTTTGTCGATCAGTTTTACAATGGTCGATATGGGGGGCTCAAAAACGATCTAATTTTTTTCACGCACGACATACCCTCTTGGTCTACCAGTTTTTACAATTCCTTTAACGTCACCTCCTCCTCCTCTATCCCTCATGGGAAACAGCTAAAAATTTCCCCCTCTGCGTGTTTTAACGGCTCCCTCACTATCTCACTCTATAACAACGGTACTGCAATGATCCAAGCCAAAGACACCTGTCTCTCTCTCTTTGACCGCCTCTTCCCTTCCCTACTCCCCTCCTCTGCTACCGGGCTATCCCTTGACTCTCCTTCTAGCTCCACCAATTACTCCCTTTCTCCTCCCCTGACCCCCCCACTCTCCAACAGGCTGCACCCTGGGGAGGCACAGGTCGACCCTCTTCTCTCCCCTCGGACCTCCCCTCGCATTCTTCCCCCCTCACAGTTTGCCCCTCCCCTCTTCACATCAGCCTTACCTCTAGCTAACACGCTCCTCGTCCATTCCGCACCGTCCCGGCACTCCATTCTCATCTCCTCCCCCCTATCCCTTCCGGCCACCCCCCTCCTTAGACTACCTCTCCTCCAGCCCTCTACCCCTGTCTATGTTCCCTACGCTCCCCTTGTTCCCTCCTCCGCTCTGCTTTTCCGCCCACTCCTCCCCTCACTATGTACCCCGATTTCCCCGCAAATACATTCCATCTCTCTCCCTCCCCACTCTCCTCCAGCACTGCTGTGCTACCCCCTTTCCTCCCCTGGTAACCCCTTCCATCCCTCGGACCGAGCAGAATCACTTCCTTTCTTCAACTTCCCTTTCTCCCAATCCCCCCCCATTCTGCCCGATACCCGCTCCATCACAGCCACCTCACTTAGCTGCCAGGACCTATCCAACTCCCTCCCCCCCCTTCCTTTCATACCTCCCTAATCCCTATGACTCCTCACACTCCTCCCCGCTCCTATCGCCCCACCGCCCCACTCCTCTACTATCGCCCCCTAGTTCTGCCCTTAATTCCTATCCTTCTTGCAACGCCAACAACAACAACTCTCCTCTCACCCCTGGTGCACCAACTCCTGCTCTCACCCTAAACCTTTCCCCACCTCTGAACCCTATACCCCTACTCCCCTCCCGTTCCCCCACCTCTTCCTGCCGTACACTGCCTAGTGCACCCCCTCCTGTTTCCATCGAGCCACCCATTACGCCGTGCTCTTCCTTACTCTCTCTGGAAAAAAAGCTAGGCTCTCTAATCACCGCCATCTCCCAACTTGAAGCTACCATTTTAGTTTTAAGCTCCAAGATCTCGACTTTTCCACACACCTCAATTCCTTTGGCTAACACTCACCCTTCCACGAGATGCACCTCACCACCACACCCCACTATAGCTAAACATAGCCAGTCGTCTGCAAATCCACACAAGCGCTCGAACGCCACCCTTCCTTCACTTCCACTTCCCAGTAACCCTGTAATCTACACTATTCCGACCATCTCCTCTGTCAGAACCACTCGCCCACCTAAATGCTCCCGAGCGCCCTCATATAAGCACAATATCCCTATCACCCCTCATAGCCCAAGTGCCCCGTCACCAAAACAGTTGCGTCAGAGCTGCGCTGTCTGCTCCACAACTGCAGATCTGCAATAAAACACAAACTTGAAATCTCCGATACCATCAACCTGCACAATATTGACATGCTCTTCCTCACAGAGACCTGGTTCAACGATACCTCTCACTCTATGTTTGATCTCCTTGTACCCACAGGCTATTCTATACTTAGAAATGACAGAATTGACAAAGTGGGGGGAGGTGTTGCGGTCATCTTTAGAAACTCCCTTCAACTTAAGGCTCTTCCTAACAGCTCCTGCCACACTTTTGAATGCCTATCACTTGAGCTTCAATTGCACCACCGCTCACCTCTCAGACTCCATGCTATTTACCACCCGCCTGGTAGCAGCCCTTCGTTTATGGAGGAACTCACGGACTGCATCAGCGACCAATTCACGCAAAGTGACAATCAGATCTTCGTGGGTGACTTCAATGTCCACTGGGGCTCGCCTCAAGACACAAATGCGAATTTGCTGGCCACCTTCCTCTCTGCAAACAATCTTATCCAACACTGCACAGAAACAACACACTCTAAAGGCTCAATCCTAGACCTTGTCATTTCTAAAGCAGGCTTGCTGACTATCGCTACCCCTATTCATGTAGACTGGTCGGACCACCTCCTCATCCCATTCTCTCTTCACCTATCACACTCTATAACTCTGGGCCAGCCTAAGAGGGCTACTTCCTGGTTCCGTGACACTAAAAATATTGACCTCAGTACCCTCTGTAATTCTGCCTTGCTATCACTTCCAAGGCTAGACCCGGACCTAGATGTCAACGAACTCACCTCCCAATGCCTCACAGTCCTTGCAGCCGAAATCAATAATGTCGCTCCTCTCCAAAGCAAAAAGAAAAGGCCCACTCCCTCAGCACCTTGGTTCAACAAATCCCTCTATGAAGAAAGGAAGTTCATAAGAGCCCTTGAGAAACAATGGAGACAAGCACCCTCCACTGAAAATTTGGCCACGCTTCGTTCAGCAAGATCCAAGTACCACAATCTCATCTTCCTTGGAAAAGCGTCGCACTACAAATCCCTCCTTGACTCAGCCAAAAATAGACCCAAAAAACTATTCGACCTCATCAAGAACCCTAACAGCTCTCCCCCAACCTCCAAATTGGAAGATTCCACAAAGAAAGCAGCGGAATTCGCTATATTCTTTGACGAAAAGGTAAAATCACTTGTAGATCAGGTCATTCATCCTACCCCCACAGAGGAGTGCAAATCCTTAACCACTTGGCAAAACTTTGACCCCATCTCTGACGATGCTCTCCTTAAATGCATCCTCGATACAAAGCCCTCTAACCATTCTCTTGACCCCATCCCTAGTGCCATTGCCATTGACTTCTATACTAATTCTCTTTCCTACTGGACCACTCTGGTCAACCTCTCCCTCAGTCAAGGCTCCCTTCCTGTGTCCTTCAAAACTGGGCAGGTCACCCCTCTGCTAAAAAAACCCACTGCTGATGCGAACGACATCAACAACTACCGTCCCATCACTAACCTACCCTTTCTTGCGAAAATCACAGGAAAATGTGTAGCGAAACAACTCTCTCGCCATATCAAGGAAAATGATCTTCTTGACAATTTCCAGTCTGGCTTCATTCAAAACTGCAGCACTGAAACAGCCCTGCTGCTAGTGATTGACGCGCTGCGGATACTCGATTCAGGGGAGTCTTGTCTTCTAATTCTTCTTGACCTTTCTGCAGCCTTTGACACTGTCAATCACAACACTCTCCTTAACACTTCAACAGAGAATGGGCATGGAGGGCACTGTGCTCAAATGGTTTGCCTCCTTCCTCTCTGATAGATCCCAAATGATCAAAATAGCGAACAGTCTTTCAGCTCCTGTAGCAGTCAGTCAAGGTGTTCCTCAAGGCTCCATACTTTCACCCACACTGTTCAATCTCTATTTAGAACCATTGGGAAATCTGCTGAGTAAATCCGGGATCCACTATCATCTATATGCGGATGACACTCAGATTTACCTTAAGGTGGCCTCCATTCACGATCTCTCCTTCCTTAGCTCTACTCTCGACTCCATTCAAAACTGGATGGTAACTCATCAACTGATCCTGAATCCCTCCAAAACAGAATTCCTCCTCCTTTCCTCCTCCCTTTCTCACCCCCCAGTGCAAACATGGATGGATCAGATCAATCTAATGAACAATAAGCCCATCATTGTCGAGAGCGCAAAATCCCTTGGTGTCATTCTCGACAAAAAACTCAATCTACTCTCCCACATTAACTCCATTACAAAGTCTGCTCGACACCAACTGCGCCTTCTTTGGGGGATTCGTCGCTTCTTCCCGGAGCACGACCTTAAAACCCTGGTCCAAGCGCTGGTTCTCTCCAGATTGGACTACTGCAACTCTCTTCTTACTGGCCTTCCCAAATCCCACCTTTCCCCCCTGAAGTCTATTCTCCATTCAGCAGCTCGTTTCATATATGGGGCCAAAAGAAGCGACCACATCACACCCATTTTATCCACCCTCCGTTGGCTTCCCATAGAGGCAAGATCTATCTACAAAACTGCATGTATCACCCACAAAGCCGTGCACTCCTCCTCCCCTCGCTACCTGGTGAATAAACTGAAACTCTCTGGGGGCTCCAGACCATCACGTAATGCAGAAAAGTTATTGCTTGAACCTCCCATTTTCAAGAAGGAAAGATTGATGGCCCAATCCTTTTCAGGCAACGCGGTGAGAATCTGGAACTCACTTCCGCCTCAGCTTCGGACCACCACCTCTTCCCAGGCCTTCAAAGCTGACCTCAAAGCTCTCCTCCTTCAAAGACACTTCCAAAGTTAATTCAAGCCCTCTGTTTTCAGAAGGAAGTCCTTCCATTATAGGATATTCTGTTCTCCATGCCTATAGAAGTGCCTTCCCAGGGTGTTTTTGTGTTTTGAGTGTCTGCCATGTAGTGCAGTATTTTACCTCTACCTGTATCTTGTACTCGTTTGTAACATGCACACGGCACCTTTCCTTTTCAACGTATCATTTGCTACCTCTTATATCTTGTTTGCTTTTGATACATGCACAACGGCCACCACTGCCTCATGTAACGTAACTATAGTTTTAGTGTTTTGAGTGTCTACCATTGATTGCAACTTTTTTACCTCTATTCGTACTCTATTTGCTCTTGTAACCTGCACACGTCACTTTTTCCTCTCATAACGTATCGTTTGCTACCTCGTTTATTTTTTGCTCTTGATACGTGCACAATTATCACGATTGCCTCTTGTAATATAACGCTTGTTTTTGTAACAGGCTCACTTGTAATTCTTCTCCTCTTGTATCTTTACTTTGCCTATTGTGAAGCGCTCTGACACCTTCGGGTAAAGTCCGCGCTATATAAAAACGCATTAAATAAAATAAATTAAATAAAAACTGCCAGATCCTGACCAGGACCCGGCCAGGGTTCTCGGTCTGTGCGGCCCACTGCCCAGGCTCGTCGTCCTCCTCTCCCAGTGGGAGCAGCAGCAGCCGAAGTCCTCCCGATTCGAATGAATAGACGTCGCCATCTCCTTCGGTGAGACAAACCTCTTCGGGTTTTCATTTTTATGGGGGTAGAACGTGACTGCGCTGAATTGCTCATTAATGCTGCGCATATGTTGCTGCAACTAGAACCTTACAGTCAACCGCCTTAGGCTGCATACAGTGGAGAGACCCTGTCGCACAAGGAACCCTGCTGCTTGCACTAAAAATGAGGGCCTTTCTTAACAAATAAGGGTCGCCTAAGCAGTAATATGGTTTCTTATGGTACTGTGGGACTTTTTATAAGTGATAGAGAAAAAGCTGTTCACAGTACTGGAAGGCAGCAGATGGCGATGGCATTAAAACTAGTAAAAAAAAGTGCATTTACTTTCTGAAGGGCACACTACAGCCCCTTTTGCTACGTGAAAATTAGTATAAAGGGAGCTGCAGGCAGCATTTTCAGAGTTTGCAAGCATTTCCTGATCGGATGTAGCCTTTATCCATTTCAGTCTGCAGTTGGTTGATGCAGGGGAACAGCACTGGGACTGGTACTTCCCGTTCATGCATATGATGCTCCACTCTAACAAACACTTTAAGTCTGAACGAGCTCATTACGTTAGCACTGAACCAAACATCATGCTTTGCGGGGCATTAGCCCTCACCTGGGGCAATCGGCCCTCAAAGCCACCACAATACCCTTTCCCATCCAGCCCAGGACTATATTTTACTCCAGCTACCTTATGCTGTAACTGTAGATACCGTTAACCCTCTCACCTGCCCTAAACAAACATCCACGCACAGTGCTTAATTTGTAACAAAGAGGTGCTGGTGCTCAAAGCCCGTCTTTAAAACACGAGGCTGCTGTAATTAAATCTGCCAGCACTGAATAGTGAGGCAGTGTAATCCTGAAGCCATATTGGGCCTCTTCAATCCATATAAAGCCTCTCCCTGCCCCTTCAGCTCACTCTGGCAGTTTTCTACTTTCTCCCTTTGTGGCGCTTTTTCGTTTTTCCCTTCCTCCGTCTTTCCCACGTGTGTCTTTTGCTCGCAGCAAATGCTTGAGGCAAAAGTATAAGCCCTGGCCCTGAAAAATAAGTGCTGGTGTTAAGCACCGGAAACAACAAGCTCAAATTAAGCACTGTCCGCGCACCTTTTGTTTAATTAAGACAGCACTTTTGTTAATGTGTTGTCTGCTATGTGGTGTTCTGATATAACCAGGGCCACAGGAGATATGTTTCAGTGGAGGGCCCCAAATTGCTGCATCGCTGAGTAAATTATGAGGAAATGAGGGAAGAAAAGTAGATTATGTGGTGTAATGCGTTTACTTTTTTTTTTTTTTTAACTTAAGCATTAAAAGGGCCATATACTGTGCAGCAAGATGTGTTGCTGCTTTTTAGGTAACTTGCGAATCGTTTGTGTTAGAAGCAACATTTTTAAAATGAAATCTGTGGATTATGCTGCTGATAATGGATTATGTGGAAAATACAGCAAATCTATATGCATAAGCATGCCACAGCTGTAAAATAGCATAATTCATTGTGCATGGATGTAACCCACAGCCTTCATTATGAACAGTACCAACCAAGCTGTTCTGTTTTCTGCAAAAAAAAATGGAGCATGGTATTAAAACACCTGTTAGGAATACACAAAATGGCAGAAAAGTCTGAGACTACCCTGTAGGTAGTAGATTCAGTGAACACATTCTAGGCAGGTCCTAGACCACCTCTCCCCATGTTTCTAATGCTTTCAACTGCGTTCTGCCTTGTTTTCACTGCTTTCTCCCTCCTTTCCCCTTGTTTTCTTAGTGCTTTCTGCCTCATTTTCACTGCTTTCTCCCCATTTTCCGGTCACGCCTGGGCAGCACATGCACTCTCTCTCCGACAGCTAATCAGCCCGCCTCCCCCAATTTTTTTTTACAATTAATCTATTAAGTGTGCAATGTTTAAATATGTCTAGATTTATTTAAACATTGCAGTTAAGTT